>NC_052019.1:68847271-69147271 GCF_015832195.1 Motacilla alba alba | reverse complement strand
TGACTTCCCTGACTCAGATTTTGCACCTCAAGCCACGTGGACAGAAGGCACTGCCCAGTAGCCTTTGCTCACTTATTTGGCAAACTCCTGAAATGCACCTGCTGATACCAGGCAATTATTTGGATGGCTTTAAACAAGTGTGGAGCTAGACACAGTGAGAGCTAAAACTTGTGCCCTGATGGTCCCCCTGTACCTACCAACTGAAGGAGAGAGTGAGCAGAAAAGCCAGCCCTACATCTGCAATAGCAGCTCTGGGCTATTCATCACTAACACCAGCAACAAATGCAAAATTCCCAATCAGAAGTGAAGCCCTATCACCTCCTGGGTTTCTTTTCCCTGCTGTCATAAGCAGAGCTTTAGACTGAACAAAAAGGAAAGCTTGTGATACAAGCTGTAAAATTTCACATCACTGTCACATCCAATGAATTTAGAGAGAAGCATCTCTGGGCTGCAGTGTACTGTGAGAAAGTTGCCAGGAAACAAAGTATTCCTCCTGTTCTCTCTCATATTTCTCTAACCTGGTTTTCCTTTCCCTGTTCCCATTCATCAGATGCAATGGTTGTCCATCTTATTTTGTACTACAATATTTTGACAGACTAAAGGTTTTGATAGTCAGATGGTAACTAGGTTTACTAGTTCTCAATTGCAAAAGAAAATAAATCCCAGAACAGCCAGCATTTCTTGTACTTGTCTCTTTTTCCTCAATTTCTTTTATTTGCCAAGCATAAAACAAAGACTGAAACTAGATTAAGTAATTTTCACCGTTTGTTCCAGCAGAGCAACAGCAAGTTATGATGCTTTCTCTCACTTCCTAAATACCCAGAAGACAGGATTTGGTTTTTATGATTTGTTGTTGTTGATTAGGGTTTTTCTTAAAACAAGAATTAAAATCTGAAGGATTAATTTGAACAAAGAGCTTTCCAAAACAGAAACAGTTATTGTAAGGTTAGCTGCAGAGAATCCTGACAAAGATCAGGGAAACTGGATGCACTGACTACAGCAGCTCATCTCTTGACTGAAATCTAGGCCAGAAACAGAAAACTGCAATCTTCTAATTAGACTGCTACTTTTGCAACAAAACCATCCCACGCTGGTGCTCACTAAACAGCCAAGTCTGTCCACACCAACCGAATGAAATAAATTTCTAATACCTGAGGAAATAAACAGAGGACAGGGGAAATCTCTTCCTATTAATTTCTCAGCTAATTGGGGGGGATCAGCTTTACTGGAAACATTTTTGCAGTAACAGGTATGGCTTAGTACATGATTTATTGTGATGCAAGGGAATGCACATCTAAGTTTGCACCAAGAATTAAGTCCAATATTATGGGATAATTAATGTGACATTGACAGAGCAGCTTGCTGTGTGCACACATTACTTAGCAAGCCTGAAATACATTTGTCCCTTTCTGATAAGCAGCTCTGCAATAAATCACAGAAGAATTTTCGTATAATTCTGCAAACTACAACTTAAGGACTGACAGCATTAAATCAGGTCACCTCCAGCTCCCAGGATCCAGGCAGTTTTCCTGAACTGGGCATGGCCCCTTTTGGAATTTAACCATGGCAGGCACCCAGGCCTAAACACAGCAAAACGTGGCACCACACAGGCTACCACAAGGACAATTCCCTCTGTCCAGCCCAAAGCAGCACAACCCCACACACACACGATGGCAACACCTGCCAAACAAGGTTGCTTCAGTTCTGAAACCTCAATCGCTGACACCTCCCACAACAGGAGAGACAGGCTCAAGGAAACCAAGCTCACCTGTACTCAAATGACAGACTTTGGGGGATTTTTTTTTGTGTGTGTGTGAGAAATGATGCTCTGTAGTCTGAAAAAGAAACCATGAAAACACATGCATGGAAACATTGCTTTCTTTTTGGAATTTACAGATGACTTTTCAGTAAGCTGCCTTTCAGCATCAAATCCTTAGACTCAAAAACTAGTGAGGTGCTGGAGTCTTAGGAAGCTTTTAAAAGAATAAAAACCAACAAAACAAACCAAACCCTCAGCTAGAAAATAAAACAAGCTGCATCAGTTCTAGAGGGTAAAATAAGACACATCTGCCTGGGGTGAGCACTGTGAGAACAGTCTCTGTCACTCCTTAGAGCAGGGTTAATCAGGACTTGTCACCAGAATCACTCCTCAATCAGTACTGAAGTGCCACGTGCAACACAGACCATGCGGAGGAGAATGAACAAATGCTGGAGAACATCAGAGAGCTGCTGTGTTGAGCTGCCTGGAAGGCTCAGGTCTTGGTTAGCTCTGAGCAAGATCACACCGAGTCTGCTCCTAAGCAAGCACAAGTTTGGGTGTGCTTGTGGTTGCTGCGCTCCGCTCGGGTTCAGCTCTGACCTACACACAGCGCAGAAGGTAAAGTTGAGTTTGTCACACCTTGTACCTCCCTGAACTCCCCCAGACAAACCACTGCCACCGCAGGCGCTGTTCCCGGCGCCGTGTGCCCGGCACAGGAAGCCCAGGGCCGGGGCCCAGCAGGAAGCAGGGCCCTGCAGCAGGCTCGGAGCCCCGCAGAGCCCCCGCCGAGCCCCGGGGGATTCAGGAGCCGGCAGGAACCGGGAACAGCCCCGCCGCTCCCGCTGTAAGTACCCGGCGCTGCCGCCCCATGTGCTGTAGCTGCTGACAGTGACACAAGAATTGTCTTCTATTCAACTCCAGCGCTGAGTTACTGCGAGCTGGAGCTGTCTGGGGTCCGGAGGGAGACATCGTGCTGGAGTTTCATTTGCTGCTATGGAAGGCAAGAGGTTTATAAAAGCTAATGAAATACAGCCAGCAAAGAGGCTGCAGAGGGTCCCATCTCAGCAGCAGCAGCAGCACAGATGCCTCTGGCTGTTACACAGGGCAGCAAAAAGGCACCAGCCTTTCCAGGCTCTGATGCCATAGAAAATATTTCATGTTTTCCCTGGAACTGCTGCTTTTCCATCATTTGACTAACTGCTAGAGCTGTTGATTTTCCTGTCATTTTTTGTATTTTAATTCATGCACAGCAAGCTTATAGAGCAGACACGGAAATGAAGACAAAAGCCCAATGCTATTAAATATTTTCATGCCTTAAGAGGCTCTCTCAAGCAGTCCACTACTGCAATTAACACACTTGAAAATCTGCAGTTAAAGATGTGTCCTGCACCTGCCTGTTGTTAGGGAGATGGTCTTTACCTAATCAACAAGTCTCATGTGGACTCTGACTACAAAAAGTGCAAATCATTTCCAAAAAACTTTCTGACAGTTAAAAATTTAATCCTATGTGAGGCACAGAAAGTCATATAATCCTAGTGTAAGGTGAAAAGCAATTTGACAGGGAAAAAAAGTAACATTACTTCAGAGTCACCACCAAAGGACTTAGCACCTGTTTACAAAGCTTGGTTGTGTGGGTTTAAAATAAATCTCACTAATACTTTGGGAGAAATCATGATGCTATTTGCTTCCTGGGATATAAAAAGAGATTAAAATGTCAGGAAAAGCATCAAGTTTTCTAAGATGCACTATTTACTGATAATGGCTAAATAACTTTCTCTCATTACAAAGGAAAATGATTCTGTAGCAAAATATCCATGGATATCCAGTGTGAGGAGCTCTGTCTTTAAAGCAGCAATGCTTTTCCACTAGAATAACTTGGGGAGAAGAATTGCTCACACTTTTTCTCTTTCAAATGAAACAAGGGCAAAAAGGTTGACCTTGAATGTCACTTTTGTTACAGCAGCTCCTTCAGCTCTGTCACAAAGCCCCAGGTCACCAGGGCTCTGGAGCCCCATTTCCCTGCACACCAGCACTGCTCTGGCTGCTGAACATTTCCTGGGCTGGGCAGAGGAACACCAGGAGGGCTCCAAAAGAGTTTCCCAGTGCCCTGCCTGTCAAAACTCCAAGCCTGCAATATCAGAGCTGCTGCCTGTATTCCTGAGCAGTGTCCAGGGAAGATCCTGCCCCAACCTGCACAACACTGAACTCCTTTTTCTTCACCTGAACTCTCTCTCCATACATCTTCACACTCTGCCCCTCCACAGGCACCACGGCAGAGCTCCTGCTGGGACACCACCTACGCCCTTTCCCTGCCCTGCAGCTGATTTTCTGGGGAAGCTGAATGTTGCAGTAATTCCTCTTCTGCTTTTGATCATCTCAGTCAGAGAGGCAAATGAATAAACAGCACAAAGCAGTGAGAATACAGGGGCAGGGGCACAGGAGGCCAGAGGGGAGCACAGAAGAATAACTGCTCTAAAGAACCAGGAGAGGGGAGAGGAAGGGAGGGGAAGGAAGTGGCTGAGCAGCGCCTCAGGTGAGACTTTCCTGTTGCTTCTGATTTCTGCTATGAGCAAAGCTTCTCCCCAGTTCCAAATGAGCTTTTTCAAACTGCTGCAGAATAAAGCTGTGCCCACACAACCCCTGAACTTCTCATTCGTCCCTGGGTGAGCTCTTAGTTCCACTGCAGCCAAGCACTGCTGTACAGCCCCCTCCAGCCAAAGCCCCTTATTCATACACAGACATAAAAACCCACAACAGTCCCACACTCTCACCTTTATTTACTCCCTTCAGTTCTCCTTCAGCACTAACAGCAGTGAGATATCAAGCACTGTGGGTTTTGACTTGAAGGCTTCTGCATGCCTGAGCAGGCACGCTCTCACCTGTAAAAAGCTGGAGGCTGCTCCTCACCTGATAGCATTTGGCCTTAAACCAGGATGAAAACTTCCTTTGCACAGAAGCTGCGAGGCAAACAAGCTTTATTTACTCACAAGACTTGCAGAAAGTTAACAGGGCATTCAGAGCAGAGGGAATTGAAAGTTTCTCTACTGAAAACTGATGTAGGAACAAATAAAACTTGAACAATGACTGTGATGTTCTTTGATGCTCTATGAACTATTTTCTTTCACCATGATGCTGTGTTGCAGATTCATTTAGCACACACCAGCTGCTCTTTGCTCTCTGGAAATGTAATCCTATTCCCTCCAAGTCAAACAGATTTTTTTCCCCAAGAATAAGCAGCATCGCACCCTTGCAACTACATACCCAAGAGTTGCCAATGTACATTGAGCACTCTTGTCAGAAGTAGTTTTATCAGTCTGTCATTTCATAAAAGACTAAATGCTATATAAATCCCTGGAAATGATTGTGTTAAACATTTTAATACTCTCTGTACTCCATTTTCACTGCACTGAAGAATGCTGCCTGCATATTTGCCCACAGTGTTCTGCCTGAAGATCCTCACTAGTTCTGCACTGGTGGAGAAACATGCTCAGGTTTCTAAAAAAATTAATCTGCTCAAAGTTTAAAGCATTTTCTTCTTCTTTCTTGTTCATTCTTGGATACATCATTTCTATAAAATACCTGCTTTTATGCTGCTCTCTCATCTTGTTCAAGCACCTGAACGAGTTGATTTGGGGGGAAGTTTAGGGGGTTTGTTTCTTTCCTTCATCTTTTTGCTGTATTTTTAAAAAAAAACTTTGTGTAGTTGGTTTGGGGGTTTCACAGTGTGTTTTTCTTTGTTTGATTTTCCTTCCACTATCCCAGATTTGGATTATTTATTCCAAATGATCTAGGTTCTCCTTTCTCCCATTTTCCCCTTTTCCCATCCATGGAACCAGACTGTCTTCACATTTTCCAAATGCCCCAGCAGAAGCTCTGAAATAACAGGAGACTCCCGTGGAAGCTTTTGTACAATTGTGCAGAATTGTCTTTGCCCTGAAGAACACTTGGTTAAAATTTCGCAAGGTCACAATGTGCTCAAAGCTGATGTGATGTTCAGTTTTTTTCTGCTAAGCCAAGCACAAAAACATTGAAATGCTTTTCAGATTATTGAGAAAACTGATAGTCCTCAACAAGCAAGACTCACCTTTCAGAACTTCACTGTGCAAAAAAGCTCCACAGGATTCCCACCTGTTGAGCTTGGTTCCAGAAGCAGGAAAACCAAGTTTCCATGGCAGGAGCACAGCTTTTCTGTCCTTCTAAAAATGACACAGGAAAACATGATATGCACACAAACTCGAATACATGTCACCAACCAGACACTCTGCACTGAACCAGCCATGCACGAGGGATAAGGTTCATCCCATGTTCCTCACTTAATCTCATTCCAAACACTTTGCTGATGTGCAACTGTGGACATCAATAGGAAAACCAGAAGAAACCTCACAGCAAAGACAGCAAAATAGGTAATAAAAAAAAAAGAAAATTAAAAAGTTTTCATTTCATGATTCCAGTGTTCAGGGCTGCCAGGCAGTGTGTCCATTTCCACCCTGCCCGTGCCTGAAGGAGCTGCTCCAGGACAATGTTTGGTGTGCCATCCCTGTGCAGAGGATGGAGAGCAGGGTTGCAGCTGGAGCACTCCCTGCTCCCTGGGCTGATGCTGACTGACACTGCTCAGTGCTCCCTGCTGGTGACAGTTCTGCAAACCCCAAAAAACCCCAAACTGCTGGAGTGTCACAGTCCATGCTCCGCAAGTGCCTCGGGCCAGGGTTTCAGCTGCAAGTTCCTGCTAGAGCAGCCTGTAGTTTCCAAGAAATGTTACATTTTTCTGCTCACCTTCTCTGCCTCTCTCCCCACCCTGGAAGACTTTGTTTCGCCCATGCTGAAATAGGCTATTTTTATTCAGCTGGCAGCAGATTTCCACGCACCTGCTCAGGGCACTGGGGTTTGAGGGTGATGCTGAAGGCCACGCAGCTGCACATGCAACTCGTTTTCATGTCTATGAGCATCCACCTATACACAGAAAAGCCAAGGGATTTTTCTTTTGTTTGATTAGAAGTTTTAAGTGTACTGTCACAGATTTCCCAGAGCGCTAAGCTTTTTAAAAAAAATTCACATGCACTGAGCATACAACACCTTGGGGTTAATCAACAATATTCTCCCTTGATTCTCCCAGGAAATGAGGGAGGGTCTTACAGGAAAAACTTCTGCAGGACCAACAGAATCAAGCAGAGCTGCACCTACACTGCACAGTAAGAGATCAGCTCACAGCTCCCACCTGGATGTGTGTCAGTGCTTCAGTTCAACACCTGTGTGACTTGGTGAGTCCTGGAGAACTCGGCTGTGGCTGCAGGTGCTCACAGCTCTGTTCCTCTTCTCTTGTTTCCTTCTTTCTCCCTTTACCTGCCCTCACCCCCTGCTCATTTCCCCCTCCCACACTGCAGCCAAGTCCAGGAACAGACACACCTGATAATTCTGCCCCGGGAACACGGTGACTCCACACGGCCTCGGGGTCTCTCTGCCCCTTTCTGGAGCAACTTCAGGATCCCTGAGGGTTAAGAAGTTGAGAGCTAAGTCAGAAATCCAGCAGCCAGCAACACTGTTTTCCTGCAGGATTGCTGTTCAGCCTGTGTAGAAGTTCCCTCACTGCAGTGGGTTTTGGATTCTTCCACACCCACGGTCTGAAGCAGACTCTGGCCTTGTGAAAGAAGCTTTGCTGCAGCCCACACGTGCATTCATTATGATTCCACCAAGAAAAAGTGTCAGATTTCTCTTTTGCGGCATGCAAAGAGAATTGACAGGATGGTTTGGGTTGGAAGGGACCTTAAAGACCGTCTAGTCCACCCCTCTGCCGGGGCAGGGACACCTCCCACCAGCCCAGCTCGCTCCAAGCTCCATCCAGCCTGGCCTCAAACCCATCCAGGGATGGGGCAGCCACAGCTTCTCGGAGCAGCAAACTGGGAACACCAAGAACACTGCAGAGTACTCCACACACGTCTGCAGAGAAGTCCTGAGGAAAACTCTCCCCTTTAAACCTTCCATCAAGTGCTGCACCTGGTTTAACTGGAAGCCAGTCTTCCACACTACAGTGGACAGTAAATTCTCAGCTCCTGTAGCTTTCAGACTCCTTGTCACAGGAGGGAACTCTCAGGACAGGCACTCTGTGTGGCCTTGTGTGCATTTATTTTTTACATTCAGGCACTGACAAACACCAGAGTAAGAGTTTCTGAAGGGGATGTCCCTGCACAAGAGAAACCATTGTCATTTTGGCACTTCAGAAAAGCCTGGAGCCTCACGCCTGGTTAAGATGGGAAACACTCAGAATGACATGGAGTGCCTTTCTCTGTGTTATGGATATTGCTCAGGGAATGTGGTCAGAGCTGCCAGCTCCCTCCAGAGGAGCATTTCTGCTGCACTCTGCTTGGACCATCTCCTTTCACCGGGAGAGAGAAAGGAAAGGGTCAGAAGCACACACAAGCTTCCTCCAGCAGCTTTCCCAGGCAGGGATTTGGAGCGTTTTGTCACTGCCCATGACTGGTTGGGTCCAGTCAATACATTGCGCTCTGGCTCTCCAGACTGCACCCAAACGGGAGAAGCGTGCTCTCTTTAGATGAAGATTCATTTGCCGTGTCACACCCCAGGCCTTGTCCTGCTGTGCACGGATCTGAGACTCAGCACCAGGGGGGTTTGTAACCCGATGTGACCACGGGAAGCCAGGCTGCTTTCACAGGGACCCTCAGGTCTGGGAGGCCGTGAGCTCGACCAGCCAAACTCTTAAAGGCTCCTCCCAGCATCTTCTGAACTGGTTTACAAGCCTGACTTGAAAAGGCCCCAGCACGCTTTTGCAAAGCCAGTAATGAGCCTCTGTGGGATGTGAAACGGTGTCCCAAAACCCAGGGCCCAAACATGGCAAGGCCCCAAGACAGAGGCTGGCTGGCATCAAAGAAAAGCTCTTGTACAAAAAGCTTTAAAGGCTTTCAAAGCCTGCAGTCAATTTCTGCATCCATTCCCCCCTCACACACTGCAGTGACTCAGCCCCCCGCAGTTACCCTGCACTTTAAACGCTGCATCAACAACTTGTTTCCCACAGAAACACAGTTTCACAGCCACACGGAAAGCACTGTGTCTTCCTGCAGCCAGCACCAAAGCTTTGTCTGTGCTTGCGCTTTCATTCCCTTTTCTCCTCATTTTTCGTGGTTACAGCGTCGGATCTAATCCTTATCCCCTCTGCTTGAGGCAGCACTGACATGAAGGTATTTCCAAGCAGATGTTTGCCAGTTTACAGCAAACGCAGAACCTCCCGAAGAACTTACAAGTATTTGCTTCCATTGGAGATCTGTCTGCACCTCAGAGTAAGGAGCAGGCAAAAATGTAACTTGCTAAAGACATGTGCAATGCGTAGGCTTGTGCTGAAAAACAAACACGGATTTCATACAAAGTAACCTTGAAGTCACCTGAAAAAGTAACAAAGCTGCTTCAGAACTGCCCTAAAGAGTAGTAAGAACTTAAAAGCAATACAGCTAAAATGTCATGACTTATTTTACATAGTAAGGCTCTCTCAAGAACATTTTAGTTTTTACTTTAGGAACGAAAGGCTCTCTAAGAAAAGATGTCAATAGCCACGTGCAAGTTTACCTGATAAGAACCCAGACAATGGTAACAAAGAAGCAAAAATAAAGGAATTCCTAATTAGCCTGTGCCCTTATGGCTGGAATGGCAGCCTGAGTGAACGCATGGGCTGCTTTTCTCTTAGGTTCACCTGAAACACCTGGCTGGCACTCGAAGGCATTTCACCTCTTGCCTTCGCAGCAGCCCAAGCATTTCAGCATTGAAGCTGAGGATGCCAAACTTGGACAGATACAGCAGAATTTACCTAGTACTGCACACGTCAAATATATCAAGACATAAATAATGCTTTCTGTCACTGTTTTCAAATATACTTAACACATATATAACACATGTACTTCAGGGAGCACAGGTATTTTGGAACAGGAGCTGTCAGGCTGCCCCATGGCTGGAAGACACACCAGTGCCTGTGATAACTGGGAACTGGAAGGAGAACCAACCAGGCTCTTCAAACACGGGAATTAATGGCATCCTCTCAATACATTTTACATCTCATACACACACAGCCACATTTCCAACATAGCTATTCTGCTATTAAGGCGTGTTAAGGAGGAAACCAAAATTTCAGTACGAGGCCAAAAAACTCATTTTAGCCCCCAGGGAAGGGGACAGAAACCCCATCAGCCCAGACAGCCCCAAAAGGCCCTGAGGTCCTGTCCCCACCACCCTGGCAGCCCTGAGGGCCCCTGCCCTGAGGTACCACCAGGCTGTGCCCACCAGAGCCCACCAGAGCGGCTCCCGAGCCCTCGTGGCCTCCCCACGGCAACCTCCTTCCCTCAACACCGACAGAACTCGCCCACCAGGCTAATCAAACACACCTGCTTTCAGCGCTCCAGAAAATCCCGTCCATCCTTGTCTCTCCGCTGATCAGCTCCCCTTCTCCAGTCAGAGCGGGCCCCGTTCCTCGACGGTGCCCGGCCCGAGGGGCTCCGCCTCAGCGCTCGGTCCCGCCGCCTTTGCACCTCGCGCCGCCCGATCGAAGGGCGCGAGCTCTGGCGGAGCTCATCAGGGCAGTTCGATTCTTGCCTGCCCCGAGCCGCCTTGTGCCCGTCTCTCGCCCCGGAGGCTCTTCCAAGGGAATAACTCGAATTCCCACCGCTCCTCCCGCCCGCCCCGGCCCTCAGGCGCCCTCGCGCGCGAGCCGCCATTTCCCTCCCCTCACGGCCCGCGCGCGCCACCCGCCCGCTCCCGCCGGGAGGCGCCGCGCGCCGGGGGCTCCCCCTCGGCCGCTCCCGGCCCGGCCCTGCTCCCCTCGGGGGCTCGAGCCCGCGGAGCCGGGACAGGAGCCGGGCGAAGGACAGCGATCCAAGAGCAGAGGCAGCAGCGCTGACCCCAGGTGGAGGTGCGGGAGCCGCGTCCCGGAGCCCCTGCGCCGGCTGTATCCGAGCTGCTCCCGCGCGGGCTGTGCCTGTGAGGAGCTGCGCAGCCCCGGCCCGCCGCTGGATCGGGCTGTTTTCCAGAGGGCTGTCCCTGGGACTCGGCGGGTTTGGTGGGCAGGCTGCCGCTAGGTCTTTGAGATCCTAACTGTAGATCGCAGGAAACATCACCAAACTGTTTCATTAAATCCCAGCTAGATATTTAAAATCCTATTTCCTAGACTGCTGTACCATGTGGTAATTCGTAATAACAGTGATCTGAATCTTAGTACCTGTAACCTCACCTATGTAACCTGGAAGTGTGAGCAATCTCTAATTAAAGTCTGCTAAGTGGCAGCTGATTGCCAAAGAATTGATAACCCACAAAAATCCGTGCAGCAAAAGGGCTCACTGCTTTAGCCGAGAAAGTCTGGGGAACGTAGAAGGGTTTCGCTCCAGTGCTAAACCCGGTACATTCTGTACTCTGTATTTTGCAGCACTTTGCACGTTGGAGAAGAGCGAAATGATTACCAATTTCCAAAGCTTCCATCTTGGAAATCAGTGCTGGAAAAGCTAAACAGGATCACGTAGGCCAAAATAAACCTGAGAGAAATGCGTTATGTGAAGATTAGAAAAATTAGGCCCGGTTTTGAAGGAAAGCTTTACCAAACCTTCAATCAATGCTTTTCATGGCCATTACCAGCACAGTTTTTGTGAGCATCTTGAAGATCAGTTTCCCTCAAAAGGCCCATCCCATTTCTTTGGCGATAAAGCTGATGGGATTAAGAATAAATCCATTACTGTGAATGATGCATCATGTGAGGAGTTACATTGGCTGAGTCTGAGCACCCTCTCTGTCAGGGGTAAATTCAGCACAGCAAACGCTGCCTGCCCACTCTGCAGAACCAGTTCGGTCACACTGAGCCTAATGTGTTACAGCAGAAGACATCAGGCACGGCTTTTCCAGCAGAACGCCGGATAGGAGGCTGCAGGGCATGAGTGTTCCACACGAGTCAGGTTAATTTTAGCGGTAATGATCAGTTTTTTGTTGGTATCAGTCAGACTTCAGCCTGCCCTGCCCTGGCTGTGGGACGTGCAGGGAAACACTCCATCAGTCAGCCCCCAGCAGGGCTCTGCCTTATCCCTGTGCTAAACAATTTCTAACAGCCTGTTTCCAAGCACCGCTTGCTCCCAGCCTCCAGAGCAATCCAAATTGGCAAGCAAAGCAGGACTGCAGGGGTTAACAGTAATTGGAGGAAAAGGTTCACCCATTGTAGTTGTTAAATGCGGATTTGTTTCATTCTTATCACCCATTAGTGTCGAAACACTATTTGTGTGCCTCTATATAATTTATAATCTATAGCTCTATACTTAATGCCTATATTTAGAAGTGTATAAAGTATATGCATTTATAATTCATACTATATAATGATATAATCAAGTTTTAGCTTCTGAAATGAACAGTTCATTTGCATTTTTACCAGGTACCTACCAGAAACTTGAGAATGCTTTAGATTAGCCTGACCCACGCTGCCTCAGCTTGGTTATGGAATGAGTAGATGGCAGCGAGTATCCCCTGTGATGTGGAGTGCAGGGAAGGATCTAGCACACCTCAAAGTGATTTTGTTTCATTCGTGCAAGTCCACGGGTCTCAGGAAGTGCTTTAAGGCTTTCTTCATCCCATTTTGTGCAGCTTCTTCCCCTCGTATGGTGTTACTGTGCTCAAGGGGCCACAGCTCAGGGAAAAGAGGTTCTGTTCTGCTCGTGGCATTTCAGGCTTAAGGCCAGATGGAGCTGCACAGGTGGAAATAAAGAGCAGATTTGGTTCCCAGTGTCCCTTGTGCAGGACTTGAAGCCCAACTCTTAAGAGAAAGGAAAAAGTGGACTGAGCTCCTGCCTTACTCACTTCCCCTAATAACTTCTCCATTCTTTAATTACGTTTAGGTAATTGCAAACCCAGGAAAAGACTTACATTCAGTCCCTGTGACTGGATTTGGCATTTAAATGTAGATCACTGGCTCCTTAAATACACCCTGTAGTTGTATGGCCAGGAAGTGACTCAGTGTTGATCTGTTTGCCATGATAATTACTCCTGTCACTGAGTTTGCAGCTTCTCCTTGGAGCAGGGCACTCCAGAGCAATCCCTGCTCAGAGACCTTCCTGCCAGGCAGGGCTGCAGCTCAGAAGGTCTGCAGCACTGCTGATCCATGCAGTGGCAGCTAAGGGCTGGTGACACAGGGACTGCCAGCCACTGACTCCTTGCAGCAGCACCAGCACACCAAGGGGCCAGTCTGTGCTGAGCACACCTGATGATCCTTGTTCATGGATGGGCAGAGTAGCAAATGTCCCTTTATTCTTCCCAAATGGAAAAGAGGTTCTCAGGAGAAACAGGCTTTTTTAGGGTTTGCCTCCCAGCTAGGTTTGACTTTTCAGTTTCAGAGAACTGATCCTGTTTTTAGTGAGGAAAGGAAGTTTAGGAGCAATCATTCTACGCCTCCGTGCAACTTATCCTTGTGCCAGGTTTTGGTTCCACTAAAGAGGGAAAATATTCTTGTATTTTAGATTTGTTCATTAACCAGGATTATGAGATAGCAGACTCTGAACTTGAGCTGTAGAGGAAGCAGAAATGGCTTTGACAACTCCCACTGCAGCAATTTTGCTCTGTGGGTATTAATTAGACAACGTGAAAAAAATGCTGAAAAGTTCAGAACTGAGCTTTTCTTGCCCAAAGAAGGAATCGAACTGTGAGAGCAATTCCTCACATTTCCAAACGCGGCTCCTGGTCATGGACAAACACCATCCATGTGTTCCCTGGCCAAAGGGATGTGGTCTGATTTTCCAGATGTAAACTCCTCCAGTCTCCATGGAGCAGGTACCTGGTCTGCCTGGCACGAGAGCACGTGAACTGGCTGTAATGCAGGACATCTTCATCCCCATGCCAGCTGCTAATGTTTCATTTGGGCGGGCCCCGTGAGCAAACACATAAGTGTATTAATTCCTTTGCAGTCTCCCGATGTATTCAGCAGCTCTGTGATTTGATTGGAATTGATTTTGCTGCTAACTCTGGTGACCTCCAATAAGAAATTGTTGCATTCACCACAAAGTGATTTATGCTGGCAGAACTCTCTATGGTATAAATACTTTCCAATGCATTAGTCAGAAATCCACTATCTTACTTCATTAAACCAACAAATACAATCAATTCTTATCTGATTTACAGTTCTTATGCACAGAAAAATGATTTTACCTTTATGCCAAGTGGAGCTGAAATGTAGATCATACAATAAGAAATGTCTCTGCCTCAGTGTGCAAGTGCCACTAATCAAAATCAGAGCCTGCAGCTCAGGACTGAAGCTCTGCTCACTCTCTGGCTGGCACATCACAGCAATGAAATGCATATGCATGCTTTGATGAACAGTGCTGAGCATTAGCGCCGTGCCTGTTTGTAGCTAAACACCCACCTCGTTTGAATCACAATGGGAAATGAAAGGCATGGCTGGAATACCAGCATGGAACAAGTGACATTAGGAGACAAAGTGTTTGCCAGCAATACATTATTAGTTACTGCCTCTCCTCTCAAACGTCCCCCAGTGCTGTAATAGCTGTCCTGTGCATGCTGATGTGTGTTATCTTAAAAATATCATACACAGGAATCCCTTCAGTCGGGCTTGAAATGCAGAGCCAGAACTTGCTTGCTGTAGACATGTAAGCAGAATAGCACATTTTCAGAAGTAATGCATCTTCTAATTTAAAAGGATGGATGTACTGCTGAATCTATGGCTCCTTATTACAGCACAGTCAGTGAGAAGAGCTCTCACCCAACTGCTCTGCAGTCCATCCATTATTCTGCCAGAACCTCTAAACACTACACTGCCCATGGAGTCCCTCTGTCCCAGTTATTTGCATCACAATTTTGAAGTAAAACTACCTGGGGCAAGGTATTGGGTCATTTTTCCCACACTGACCCGAACCCCTTGTGCTCAGAGCGTGGGGAACAAGGGAGGCTTTAAAAACCTAAAGCAGAAAATGTAAATAATCGAACATGTTCTGTGAGTGGTTTAGTTACTGAGACGCTGCAGAGATGAATGGCAGAGGGACAGTTCTGTGACGTGTTCTCTCCCTGTGGCAGATATGCTTTGCCAAGAGCTGGGTGAAGCCACCTCAGCCCTCTGGAGATGGCCCAGGCTCAGCCAAGGGAAGGTGGCACTCCCTGAGGAGGAGCTGCAGCACGGCTGAGCTCAGCACCTGCCGTGGCTCTGGCAGCCCCCGGTGAGTGCGCACGGCCAGCCTGATTGCAGGGGCTTCTCTCGGTGCTGGCTGGGCTGAACTCCCCCAGCAGCCAGCCAAGGGCAGCGCTGGGCCGCTGCTCCCGTGGCCGTGGGACACAGCCCGGGCACAGCTTTGCTGTCACCCTGCGCTGAGTGAAAGCCGAGACAGCCTGCACGGCTCTGAGCGCCGATGCCGGGGCTGCCCCCGAGCACCAGGGACGCTGCAGCCTGAGCCCTGCTCGGGATTCTCTGCAGAGGTGAAGGACTGACAGCAAAGCCAAGTCACGCTCGAGGCTCTGCTGGTGCACAGCCCTCCCCTCTCCCATCCTGAGGGAGCAAAGGGCCCTGCCCGTGGCTGCTGCTGCTGCTGCTGCGAGGGCTCTGCGCTTCTGTACCATCAGCTGCGCCTCTGCAAAGACACACTGCAGCTGCCTGAAGGAACAGCTCCCACACCGATCCACTACCAGCATTCCTGTTCTTTGTGGGCACAGGCCAGACGCCAGTGGGGCACTGTTATCAGCACACCCAGCATCACGTCATTTGCTAGACAAGTTAGTTTTGAGCTTCTAGGACCCAACACTTCCTGTTCCACAGCAGGCTTTTTTCTGTAAGGAACGGCAGGACCCTGGACAGATGCCTGGAATGTCATGGGACACACACAGAGGAATCAGTCTGTCTCTTTTTGAGCCCCTCAAGCTAGAGCAGTAACTCTGCTAGCTGTCAGGAAATCCCAGCCTCCTCTCTCTCTCTCTGAAGCAAAACATCTGATCTTGATCAGAAAGTCTGTGCCCTACACCATTAATAGAAACAAACAAAAAAAAAAATTAAAAATCCAGGAAACACTTGATAGCTGGGAAGGAACAGAACCACAACTCTTTGTAGCATCTAAGAATAGTTTCTGTTCTCTCTGTGATGCAAGAACAAGAGGGAAAGGATAAAAACCACTGGTATCAAAGGATTTCTCTTGTCAGAAAGGCAGCATTATTGTCCTTACTAAAGGAATTCAAAGTGGGTTTGATTCATCCAGAGAGTTCAGTGATATCTATACCTGTCACACCTATGGACTTTTTCCAGCTCATACATTTTTTATCAGCAGGTAAAGTGTTGGTAGATGAAGGAACCCGTGGGTTTCGGGCTGTAAATCCCCCCGGCTAGCTTGGGATTTACGCCCGCACGGATCCTACATGGACGAAGTAAAGGAAGAGAAGCGCTCTTTCTCCACGTGGTTCTGATGTCCTATTTATTAGCTGGAAGGGGACATCTGCATCGTAGGGTTTCCAGGTGAAGAAGAGAGGCCGAAGCCCAACTCAAGGGACATTTATACCCGCAGAATGGGAGGCGGGGACGGAAGGCCATAGCCAAGGGGACACAGTGGGGATGGGCGAAGGGAGGGGCTTCAAGGGACACAAGACCACCTTATCCGAGGGATACACCATCTGAGGAAAGGGGGGAAACATTTGTATAACACAACACCCAGTGCAGTATCCAAATAACAATCTAGTGCATCACAACAGGTAGCTATTCCAGCAGTTCCTAAACACTAAATTCCTGTTTCTGGAATCGGAGATCCTTTTATACATGACACAAGAGGTTGGATTTCCACTAGTTCTAAGAAACCTGCCCAATTATATTGCAATATACTGTGAAACCATCTTCATAAAGATGGGATTAACAAAGATATCAGATGAGTACCTAGACAATGCCTGACTTCCAGAACCAAAGCCTATTTAAGAAGATATTTCTCCTAGGCAAGGAGATTTCTCAGCCTGATGCACTGTCAGAGCATTTTCCTGTTTTACGTTAACTTCATGCACAACTGAGTGCACAATTCATAGGTTAAAACTCTTTGTTTCCTATTTTCTTACGTGCTCCTTTTCCCTTTGCCCCCTGTTAGACCGTGGCACTGCAGATTGTGCATGTGCAATGTCACACGGGGTGCGCTGGGCTGGGACAGAGACCAGTGACACCCTCCTGAGTACCAGGTACCTGAGGAGGGCCAGGTGTGAGTGCAGCTTTTTAAGGGCTGACCTTTGGAGAAAGGTCAAAACAGAAACTTAGAAACTTCTGATTTGGCATCCCCAGGTTTGCATCTGAGTCCTCTTGCTGAATGGTAAGAATGAGCAGCAGAGAAATAAATAGCCCCAGGGCTCCTCAGGCTGAGGCTGACCAGCTGCTGCAAACACAGCTGCTGACAGGCACAGGGTAATGAAGAAAAGGAGTTTCGTACCTGCCACAAAAAAGCCTTGCTGGCTCTTCCTCTGGCTGCACTTCTCACTGGTGGGAATCTGTGCTTGGGAGTGACAAGCAGTGCCTGAGCCAAGAACCTGACACCTGCCTGTGGGATGGCACTGGTGGAGGGGAATTAGCTCATTAATAAATTAATAAACCCCATCTGGACACAGTGCTTTTCTGGCTGTGCATGTGCTCCAAAATGCAGCTTGGAATAGATAAATGTTTGGAAGATCTTCTTGGTTATGAAAAAAAGAGAGTTTGCATGTGTTTTCAGTGAGATGAAGGGTTATTTCCTGCCCATCTCCCATTGAGAGCCCAGCTGTAGGTAGGGATGTCTGCCCCTGCCTAATCTTTCCAGAGTGGGAAAGCCACTTAGCTTGTGTACTTAAAACACCACAGCAAAATATTGCAAAGAAAAGAGGTATGAAATAAGTTTGATGTGAGTTGGAAAACTCCAAGTATTCATTCTGTGACCAGGTGAGAAGCTCTCATTAGCAGGTGCAGTGCTCTTACAGAGAAAAATGGCATTTTGAAATTACAGCCCATGTGCTTTCCTCAAAGCCAACAGCCACAGGCACAAAGAAAACTCCTCAGTGAATCATGAACTCCTGCAGTGCAGAGTCCCTTGTGTTTAGAGGTGTGGCTGAAAGGGTGAAAACAATCACCTCCTTTGGTGGAGCTGTCTCAGCACAGTGAGACAGTCAGACAGAAAGTCAGACAGAAGAAGCTTCTTGGTGGCCTAATAGTAGGCAAGCCTTGCTTAAATGATGTTTTGCCATGTGAAACGTGTGTTTTTAGGTATTACCTGTAGATATTCCTTTCAAAGGTGTTTTCTCTAGATGATGTGAGACCATTTCTCCATGAGTTTCAGGCCTATCACAGGAAATTAAGCACCAGAATGCTCAGTACTTACAGACCTCAGCCTGGAAAATGGATAATGACTGAGTCCTTGAAATCAATGAAGGTTAAAGCTGCCTGTTTATAACAACACCTCTATAAACCCAAGATAAGATGTTGATTAGGATATTATTTCAGCCACATAACAATTATATTTAATGCTGTAAGCAGAGTTTATTTTGAGCATTGCATTTGAGCATTGACCTCACAGATTGATCCAGCAAATAACCCCCCTACTTTGCAAAGACACAAATATTGTGCTTTGTTCCAACTTGTCCCATGTCCATACACTCCTCACAGAGAACCACTTAGGGACACAAAGGACACGTGAGGGGCTCCTGAAAAGAAATGTCTGCAGAAAATCAACAAGTCCAATGTTGTTTTTCCCAACAGGATTGTGTAAATGAGTCATATGCCAGCCAAAGCTCAGGCAAGCTCCCAATAAAAGAGCTACAAGTTGTCTTTAGGTCAGTTTGGAATCTCCTGATTGCTCAAGCAAATAGCTGTGGTGCTCTCCTCTTGCCCTGCCTGCCTGAGAAACATTCCAGGCTGGGCAGAGTTCTGAGCACCCTGGTCTGGCTGCAGATGTCCCTGCTCAATGCTGGGAGCTGCTTCAGGTGCTCTTTAATGGTCCCTTCCACCCCAAACCACTCTGTGACTCTGTGACCTTCCCAAGGGACTCACGTGGGTAAACAGCAACCGTTCCTTGGCCTTTTTCTCATGAATTCTCATTATTAAGTAATTACAGCTTTTGGAAATGTGTTGGTTTAAGTTATGCTTTTAACAGAAGTTTATAAATAATTTATGATTTTGCTTTCATACAAGAATTTTAATCTCACAGGCAATAAGGTTCTCGAAAATGATCTGCACAACCTCCTATTTACCCCTGAGCAAGGATTCTCACAGAGGCAGTTCCTGATGCAAGGTAAGCCCACACTCTTCATTTCTCTGTTTGCATTCCTGCAGTTAAACCTTGAATGTGCCCCTAAAATGTTAGGAAAGATCAGACTTGCTTACAAACTGATGCTGTTTATAATGAGTTAAAGATTTCAGGGGAGGTGGAGTTGTTTTAGTACTCTTCAGGACTTACAAGCATTTGGGTGTTTGCAACAAGATGTGTTTTGTTTTCCTGGTCAAGAGCTGAAAAATAAGATTATGAGAGAGGAGAAAAGAACATCTGACCTTTCCTAAGCACTGCAATTTTTGTACCTTCCATTACATCCTCACAGCACTGTCAGCATGTACATGACTGGAAAGATGAGCTCTAAATCCTCCTGAAAAATTCAAGTCCACAGGTTTGCAATACATCTTCTTTTGTGCTCTTTTGTCTTTACATTTGCTCTCACAAAGAATCCATGAACTATAGGATTTGATTTAGTATTTCTTACTTCTGGCTGCATTCAGCTTTTAAAGTTGAGGCTCTGATCTAATTTTGGCGGTTGTGAATCGTTTCTTTGGCTGAAATGAAAATCACAGGGAATTTCATTGTATTGCCTCGTCTCCTAATGAACAAAGACAGCGCTGCTCCAGAAAGCTCCAGATTTCAAAGGACCAAGGCTCTGAGCTTTAACAGTCCACACTGGCCAGTCAGAGACTTCCTTCTGGCAGTGTCAATAACCTGAAATGCTGCAGATCTCTAAACTGTGGAACCTGGGAGCTGAGAACCTGCTATAGACTGACTGTGATGAAAAGTGCTAGGTGGTAATACTTTCCAGCTCAGCTTAACTCTGTTATGAAGCCTTGCTTATGATTTTTAAGCCAAGGCTCATCTGGGATTCTAAAGTGAATGGAACTCAACACTTGCAGCTGGACAAGAGGGTGGCTACACTGTGCCTTGTTTCCATGCCAGAGCCTGAATACCCAAGGATTTCTTTCTCTAACATCCCATGTGGAAGGTTATATTGTTTAAATAACAGCTTTAGGCCCAGACAGATAAAATAAGACACATCTGTTATTTTTTCCTCTTAGCCTTAGTATCTGGGTAATAAGAAGATTCATTCTTTCAACTGACTCAAAGCAGCAGGCTTGTTTCTTGTGATTTTTCTGCTTTTGCTGGAAGGTAAGTTAGCAGCATCAATTGTATTAGTGTTTCTGTCAACACCCACATTAAATATGTTTCTGTACAGGAGACATCACATTCCAGCCTACTCTGGACATCTAAATTTGTCCATCTTTCATCACCTCCATATTGAAATCCAGCTACCACCTGGATTCCTGTAGGGTTTACTCAGTGAAATGTTCAGAATATTTCTGTTCCAAATATCAAATTAAAAATTATCTGAAGTTTATATTTAGGCAGGACAGCCAGTTAACCACAGACACTTTCTCTTCTATCTTTCTGCTTTTCTGTAGTGTCAGAGCAAATTCCCTAATCCCAATCAGAATTTGGTACATGCTGTGCTTTTTTGGTATTCCTTTAAGCTGCATTTATTTTCCATTATTTTCCAAGTTCAGAATGCCTTAGTGGTACTGCCACTTACCCTTTGCACTCTTTTCCATGTCCTGTGACATTTAGAAATGGATATGTGAATTTCAGCAGGGTTTCCTGGGAGTTTCCTGTTGTATTGAGTGGAGAGCTTAGGACAGCAGTTTCAGCTGAGGGCTCAACTCCCTGATGTCTGTGCAGTCTCTGCTCTGCCTTACAGCCTCATTGTATTCTCTAATTTATCAGGGAAAAATACACTGATTTTGTGAGCTTCTAGGTGAGACTGAACTCAACACCCACAGAAATGCAGAATTTTTTTCTCCCCAAGTTATTCACATGCTTCAGAGTAATTCTTGTTTCTGATTTTACTCAGAAGGTCTCACAGTTTGCATTTTTCTCATCTTCCATTATTACAACTGGAACACAAACATCACAGCTCTTATTTCAAGGGGCATTTTCATATGGGCAGGGCACTTTCTTCTGGCAAACAGTCCCAGTTTCTACTGAAACAACCTCATCTCATCACTCAGAAATTCTCTGGGCCTTCCTTTGGAGTACAGCCTTGTTTATGGATCTGCAAGCAACAGGAGCCTTTATACAAAATTGCATTAACCCCTGCAAAACATGTTTATTGGCACTGAGATCAACAGCTTCAGTCAAGTGCCCCTTGGCAAAAATAACCAGAGACATGAACCAGTGAGGCAGTTACTTCATCATTCTCCAAGGGAGAAAATAAAATATATATATCTAACTTGGAGTCTTAGAAGTGTAAAACCCATTTGAGTTTTGTGAGCTCCAGGTTTTCACCATAGCTCTTGCTTTGGCTTTGTGTTCTTTTTTAAAGAACACAGTGGGATCAGATTTCCTCTTTTCCATGGGTACCCAGTTATGTTCAGACCCTGCTGTGTGGACTTTAGGGAGCAAATGTGTACCACACAGCCCCTACAGCCATCTGGGGTCTGCTCTTTGCATTTCCCAAGAGGCTGTTACTGCTTCTGTTCCAGCTCATGGCAGCTGCCATTTACTCTTCTACTGGAACCAAGTTCTCTCACTCCTCTGATACAGCCACAGCTGTTAACCACAGTTACGTACAGACTCCAAAACCAGCTCCAAAAGGAAAATATTGCTGCATACAGTTCTGTTTGCCGATTCCTTCAAGGTTTTGTAAGACAAGACACTCTTTGATTCAGGCCAGGGACAGCCATGACGGGCTGGAAGCGAAGGTGGAAATTCTATAAGCCTATTAAAATCCTAGCTGAATGCAAAATTTAGCACAGGCTTAGCTGTAAACATTTAAGTGGCCTTGTTTTGCTGAACTGAGATCTAAAGCTCCCTACTTATAATGGACAACATCATTTCATTTTAAACTCAGGATCACTGTGAACGAGTTAATGCAGAAATCAGTGGTACAACCTGATGGAAAGTGAGAAGATTTGGAGTTATACTTTTTCTTTTCTTTCCTTTGAAAAGAACTATGCCCTTCCAGTGCTGTTTTTCCCTCAGTCCTCCCCACCCACCATGGCATACCTATAAATGCACATTTAAGAATGCTAATTAAGAACATATTCAAAGCAAGAGCAGTAGAAGGGTGGACACAGAAAAAGGGTTCAAGCACCAAAGAGCAAATTAATACCCATAAAGAAGAAACAAAGACAGGAGAGAGAAAATGAGAAGGAGAGAAAAGAAGAGTTTGCTCTGTGCCAGTAAATGAGCCGAAAATTACATTCCCAGATGGATACCAATAGCCTTTTCTGTCAGCACTACACCAGGATTACTGCCACATGATTGAACATTATATATATTTCTTCAAGTTTACAGGGCTTTATGCAAGCATCTAGCAAAATAATTAAGGAGCTACTCCGAGCTTCCCCCATAAAAGTGCTGTGCTATCTGGTTTTGCAGAATAATGGGGTATTCAAGCACCCATGGAGATGCCCATTTACCTGCTAAATGGATGTGTGCAGCCCTAAGTGTGGGTACAAATTCTGAGGAGCAGCTTATCAGCTGCCATTGCGGGTGATGGTTGATAACAGCACCCTGTGGCTGGGCAGAAGCACAATGAACAGGTGTGGGACACTGACTACAATTTTCCTTTTGTTAAGGTCAAGGACTAAAGTTTCTGGTGTAAAAAAAATCATGGCAAGTGGCCAAAACATCTCAATCATTGTAAACAACACAGCTACTGCTCAGAAATTGTGATAAAAACAAGTAGTCTTTCAATTATCTTTGAACACTTGCTCTGAAGTTTAGTTCATGCACACAGGTATTTGTATTCAGGGATGCTGATTGCTGCCAAGGATGAGACTGCTGGATCATGTGGTTATCAGCATTTGGTTAATGGAAATATAAAAAAGTGGTGGGAAGAAAGCACAACCCCATTGGATCCTATTTGATGTCAACTCTTTTTTGAACAAGCCTGTCCAAAAGCACATGCTCTATCTTAGCCACCCATGTAATCCGAGGGATTCCATCTCAGTCTTTGTTTCACATCAGATTTGGAGGTGGGAAGTGGCATTTTGTTATGAGAGCCTGGCAAAACACCCACAAGCAAAGGATAATATGTAGTGTACAAAGAGGGACTCCCTGTTCTTGCTCACCAGAGTCAGTAACGGGCACCTAAAAAACATCATTGTTACCTGAAATGCCTTTGTAGTCGCCAAAAACATTCCACAGTGCCCATCAAAAATTTATCAGCTAGAACAAGATGAAATGGAAGGTTAAAAATGAGTGTATTACCTATAACAGATTATGAGTATCACCAAGGTAATTTTTATGCACTTTTAGGGACCTATTCAGAAGAGACTAATTATGAGAGGCACTGCCACCAGAAAACACATGAGCAGAAAAAACAGGATGCTGTAACAGGTTTAAAATGTGTCCAAGAAAACACTGAAGGTTTGGATTAGCATTTCCCTAATTGCTGGAGCTGTGAGATGTCAGGAACTGCTCCCACCTTGCCCTCTGTGCCTCAAGTTGTTTAAAGTACTGGTCCAGCCAAAATAACAGTACTGGCTGAGGTGAAGCTGTGTCCTCAGCTGGAATTAAAGCTGGAGCTCCTCCTAACCAGAGGAGTTTTACTTCAGTCCCAGTTTCTCTGGGAAAAATGGATGAGTAAATTGCCTTTAGGGCAAGGACACCTATGGGCTGAGCAGAGCAACAGACCTTACTGCATCCTCCTGCAGCTGACTGACCCAGGAACAAGCTTCCTAAGGAGTGCAGGGCCAAAGGAGAGAGACCCTGCCAATGGAAGCACAGCCCTCCTTACTGACACTCAGCATCTCCCACTGCTGTGGCATGCTCTAGCTCATTCCACAGGAACTGACACTGCCTGCAGCAAGGGATGGCTTTGAGTCCCACAAGAATTGATGCTGGGGAAGCCTTTCCCAAGTGCTGAGTGTTCATTTCTTGAAAACCAGACACTTGGAAAATGCTCCAAGTTGAGGAGCCAAAACCACACCTGTCTTAAAACATCAGGTTTGTCATGGTGAATGCCAAAGACAAAGCTTTTCCAGTCTTTACAAGGATTTTCCCCTGTTATACTGTACACCAAGCCTGGCTTTGGAGAGCCTGTAGAACACAGAAACCAGCTAAAAACCAAGCCCTGATTTACTCCATGGGTAAGCTGTGCTAAATCCCACTGTGAGAAAACACAGCATCTCTGGTATTGCCAGGCTCTTTGCAGGGCATAGCAAGCAACTCAGTTTCAAGTCAGATATTTAATATTCTGTCTTATTTGTTGGATAAAACTTGTAATTTCTTGGCTTCAGATTATTCATGAGCAACCAACATTCGACATGAAGAACATTTTGATGGAACATTTGGTGCTCTCAATATAGGTTGCTTCTTGATTGTATGCAAGTCCTTAGAAAATCAGAGCCATGGTGCTTGCATTCACAATTCCAAATTTAATTGCTGTAACTGTTCTGCAATTGTTGCTTTAAAGGCTCTGCTTGGACTAATGCTCATAGTCCCGCAAGATGAACTAACACGCTTCAAATACAAAAGACCTTGCTGATGGAGGACGAGGGACAAAAAGCTCTCTCCACCAGTTTTCATGGCGGGTTTCTACAATCGAAGTCCAAGGGTCACATGCACCAGGGCTGGCACAGGAAATCCCCTCCCACAGCTCCAAGGACAGGCTCATCTCCCCTGCAGAGCACCCCCTGCACTTTCCCCTAACTGTTCCCCACTTGTGAGCACCTTGTGCTCAGACAGGGAAGGCACCTAAGTGATCTGTGCTTCTGCACTGGAAGCTGCTCTGCTTAACAGCTTTTCCACCCTGTTTCCACCATTTTTCCAACTACCTTTTCTTCTATTTTGAGATTTCCAGTATGATCAGGACTCCTGTTGGCTACTGGAAAAGTGAAATGTCATTAAATAATTTTGCTGGATGGCAATCAACCACCCTTCTCCCACCAATCACTCTTCAAACATGCAAGTAAAGCAGAAGTATTTTGAATAGAGATCCCTTATTTTTATTTTCTTTTTCCCCTATTTCTCTTCATTGTGCTTTTTTGATAGGTGAAAGGCTAATTTGGTCTCAAGAGCATTCTGTGTCCACCCCAACTATTTCACTTCAATAAATAACCTTGCTGTGAATACATTTTAATTAGTGATTTCATAGCTGGAATTGTGCAATTGTAATACAGCAGGCGTGAGGAGCTATTGAAATCGTATAAAAAGGCATAATTATTTTCAAAAGCTCTGTGGGAATAACACAGGTAAAAAACTCGCCTGCTGGCACCTGTTTTCTGTGGCCAATGTATGATTAGCACCTCACATTCTCTCTGTATTCATCAAAGGGGAGACTACAGGTGCTGCAGGATGCTCCCACAGTGCCAGAGATTTTCCTTCTTTGTTTGCTGTTCCTTGCTGAGGTCATTATAACTAAGACCAAATTTTTAGTTCATTTGACAGTTTTGTTCTAATTGACTGAAAGATATTGCAAAGAAAAATGGGAACAAAACCCAGAGATTCAGAAGGATTTCCCTGACTCTCTGGGCCTGGCCTGGGATAATGTGCAATAAGTAAATAGGACCTAAGAATAAAAAATCAAACCCTCGTCATAGGTGTGAAGGCAGGCTGGCAAGAGCTTTGAGGAGTGAGCAGTAGAAACATCTTGAAAGAAGCATCAGCTCATTTCAGATCTGAACTCAAACTTGCAAGCAAGGTGCTGGGCTAGAGGAACTTGGTATAAAATGAAGGGTCGTGACAATGTCTGGAACGGATTAAATCAGGCACTGGTTACCTTTACTGGGATGCAGCTCAGTTCATTTGGCCATTGCTCTCAGGACACACCCTGTGGCACAGAAGAACAAGAGTGATAAAGGCCAGCTGCATTTTTAAAACAGGCTGCATTTGATTTACACGCTCCCTTGAAGGCCCTTTTTGTCTTATATACAAAATTATCATGTTTAAGAAAACTGCCAGAACTTCACTGCTGTGTCAGTGAAAACAAGAAAGTTGTTCTCAAAATGTAGCAATTTACACCTACTTAGAGTGACTACAGCTAAGGAACAGAACAGCACGTATGAGCTGTCATATCTGCTCCCTTCAACTCCCTCGCGTGTGGCTGTGGCCATTCTGGCGAGATTCCTGCCCTGCACAGTCTGAGGGAGCGGGCTGCCTTCAGCTCCATGTGCTGGCATCTGAGCCAGCTCTGCCAGCCTGGCCAGAGCAGCCTGGCACCAGGGGCTCAGCAGCCTTCAGTCCCTCTGCAGAGAGGGGATCCACGGGGTGTGCCCAGGCTGCTCCTCATTTCTGGGAAAACCACAATGCTGGTTATTCCCACCCTACCTCTGTGTTCCCATCTCCCTTGGGCTTTGGACTGTAAATCTCAGAACTAAGAGAGGAAGTAGCTGCAAAGATTGGATGCAGTCCCTGTCTGAGCCCAGCCCTGTCCCTGACACAGCCACCAGCAGCTCAATGGGCTCTGGGCACGATGGCATTCCCAAGAGGGAAATTTGCTGCCCGTGCAGCCACACGTGGCTCTGCAGAGGAAGCGTGGCAGTGCTGAGCCCTGCTGTCCCCTGGGCCTGGAAGTGGCAGCTGCCCCTTAATGGAGTGTGTGCAATGCAGCTGACTCTGCTCAGGGCTCAGCCGGTGCCGTGGCTGCTTTGGCAGAGATTCTGTGTTCACAGCCCTGCTCAAGTATCTAACCACAGTTAACAGGGAGAGAAAAGCTGATGGTGTCAAACCAAACTCCTAGGAAAGGCAGTGAAATGGGAGTGTCGATACTCATTTGAAACTGCACTGATTCAGAAAATGAGACTTTTAAAATCCTGCAAAACTAACACATTACAAAAGCAATTCACTGAACTTGCCATGCCTTTGAATGTGCATCTCACTGCAAAGGCTGACAGTGTCTCTGCTTCTCCTCTTGCAATGCAGACCTGGCCTCTGCCTTGCTCATCCCTCACTGGTGTTCAATCGTTTCACCGTTTCTCCTGACTAGCTCTTAAATGTCTCCAATCCTAAACATCAGCTGAGAGGAGCAGGACTGGCAGAGGAGGAGCTTGCTTGGGAGTGACCTCCTCAGCACAGCACAGCAGAGCAGCGTCCCTCCCTGGCAGCAGACTGCTGCAGATTCATTACCTGGGCATGGCTCTAGGCAGGAAGGTGCTGTCATCAAGAGCACCAAACAAACAGGAGTCCTGTTTCCAGAGAAACCTTGGGGTAAATTATGTACAGATGTCCTGAGATCACCTGCACGAATCCATCAATATTGAGGGCTTTGGAAGAGGAGGAAGAGGTTTGAAGATGGGGACTGGGAGTTCAGAAAGCAGTCAGGTCACCTGAAATGCAGCAGCCCTAAAACCTGGGGTCAAAAGCAGGGGAAAAGCCAAAAATCATAAAATAGCCCCAAGTATGAATGTTTAGTCAGTGATGCAAGAAATTAAGACTGAGTTATTTGCTGTGCTTTTCTATAGGATGCTTGGGAAGAAGTCTGAGCAGCCTGTACAGACTTGAAAGGAACACGTAGTAAAGCAACTCAACAGTAGAGAGTTTAAAAACTAGACACGGGTGGATGAAGAGTTGAGATATAAAGGTCACTGTGCAAGGACCTTGCCAACTCTGTATTGTGGGCTTTCTTGACTATCTGAGTTTTAAAAGGGAAGAGAAGCACACTGAAGTTGCAAAGTGGAATAGACTCCCATCTGTTTTGTACAGATAAAACTCCCAAAATGCTGTGTATCACTGAGGAAATCAAAACACAAAACAAAGTTCTGCTGGGAAAAAAAAAAAAAAAAAAAAACAAAAAACCAAAAAAACCTGAAATCAAGAAATAAACAGAAAAAAAAAATTATCCCCACATGCTGCCTTGCAGTTGGTGGAAATTGAACATCTTGGATGCATCTGTGTGCCCTGGACAAATAATTGCTGTTTCCCATCCTAGGGGAAAGCCAGGAAAGCAGGGGAGATGATAATCCTCAGAGCATTCCCCTCCTTTTCATGGAGTGTGCTCAACAAAGCTGTGATCACTTACAACTCCTGATGAGATGCCTCCCCTGGTGACCAAAGCTCAGCTTTTCCCAGATATGGCAATCTTAAAAAGAGGAGAGCAGGGAAATTGTCCACTCCATTTATATTGCTCAAGTCTGAGTGAGAACAGGTACCTCCAGCTGTTCAAGAAAGGGCAGAGGGAGGCACCACATGTTCTCCAGCTCCCTCTCTGCTGCACTGGGCTCTCTGTGCACATCAGTAAGAAAAGAGGCTGAGTTCTATTCCTTCCTGATGTTCCAGAGAGGAGCAAGTACCCAGGATTGCACACCAGCCTCACAGAGATTGCACTCTGCTCCTACAGAACAACCACCCCCTTCTCTTTGTACTTTCTGAATGGAAGAATGAGATGTGGCTGCTGGGTGGCTGGACAGAGGGAAAACACTGCTGAGACACTCAATATTAGCACTACACTTGTTGGGTCTCCAAATTAGGATGGGAAAGCACAATGCAGTCCCTGCCTTAGCCAATGCAAAGGGAACATCTTTGCATATTTTTGATATGTGATCTTATCAGCAGAAGGCTTTTTCTTTTCAGTAAAATAAATCCTTGTAATTCCACAGTACAGAAATCTGACAGTACAGAAAGTCATCTTCATGATGGCTGAAAGTCTCTGCACAGCACATATTGCAGCTTAGGATAATTATTTATTACTGGTGTTACTACTCCTGAGCCTTTAATGCACTTGTGGCCAGTGGGCAGAAAATGAGCAATCCCTGGTGACAACAGCAGAAATGCACTGCTTCCCATGGCAAGTAACTTTTTAAAGTTCCTGTCAGGCTGCAGTATTTTTCCCCTCCATGCAAGAGTATTAAAAAGAAAACTTTGGATATATAATCAGAGTAGGCTGAGTTCACTCCTGTGCCAAGAGGAAGCCAAATGAATCCTGGGATGTTAAAGCTGAGAGGGGCCTCCTAGATCATCTTGGTGTGCCTCCCTTCCCCTGGCCATGAACAGCTGCTGCTGTCACTGGAGCAGAATCCTAAACAGCCCAGGGATGGGAAGGAATGCTGGGCTCTCCCCTCCAGCTGCTCATTAGTGCATTAACATTTTCTACAAGCTATTTACTACAACAAACTATTTACTATTTATTTTTCTATGCCTCTATTTTCTCCTGTACCTTATCAGCTACTCGCATCATTGCCTCTACAGTCACAGTGAACTTTCTTGACCCAGGTTCTTGTCAGACTGACCGTCCCTTAAGAGGGCCTTTTTCTCCTAAAGCATGAAAAGAACTTTCTTCTTTCTGGTTTCCATCCATTACATCTTTTAAATACTCAATAATTCCTTAGCATCTTTAGAGTCACTACAGCAAAGGTATTTATAGACAAGCACATCCCTCCCTCTCTGCTCCAGTACGGAGACACAGAAGTGACAGCCATGTGACAAACAGCCAAGCTGAGGAACCACATGGGAGCCTTTCAGAGCCATGAAGAGAAATTCTCAATCCCCAGTGCCAGCATGTGTGTACACACACAGGTGTGCCAAGGCAGAAGCAAAGAGAGCAGGGCTTTGCTGCATGACTAATATTCCTTCTCCAGGAATGGCTCTCCTAAGGTGCTTTCAGAGCAGTCAGATGGATCTCTTGGTAGGCAATTTTATCTATTTCCACTTCATAGAAACAACCACTCTGGAGGCAATATAAGTCCCATGAGGGGATCCCATCCATCTCTTTGCCATCCGGCCCTGCAGAATAATGTCTCGTGTTTTCTGCATTCAGCTGCCCCAGCCTTAAACAAGAGGTTCTCCTTGCTTGCCTGCATTAGCACCTGAGTTTAGCCATGCCATGCTTCCTTACTGGCTGGACCAGGAGCAGAGACCTGCCAGTGCCCAGCAGGAGCTTCATCCCCTTTCCCTCTAGGCCTTCTCCAGCTGCAGCACCCAAGTTATCCACCACCACTTCCCTTAGGTGGAATTCATCATCCACACGTGGCCTTCCTTCCTCCTGGTGTCACGGTACCTGTGTTTTCCCTAAAACGGCTTTGCAGAGGTGATCTACAAAGAAAACTACCACAACATTTTACACTCTCAGCTAACTGCATTTCCTGGTTTTCCAAAGGGAAAACTCTCTTTGCCATGTTTCCTCTCTCACCAATCTGCTTGTTACAGTTTTTTAATATCTTCAGACCATTTACCTGGCATTACCCTTCTGCCTCCTGAACACCAGAGTACCTGCCTAGCAGTCTTGGGACGGATCATCTGGATGCAGGCTACTTTTTTCCATTATGCAAATATATATTTTTACTGAGAGTTTGATCCATTTCCATGTACATTAAAAAGAGCTGGTGCTGTTACCAGTAGCTGCAACTTACACATACCCTGAGAAAACCAGCATTAATGCCAGCAGTATAGGCTTAGTAACAGATAAAACTTGCCAAAAAGTGTTGGAAGAACAAAGAAAGTCCAGTAGGTTCAGAAGAAAAGGCTAGCTGAACCCTCAGAGTAACCAATTTAAATATTGCTAAATATAAAGTTTTATTCACTATAAAAACTTCACAGGATGGTCTCACATTGGATTTCAGTTTAGTTCAGGTCTGTCATTTCCAAAGACTTCTTTTGCTATAGTTCAAAGCTCCATAAAGTAGGTGCAGAGATGGTAGCATAGCAACCACCACAAAGTGAGTTTAAACACTGAGAAAATGAGCTTTTAGCTTTCTAATAGCAGAGCTTTCATATTCATATCTCCTTGCCGGCTTTGAAACACCTGTGTCTATTCCAGCTGACTTGGCTTCATTCTGTCAGCACAGAAAGCTGCATGGCATTACTGAACTCCAATTAAATGAACCTGGTTTGTGTGAATATTCTTTGGTCACGGACAAACAGAAAACTGAACTGTGAATGGTGAGGAATTAATTTAGTTTTTAAATTATATTAGCATTTCCTTGAAACAGAATAAGGGAGGTTTTATAAGAACCAGAATTGGTTCCCAGAGTGGGCACAGGAATAAACCTATTTTTTCCTGCTGACTAAGGAAAATCAAATAAACCCAAACATTCACCACTGTGATTGTAAAAAATGGGTTTTGAGGTTATTTATGTGCCCTGTCTGCACAATAACGTGAACTCTGTCAGAACAGCTGAGGGACCAAGAGTTCAGTGTTCTGGCACCTTGGTGTCTTTACCCATTCACCTGAACTGAGTTTAAAGCTGCAACTGGTCCTAGATTTGCATCTTTGTTTGAAAAGATCTTGGTGCCTGGAGAAGTGGATGTGAAATGCTGATTTAAAGAGCATCTCCAGCTGGTAACATCTGCATGCCCGTGCAGGCACACAGCCAGAAAAGCAGTGGATAATAATCAATGAACACTTTTAAACTCTAATTTTGCATCTTTGTTGGGCTTGAAGCCTTTAACCTTCTCCATTATTTTTTTAATGAGGGTGATTTTTCCTGCTGATGTATTAACTGCAGTGGGCACAGAGGGTCCTGTGGGAGGTATCTCACACCAGGCACACACTCCAGCTTGGATTTATCCTGGAATGAAATGATTTCTACCCCACTGCAATCTCCCTATCCCCGCACTGCAGGTAATGACAGGGGATCTTTGGTCAGTGCACTTTCACCTGTTCTCCCTCCTGGCCAGTCAGCCTCACAGGCACACACAGGCAGACTCTAAACCTCTGACAGCCAAAATTAGTTCCAAACTGCACTGCAGATCGTGCAGCTGGGTGTGATCCTTGCTAACGTGGGAATGCCAGAGGCGGCAGAGCCGTGTCCAGGGCACCCGGATCCCCGTCAGTCCTTGGCGGTGCCTGGGAAAGGCAAGGGTTGGATGAAGGGCAGGCGATGGCTGAGCAGAGCTGGCTGTGCACACAGTGGCCCTGCCTGTGAGTGCTCTGGGGGGCTGCCAGCCCCAGCGCTGAGTGACAGAGGCTGCAGAGCCACAGCTCGCTGCCCTCGCCCCGGCATTCCCCCACCGCCTGCGGGGCCCGGCTGGGGCCGGGGGTGCTCAGGGCCAGGGGCGCTCCCACACCCACAGCCCCTGTGCTGGCAGGGCCCGGGACTCGTGGCTTTCTTGTGGCAGGGCCACGAGGCTCGATGGAGAGCTCCTGGAGTGCCCTCAAACGAGCTTCCACCTCCAGGCTTGTGCACAATAAAATAATTCCCTCCTCTTACACCCTGCACGCAAATATTCCCTTCCTCTCCCGCTTGTTCCATACCCAGTTTTCCACAAAAAGTCAAAGTGAGAAGTTCTTCAAGAGAGACCCACCACTGCTACCGCTTAGACACAAAACCACAAAACTCGTGACTCCAGTCAATCTTTTGCATGACTGAAGTTCCAGAATGCCCTTTAGTATGGAGTTTTCCATTTCTAACCCAAACACTAAGTTTTCCTCTTCCAACAATAACTCTGTTGGCAGCATTCCAATAGTTCTAGAAATGGTGTTATAATTCTTCTCACCAATGTGTGCAAAGCCTCTCAAATTATGGAGCTTTACAACAAAGCCAACATTCTTACATCCGGGTTGCAGGGGATTAACCAAAGCCCAAGGTTATGCAGATTGGCTTTAGTTCTGCAGAGCAGAGCTCTGGAGAACATGCTCACGTCCTTACTCCACACCTCATTCCTGTTTGATGGAAGGACAGATCCACTGCCATAATCAGTACTCCTATTTATGATTGACATCAGCTTGCAATATATGCTGCTGACTCATCTTCATTTTCCATAAGCATTCTGCATTGGAATGTCATTGCCAATGACTTATGAGCAACAAAATAACAGCAATACAAAGAACAGCTGTGTTGGATGGTTATTGATTATTGAAAAATGTGTTATTAAAGATGTCAAGTGTTCATGTCATTCTAGAAAGCCTCAAATACATTTATCAGAGCTCCCTTCTAACTGTTCTTTTGGGTCTGATGTATGTATTCTTGTATTCACCAATGTGAATACAAGAAATTGGAAAATGTTTATTTTCCCTGCTGTGTTTATAGAAGCTAGAAATGTTTAATTTTCTAACCAGTGTTAAACAATGTGTCTGTTGAGAACATACAAACATTGAAATGGTTGTGGAGAAACACTCCACTGTGTGCTCTGTGTTAAATCAGGATCATACAGATTGATGGCTGCAAATGCCACGAGGTGCCATTAACTCACTTTCAAATAACTCCTGAATGTGCGAGTTAACGAGAGATGAACTCCACAGAAGTGCAGAGAAACCCACTCTGCCAAATCTCACGTGAGTTAGGAGCTGGAAATTGTCATTTACAGAGCACAGACCCCTGCATTAACTGTGAGTTTCCTGTAATTCTTCTCTTTCATTGCATCTACCTGTTTTGGGACCCTGGCCAGTACAGCCAGCCACAACCTGCTCTTCCCCACTCTCTCCAGATTCTGAAGTAGCAGAGAGCAGAAAATGAGACATATGGCTCCAGAGAGGAGGCCCTGGCTGCCAGCACAGACTGCCACATCAGCAACAGGAGAGCCCCTAGGGATGCACCTGGACTCCCAGGAGGGGACCTGGCCTCAGGTACAAAACCTGGATGGAAAATTGAATTCAGAGTAAAAAACAAAAAGCCCAAACTCACTCATTCACCCAGCTATTTGATAACCCATATTCAAGTCCTGGACAAAGGGGTTTGTTTTTTTTTCCTACTCCTTTTTGTATCACTGGTTTCTGCTCCTGTTGGTTACTTTTCTTCCCTATTCTGTGAAGAATTCCAAGTGTCAGCAACAAGAAGCTGCTGTGAGGCTCCCTGGATCCCTTCTGTTGGGAAACAGTCAGTGAAACAAGGAGCGCCACGGATTTCAGCCTCGCTGACTGAGCTCCAGGGCTGAGTACAACATTTACAGTGGGGCTTGTTCTTAGTGTCACTGCTGGAACAGAGACTTAATAAAAATAATTTAACCATCTCTGTACTTCCACATCTTAGGCAGGATAACTTAGGAGAGATTTCAGGCAGTAAATAAGTACAGGAGAGAAATTTAGGATATGAACTTGTTTTAAAGGGGCATGGATCTTTCAGTGTTCCAACTACCCAGGGGGCTGAGACAGAGGGAAGTCAGAGCCTTGTGCTGACAACACAACAAAACCAGAAAAGCACAAAAGGAAAGCATAATGATAACTGCACCCATGTGTCCCACTGGAAAGAAACACAAGATACAATCAGAAATGCAGAGGATTGCATGCGCCCCAGACACATCTCTACAAACCCTGTGTCCAGGACAGACACCACAAACTTGGGCCCTTTTTCTTACGGGCTTACCCAAGCACCTGTATTACAGGAGGGCTCACACTTGCTGTGACCTGGTTACTGGACAGAACACTGTAAGCTAAAATGGGACTTTTCCCCCTACAAACTACAATTAGGTAATCTACAAAATTAATTTCCTTCACGTCTAACGAGGCTCTGTTATGTGGTTTGGCACGCATCATTGTGTGTGTTCGTCACAGCCTGGCTGAAGGGAAATGCACCATAAATTTACTGTAACAGCAATTTTCCTTAAGGTACATCAGCACAGATGAATTGGCAGACCCCTAAGACAGGGTTTAAATCCATCTGTGATGCAACATTGCCCTCTATGGGAGCCCAAGGTGGAACAGATTTACAACAGAAACACACACGCTGCTGCCCTCTGGTCCTGTTCATTTTTTTAGCATAGTATCTGCTTTCCTAAAACACTTCTCTTGAACATAAAAGCTTGATGCCACCAGGAGAAATCCACCTACTATCCTCTCATCATTTCATTTATTTATTTCAAGCCTACCCTTCCAATTGTAACAGATAACTCTATATCTGGTATTTAGCTTTTATGTGATAATTTCAGTCCACAGAAGCCCTGCTCCAATTGTGTCAGCATTTCTGCCATGCTTAGAAACAACAAATAAACAAAACTTAAACCCAAGTGCACACAAGGCAGTAACCTCATCACCGGTATGAACAGGCAAACAACATTTGGAGTATGATTTCTGAAGTGCCCCAAAGTCTTCAGAGACTCCAAAATATCATTACAGATATTTTCAAATGTAACCTGCTGAACACTAGTGCCATGAGTAAAGCAGGAATGAACATGACAAAGAAGTACAATGGTTGGGTAGCAAACTGTTATTCACTTGGAGTGCTCTCTGGATTATTCCATCCATGTTTTTCTTTGCTCATTTTCATTAAGTCACCTTTGTTTTCTTTCCACGAGAAAAAATTATTTTAAAAAGAAACCTCAGTCAAAAGACAGCTGGAGAGCAACGATCACTGGGCATTGTTCACACTGAACTGTATTCCACATTCAAAACAAAAACCCAACCATTCCTTCTGCCACCATCCTGATATTTTAGAGTTAGCGATGCAAGTCCATAAGCAATTCCTACCTCAAGCCAAGGGAATCAATAGCAGTGAGACATGAAAAGCATTTCTTTAGCTTATTAACTCTGTTCTAACAGATGTTGCAGAGAGATTTCACATCTCTAGAGAAGACCAGTTCCAAGTAAATATAACATCATGATCTTGATTTCCCTTGTCAGACTAGAGCATTTTCAAGCCTTTACCCTCCCTTGTGCTGAACCCAGGTCTGTGGGGTTTTTTTTAATTTTATTTTTAAGCACAGCCTAGTCACACAAGTCTGAAATAGGCCTTGGGGCACACTTCCATTTCCCATTTCAGGATTTCACACCCTACTGGAGCATTAGCATGAGGCCTCCTCCTATAGCAGCAGATAAAGCAGAAAACAAATTACAATAGGGTGACCTAAAATCTTAAAAAAATTGCTAGGAGGTGAAACAAAACACTGCACAACAGGTTACATTTATTACAGCAATTCTAGAATACCAGTTTGGGAGTGTGTTAGTAATGGATTTTTCACTTTGAGGGTTTTTCAAGTTTTCAATTATGGGATATAAAAAGCTCTGCTTGTGTGAGCTAACCTAGAAAAAAGTCATCCTTAGAATGCAATGGAAGCTTGATATCTAGGTGGCAAGGACAGAAGAGCAAAAAGAGAAAGATACATGTTCTTTGTAGCTCCTCCTTTGAAACTACCATTCCTGGTTTCACCTTTCATTCAGAGGTGGATTAGAGTATTAAAAGAGTCTCTGTAGACATGTTAAAGGGGACTCCCACTGGAGCTCTGGTCTAATTAAGCTGCTTTATGAATCATTCCACTTCGACAAACTCAAAATTTCTTTTAAAAAGTAATCACTTAATACATCAAACCAAGAGTTCAAGCCCCTTTGTTTTTAATAATCAAAGAAGAAATGCTCGGCTTTGACATTCGTAAGCCATCACTTCATTTTGTGGATGAACTCTTTATGATAATTGCTTTGCCAGCAGCTGGCCTGCATTGCTCTCTGTCAGCAGCCCCCTTTCCCCTGCCCTCCTCAGCAGCCCTGCCACCGCTCAGACATGGCAGCAGAATGCTGGTGTCACACGGAGAACTGTCCCAGCCCATGGAGATCCCCAGTCAGCATTGTGGTGCTGGCTTGGCTGGAGATCAGCAGGAGCTGGAACGGCTCTGCTGAAGTTCCTGCAGGGAACAGCAGAACCCTGCCCAGCCCTGTAAGGAGCCCCTCGCAGCTGCTGTGAGCAGCGCTGTTCAAAATGTGTCACCACCCAACCCAGCCCCTGGCCCAGCCTGAACTGGGGCTGGGAGCAGAGGCACAACGGGGTCACCCCACTTCTGTCTGCAGCGCTGGGGAGCAGAGAAACCCTCTGGTGGTCTCTGGTGGAGCACAACCTATGTGAGTCACACAGCAAATGATTCCCTGTGCTTTCACAGGAAGGGGACATGGGGGCACTGCCAAAGTTCCCGGCTCTGGTTTTGTGACAGTCTGCAATGCAGGGGGGCAGCAGCCGGCTTCTCTGGGTGAGGCAGTTGGATGAATGGGACCCGCACCTGCTTTTAGTCTGGTTCTTGCAAGGATGTACAAAACTAGACTGACTTGCTTTACCAGCAGGGAGGTCACAAGAAGAGTCATCATGGAAACAGAGCCAAGGGGACACAGCTCTTGCACAGTGTCACGTGTTACAGGGACAAACAACAAACCCAAGGGGGCTGAGCAGAGCTCAAACCTGCTCGCTGCTTTAGTCTCTCCTGCTACACTCAAGTGTGGCCCGGGAAAAAGCTCTTCTCTCTCTTCTCTCTCCAAGCTCCACTCCTGCCCCCTTGTACTTCCCAGGAGCTGTCAGCTGCTTCAGGCCAAAGCAACACTTGGGAAGGATTCTGTTAGGAAATTGTGGGGCAGAGCCCAGAAGGCTTCATGGAAACACACAGACATCCATGCCTCTCACACATCATGAGCCCTTGGCTCAGCGTCACATGGGAAGTGGTGACAAAGGTCAGGCTGTGGATTAAGCACAAACACCTTTTTTGCTTTGATGGTATCTCCATAGAGTACTTAAAACACTGTAGTTTATATTTTCATAGCTGAGTAAGCACCTAAGACATAAAACAGTAATGTAATTAGAGATGTGTGGAGCAGCTCTAATGCTAGATGTCAATGAATGTCTGTTGCTTTAACAGATATTTCCACATCAGTTTCTATCAGCACCCTCTCTGAAACGAATACACCCAAAGCCATACAGGAACAAAGCCACACTACGATATCACAGTTATCTTACAGAGGAATAAAAGCATAAGATAAAGATCACTACAGAACTGGCATGCACTGATTTGCCTTTATCATCTGTACAAGTGTGTCCAGACATAAAGAGGGGATAATAGAAGCTGGAAAAGAGATTGTACAGCTGGAGAAAGTCAGCAGTCAGGGAATCTAGCTATTTTTTATATTCTTTAAGTTTACTTGAGGACTGGGCAGTTTTTTTGCTGTTGATGTTGCTGCAAATCAGCACTTTATGCTTAAGTGGACCACCAGCAGCATTTTCTCCCCTGACATCTGGGAAACAAGAAGACCCCAGGACAAGACAGGCACTGCCAGTAGAAGACATGAATGCCTTAACTGAGTTCTAACACACAACTCAGATCCAAGTGCATCCATGTTTCATTCCTACATTTCTGATTCTGTAAAACCTCTAACATATTTTGAGCCAGAGCCAAAATACTCAGATGAAAAAACCTAAAAATTCATTGAGACATCGAGACAACAATATAGACTTTTCTCAATGAAATATATGAATACTCAAAGAAACCCAAAGCACATTCCAGTATGCCTTTATGTTTCTTGCACTTTTGATGTTAATAAAGTTCTGCATATCTCAAACTGCTGCTGGAGAACTAAGACTAATCTATAACTCTTAGAAGTTGTCATAGTTCCTCTGAAATCAAGCGAGGTTAGGACAATTTACACCACCTGAGGAACTGCTCTGTGTGTCTAACAAGACACACCACTGTTTAATTGCAGGGAGGTGCAGAAGGAATCTCCACAGCTCCAGAAAAAGCTGGTTCTGCCAGGAGGAGTCATTTTTTTGTTCTCTTAAACTCATGATGAACTTCAGTGTCACAAGCCATCTTTCTTTCGGTAAAGATCATAAATGTGCTGAGCTGAAAGAAAAGGTTCTGTGTACTGCAGGCAGCTTTGAAGCGTGGCCTTGGTGCTGAGAGGGGTTTTTGAGAGGAGAAGTAGGGAGTGCCTATTCCAGTGTCCTCACAGCAGTGAAATAACAGCTGGGGGGACTGGGACCAGCCAGACCACAGAACCTCAGCACTGGAGCAACAGAGCACCAATCCAGACATGGCTGTGACAGTTTTCAGACAGTCTGCAGAGTGAACCAGGGAGATAGCATGTGCTTACACCGTGACTTCTGAGAGGATTGGCTTGCTCTGCAGCATATTTAGGAACACCATTTAGCAGTAGGCTTGGCAGCACTGGGAATAGTTGGACTCCATAACCTTAAAGGTCTATTCCAACCTAAATGGTTCTAGGATTCTGTGTTTCCAACCACAGAACTGCAGGAATTGTGTTTTCCACATCTGCTGGTATGAAGATGAACACTTCAAAATGTGTACAGACATTGCAGTGCTGGGTGTGTAAGCTGCAAGGAGATTTGGACAGAACACAGCAACACTCACTTTCACCCAACCAACAAAGCACAACAACAAACAACCACCTAAAACAACCCCACCAAAACCCAGCAAACCCAACCACTGTCAAACCCACAGTTCAGAACCAGAAAGTCACGTTTTTCACAAAGTTTTGGGCAAAGCAGTGGTAGGTTCCATCTCTAGATTTTGTGCTACCAAAATAAGTAGAATAAGCTGTTGTGATTGCCTACCTGTACAGGGAGGGAATAAACCACATGGGGACTAACAGCTACAGAATAACGTGCACCACCCAAAGCAAAACCTGTGCTGCAGGTAAAGAGCCAGAAAAACTTATATCCTGGGGCAAGGATCTCAGCATCAGTGTGCTGCCTCATTAATAGAGTATTTCATTACTAGGATTTCTCTTACTTTCTTGTTTCTCTCCATCCACACTTCACTTCTGTTTCTCTGCTGCCCTGTTTTCTTTCTTGTCTATTTTTCCCTCAAGCAGGCCTTGAGAATTATGTCATGACCAGAAGGACATTCTAGGTACCTCAAGCGCATTTGTGACCGAGCTGGAAGAGTTCAATTCTCTCCACTACCCAAAGGAGAGGGACGTGAAAATTCAAACTGCACTCTTGTCTCCCAAGGGTTGGTGCGCTCTTTCTGCTACACAGAGTTGGAGCAATTCTGCCAGCAGATTCCCATGTTTCTCATGAGGGCAGACCCTGGCACAGTCATTCTCCTGATCCTGCACTTGAAATGAATCACCAGCAGAGCAAACAGTGAATCCACAGCCCTGCTCCTTCATGTTGAATTCACCCGGCACAGCAGGGCTTAAGCCAAGGATTTCAGTTCAAAGAGCGACTTTAGCATCTGAATTAAAGCACTCTCAACAGTTCGTGTAAGCACTTGGCCACTGGCCCGCCCAGGAACATCCCCTGCGCAGAGATGGTTTCCAAGGGGCAGAGCGCTGCTCCCACCACATCTGGAGCAGCACAGCTGTCCCTCAGCCAAACCCTCCTGCTCACAGGCACCTCTGCAGTGCTCCAAGTGCACCCAGGAGCCAAGGACAGCACTACCAAGAGCAACAAACAACTGGACGTTTTCTTTTCACACAACCAGATTAGCAAAGGAAGCTCTGGCAGTTCTCGGACAAACCGCACCAGAAGATGTCCTTGTGTTGGGAAGAGACTCTGTAACCCAGTTTGGCTGTTTTAGTTTGCAGCCTGACCCAAGCTCTGACCTTCCACAGGATGCAAGGAGGCACCTGCTCACCACCCAGCTGCAGTGGGATCCCCGTGCCCAGCATTCCCAACAGTCTTTGGAAAACAAACCCCAAATCCAGAGCTGGGCCATAGGTGCAAGGCATTTTTAAAAGATCTCCCAGCAAGTGCTCTGTAATTAGAAATTGCAAGAAATTACTCAGACCTAGTTGGAATCTTAATTTTCCCTCAGTTTCTAATTTAGCCAGAAGGAATCAATTAGTCCCCAGTTCAGAATCTCCACCATCTTTGAAACTTGGATATTCACAGAGAGCAAACAGCTCTTCATGTACAAGGTCCCAGCTGAAAGATGTAAATGGTGAACTGCATGGAACACCATTTATTCACACTGCTTTGGAAACACCAAAGGTTGAGCTGACCCTCCTGTGATTCAAATCTGAGTTTACAGCGTCATTCATCATCTCAGAACGGGTTTGTTCCAGTCTCCTTGAACAAAACTCTTTTCTCCTCACATTTGCTGCACCAAATTGGCTGAATTTCAATTGCAAGGTGTATTGTACAAAGAACAGTTTTGGAGTGAAAGATGTCAAGCTGGCAAAAATTGAAAATTATATTGGAATGAAATCTAATTCTTTTAATATAGAAAGTGTTTAGTTTTGCCTCTGTAATATAATTTGAAGTCACATAGCAATCATGTCTCTTGACTGTGCAGGCAGGTTTCGTCTCCAGCTGGATGAAATGAAGGATTTTAATAAGAAATTATGCAACAAATAGGTGGAACTTGTGTCACATACAGCAAGAAAATACTTTTCACTTCCGAGCACCGAATATTTGCTGGTGCCAGAGAGATCATTTATAACAAACTTGCTGGGTGACCCCTGCTTGGTTTTGATCACGCACTAAAACCCACCTTTTATTGTACCAGGGGATCTTATCAGTGACTTAACAAGAGTAGGAACCAAAAATCTTCCAGTGCTGGGATTTTGTTAAGCTTCTTTTTTCAGCACCTGGAGATGGTGAGGGGTGATGGGGGGCACAAGCATCCTCCTGTCAGAAAAATGATCCTGTCAACTTCTCCTTTCTCCAAGGCTTTCCGCTGCAGGCTCCAGGTGTAAACCCGGGAGCTGGAAGAGGCACTTCCCTCCCGCATTTTGGGCGGGCAGCAGGGGAGGTGGTCCAGCCGCACGATGACAGATTATGCAAATACTCGCGGAGCACGGGATCGATCGGGGCGGCGGGAGAGGATCGCGGCTCATCTCCGAACCAGCCTCCGCCGCGGCTCCTCGCCGAGCATCGCCCCTCGGCCGGAATGACATCAGAGCAGCTCCGAGCCCTTGCAAGTCTGCGGGCTGAGTAGCGGCAGCGATCGGCCGCTGCTGCCAAGCACAGCCCTGCGAAGCCGCCTCGCTGCTCCCGGAGATCCGCGGGAGCCGGAGGCTGACTCCGGCACTCGGGAGCGCGGCGCCGGCGGCAGGACCGCGAGCAGCGGCTCCCGGGCCGATTCCAGAGCTCTCGCAGCCTTTCTGCCGGAGCCTGGCGGCTCCCCGGCGTAATCCCCGTGCCCAAGAAGGAAGCTGCACTGGGAACGCTGTGCTGAGCAGAGGTTTGCATCGTTCCAGCTGGCTGCTCGCTCTGAAAGGACAGGCCGGGTACAAACGAGATGTGACTGTGCCGGTGGAGTTCGGTGACTGGGGCCGGAGCAGGAAGAGCCTTCCTGGGATGCTGCTGAGAGCTGCTGGCAATGGAGAACTCTGCCTGGTTCACCTGGAGCCCTGTGAAGAGCTTGGAATAGCAGGCGTCTCTTGGCTGCACGCGCTAGGAAGAGAAATTCTATTGCTCAGCTTCTCAACCTCTGCTTCTGGGCATACATTCATACAAGCACGCAGACAGTGCCTATACTCACAGCAGGTACAAATACCCAGAGTGTGTCCAATGATCTGACTGGAACCTCTGCACAGTAAGTGCTTCTGAAAGCTGCCTGGAGCCTGGCATTCCAAGGATTATTTGCAAGTTTGACATAGTCTTTGCCACCTTTGCATGCAAGTGCCCCTGATGCCAAGGGATGTTGTTCCCGAGGGAAACAGCTGTCTGCCTACATGTATGAACCACAGAAGGGAGAGCACGGGAAGTTAGGTGAGAGGGAAAAGAGGATACAGCTGCTGCTTTAGTCTGCTCCACATCCTTTGCTTAGATTTGCTACCATCCAGCAAAGTTCAGCAGAACTACTGCACTAAAATGACATGGTAGAGGCTTTCCATGGAGATACATTAAATATGCACCAAAGTAAGAGTAATTGTACTGCGAGGAAGCCAAAACCTACAGTTCTGCTCTCTTCCAGCAGTTTGATAGCAAACTACATCTGTCAGAAACTTATTTTTTTTAAACATCATGATCATTTATAGAATGGAAGCAAGGATTGTTAGAGGTAGTAAGAGCTAAACTGAAGAAATCAGTGTGGGCTCTTCAGATGCTCCAGAGCCCAGTCCAGCAGCAGCCCAGGGGTTTTACCCCACAGCCGGCACAGGGGCTCCAAGTCACTGCTGCTGGGAATGAACGCTCACAGGAGAATGCTCAGAGGTGAAGAAGTCTCTTCCCACGAGCACTGCACTGTCCTAACCACACGTACCAACAAAACCCCACACTCAGGAAGTTCTCTTTCCCCCAGGGAATTTACCAGGTCATTTTTACTAGCTCCTGTTAGTAAAACATGAGTTTTCCACATTCTCATTCACATTGGTTGCAGCCTCCCTCCTTCTCTCTGTGTGAATCCATGCTGCAGAATCTGGCCTACCCCTGTAGCAGGTGACTCGACCTCTCAATGCTCTCAGAGAACAAGATAAAAAAAGAACTCATTTTCAACCCATTTCTTTAGTAGTTGGAACCATGATCCTCCTTCCATAAATGCTCAGCCTGTGGAAGGACAGCAAGATCTCCTTGTTCATAAAATCTCAATAGTTGGCCATGTTTCCAGGTGCTCCCTGTCTTGCCCCATCCTATCTGAGCACTCTCCCCATGCCTTTTCCCCTCCCTTAAGCTGCACTGCCTACCTTGCTTTTGGGAATGCTGCTCTAAAGGAGGGGCTGGGGGCGGGCTGTGAACTGCCAAGTCCATTTAACTAAGGAAATTCTTGGCTTCGAGTTCTCTCCTGAATCTGAACAATCAGACCCTATGATCTGCCCAGTTGGGTTAGATGTCCCTCAAGCCATTGCTCTGTGCACAAGTAGAGTAAATCCAATTCAAAGGGTTACATTTCAGCAGAGATGCTTCAGTGACTGACCAACTTGCACACACACACCCACCCTCCCCCCCTCCACACACACCCACATATAAACCCTTTTCAGCCTGAACACCCTCTTAACTCACACTAGCAAGTTCTGCAAGCCCTATCAAAACTTCATGGGTGTTTAGAGGCTGTGATATCTGCTGTATCACTCCCTGTAGTGGCCACAATCAGACTTAGCACCGTGCAGGAATCATGAGCTGCTCTAGAGTTCAACTACCATATTCACTATGAGCAGGAAAAAAATATGCCAATAGTAAAGACGGGGTTTTTTAGGGTTGCAGTACAGGAATTCTCAGCAGTATAATGAGACAGTTCAAGGAAAATGTAGCCATATATGGCAAACCCACAGCTATACTGAGCACAGAAAATGCTGATGAGTTACTATTAGTTCTGACTATGACTTTTCAGTTAGGTAAACAAAAAATTGCATTCAACTCCATGTCCCCAGAAGAAGATTCATCTGTTCTCCACAAGCTGTAAAGGAAGCCATATAATGAACTTCTACAAAAAAAAAAAAAAAAAAAAAGAAAGAAAAAAAAAAGAGTATAATTTCTGTTCCAAGTCACTCTGATTTGCCTACAAACAATTCTGCTTTGATTGCCTCCATGACCATAGGGCTAGGTGAGCTTCAGCTGCACGAATCCTCTGCTGTTTGCTTCCATCAAGTTTGCCTTGCAAAGCTGTTAGACAGTCTGACACAAAGCCCTAAAAATCTTAGGGTTAAATCTAATCTTAGGGTTTAATCTATCTTGAGACAATAGAGTTGTTCCTCACTGCATTTTCCTTCTGCCTCTTACCCTAAGATGTGCTTCTATTTTTCCCTTCACTGATGTCAATTTTCCTTAATCACTTGAGATTCTGGTTTAGATTTAGGTTTTCACCACAGAGAAAAACAGCAATCAAATACTGAGGTTTTATTTGTCTTGGTTAAGGAATTTAGCATCTGTGAAAGTAGCACCAATAATTCCTATTAATTTTTTCCATGTACATCTGTAATGTTGCCAGCTAACTCTTAATAACAGCAATCTTGTTACACTAATCACCAGTCTCTCTGGAAGATCTCATCACTGCTGACAAAATCCTATCATGTCTTATAAACTCCTCCAAATCCGCCAGGAGCCTTTCTGGGAAGATCAATTTGTTTCTTCCTGGTGAACAATGGAACCAAAACCACCTACAGGAAGGACAGCTACTCACTTGGTCTTTCCTCTGCTGTCCTTCCCCTCTCTGACACACTCTCACCAAGTGCTCCAAGCCACAGGGCTGTAGCAGTGTGCGTGCACTGAGAACACCACAAGGGCTCCTGGTGCTCGCACTGCGAGTTTGCCAAGCGGAGACAGAGCAGCACCAGCAGCTGTAATGACCTGGGAGCCTTTGTCCCTTTTCTCCTCTGCTTCTTTTTATTAGCTCATCCCTCCTTCTGCTACTAACTTTCCCATATCACTGGCATCACGGATGTTATCGTTTCTCTTCTACTCTACTCCCAGTTGATTTGATTTTGCTTCTTTTCTTTACTTACAAATTACTGCCTTAGGGGAAAGAAATGTTCTTACCCTCTGAGCCAGTCTGATCTATTTTGGTGCAGTGGTTGCTCATTTATTAAATCAAGTTCTCACCTTGCTGTGACTGCTCCTTCTAAGTTTTTGATTTCCACAAAGCTGTTGTTTACTACTGTGAGTAACACAGAACATGACCATAGTCAGCAGCAGGACTGGATCAAACAGCTGACAAGCCTTTACTCTCACATCCTGGTCAGCTGGAGGCCCAATTCGGTACCACAGTGGAAGGCACAGAGTATGGGAGAGAATGGGAGCTAGAGAATGGGAGCACTTGACAGGGAAAGTCACTACAGGTTTTACCTTTCATGTTCAGAGGTAGGAAACATCCAAAGCGTAGCAGCTTCATTAGATCAGCAAATCTCAAACACTTTTTCACATGCGGGCTCTCTAATCTGCCCCTGAGGTAGCCTAACTCTGATTTCACTTCCCATCCTAGGGGATGGGAACCTTCTCTGCCTCTCCAGAAACCACAGCACCAATGGCCTGGAGACTAAGAGTTTGCACCTTTGACAGCTTCTTGGTTAGCATCTTCTTCATTCTGGATCTAACTTCCACTGATTCCATGTCAGCTTATTTCTGCTTTCATCCATGAACTAAACAAAACAGACTAACCTGATGGAAAAAGTAAAGTAAACACCCAAAAAGTAATGAGATTTGAGGAGGAATCTCATGAAAATTTATTTCCATCCTTTCAGCTCTAAAAATCTATTCTCTCTCACACAACCAAGTACATTTTCTAGCAAAATTAATGTAACAGAATTAAGCATTCTCAACACAAGACAAACCTGTTGATCAACAGTTCAAAGACTTTCTAAGGAATAACAAGGTGCAGGACATGGCATGCACCCTAAAATGAAGAAAACATGAACCAAAAGCCAAAACAAGAATGAAGAGTTCTCAACTAATCCGATTTTGTCCAAGCTCTGTAAAGTGCAGCAAACCTCAATAGCACGGTCTGTGGACAAGGCCAGGGGTAAAACTGTAACAGGCATAGGTGTAATTGTGCTACCAATAATTTCATTAGCTTAACTAACACAGTCAGCCAACAGCAGAACCGAGTAAAGAAACACAGACTGGCTGTTTTGCTCCTGGAAAGGCACGGGGGCTGGGAGGGAGCAGCACAGCTCACCGACTCCTCCACCACTGCCATCATAGCAGCTGCTCTCGCACACTATGTGAGGCTGGAGGTGTGCAAGGTGTGTGTCTGAGCACATCACACCTGCTACACGCCACAGGTGGCAAACTCTGCACAACCCGTGCAGGGGCACAAAGGCAGTGTGATGCGCGTCACCGATCCAGGAACACACGGCAGAAACGCCCCTGCATTTGGCCTCCCTTCCGAAAATGGAAAGAGCAAGAGAAGGGACACGTCTCTTGCCCATCTGCAGCACGCCACAGTACACTTAATGAAAAGGTGAGCATGTTGCTCTAGAGTCAGAAATAACCCAACTCGTTATAATGCCACCAATATTTTGTAGGTGGCTCAACAGTAAACGACAGAGATCTACACAGGCTGTTGTTTCTCCCACAAACTGCAAACATCACCTTTTGGATTGTATTCGAGCTGCTCAAACAGTCCCTGGTCTGGATTTAGGTCTTTCATAAACTGTACTTCAGGTGGGAGCTCAGCAGACAGTCTGTCCGGAGGATACAGTCTTGTTTGAAATCCAAAACACTGTAATTCCCTACTAGCTGATCTACACTTAGGAGAAAACTGAACGTAGTTTGGGTGTTCCAAACTTCGTCTCCATTTCAAGTGGCACTTGACATTTTCTACATGAAGAATGGAATAAAGCGAATGCTGAAGGACTTGTGAGCTTTCTTAGGCTTGATAAGCACTACTTGAATTTGGGCTACTTGGCCTGGTTTGGGCTGGGATCAAGTTAATTTTCTTCCTAGTAGCTGGTGCAGTGCTGTGTTTTGGATTTAGGGTTATGATTAGCCAAACTCCGTGTGGTGTATGCCAACAATGTTTGCCTTTTCTATGCAAAAAACCCCAGAACTCTCACTTTGGATTAGCTGGCTGGTTCTTGGTCTACTATTCCAGTCTTAATTTAGAGTAGTTCTACTAAGTGTTCCAAATACTCCACCTGCCTGCTGCAGTGTTTAGACACGTCAAGTTGTACATGTATTTCTTTCCAGCCTCATGTTTGGCATGCACCAAGACAAATTCTTGAAAACAACTAAATATCCACAAAATATCTTGTAGTAGCCCTAAGAGCAAAGCTTGCTGTTGGTTTTCACATCTCTGGTAACATTAAGGGAAGTGTCCCTTTGGGGAGAAGGCTCAGCACATGTCAAGAAACTGTGACACGGGAAACAAATTCAGTGAGGGAGCCCATTTAATAATACAGAAGAGACATGCCAGGATTTGAATATTGCTAATTTATCTTTCTTTGAGAAACCAAAACAAAGTGAGAATGTTTTCAGAGCAAAGCTTTTCTGCAATTTCCTTTTTGGTTTTCGCTCACTGCAAACCTGAACTTTGTAAGGTCCTGCCCAGATCCCCACAGTAAAGCAAAACACATACTTGGCAAAATAAAATGGAAAACACAAGGATGTAACTGCAGATATTGCAAGATAAAATAGATCAATACAAAAAAAATTTTTTACTTTAAACTACAGCCCAGTAAAACTTTTAAGAGGCACCAAAACTTCCTCCGTTCTGAAATTCCAAGTGACATCTCCAGCTCCAAATGTAAAGATTTACTTGTCAGTTCATACAGGTGCAGAAACACACAGGGAAGAGAAAAAGAACAGAAGAAGGACCCAAAGACAGAGTAAGCAGCAAAGGAAGTGACTGAATAACAACCTTGGGTGGTTTCCTTCAGAAAAGCCAACTACAAGGTGACAGTAGGGGGAATCTGAGCAAACAGCCTGAAATGCATTGGCAAGATCACTCATGTATTTGAGCAGAGACAAGGACAAGGTCTGAGAAAGATTTGAATTAAGTAAAACAAGCCCTTAAAAATGACCCAGACACAGGCAGACAGCCCTAGGAAGGCAAGCAGAAAACAAGTGTGGTCCTTCATGCCAGGGAGTCCATTTGCTGCTGCTCCCTAGGTCAGCTGCAGCTATGGACAGCCACAAATTAATGCCTTGTTAAGAATTCATATTCAAGTGCTCGTTCTAAGTGCACAGAATGGGCACCGTGGCTCAGCAGATGCCACAGATGCTATAAACTCTACAGTGAGAAAAATGGTGCCCTATCTGAGGCTCCCTGACATTTTCTGTAGGCAGAATTGTGAGTAATGCCCGCTTCCCACACATTGTTGACTCAAGCCAGCTGCATGGTCCCACATTTTGGGGCTGCCAGTGCAGTCTGCTGAGGGGCACAATCCCATCGCAGCAGTGATGTCATCTCTGTGATCAAATGAGAGCTGCTTTCTTCCAGGACAGAAAAACCAGGAGCAGCATTTCCAGCATTACATAAAACAGAACTGCACAATACACATCACAGCTCCACAGAAGAATTCATCGTTTGCTCTTCAATTTGTGACTGCCATGTAAAGGTAGCTGGTAAATAGGTGATTATTTTTATATTACTGCCTTGAAGGCACTGATTATCTGTCGCTTACTAAGTTGTTCTGCTACTCCTTTTGCTCTTCCTTGTAGATGATGAACAGCTCTAGAGTTCACTGCAAGCCAGGCTCCCCACACTGCACCAACTCAGCAGCTGCTGCTGCCAGACCCATGTCCTGGCACCGCTAGAACAGGCCCATGGCACGATTACTGGGTTCCTGCAGCATAACCTCCCTCTGATCCAGTGAGTCAGGCTGGCAGCTCATATGCTCAGCTTCCTGTATTAGCTGAGGTGCAATTATGCAACAGATAAAGTCCCTTTTAATGCAAATGTCACCTCTTTATGATGCTATATGTGTGTCATTAGAACTCCTGGTGTCTGTAATGTTTTATGAGTGTTATAGCTCCAGGTTCTCAAGGAGAAGTGATAAAGTCATAAAAATTCTGGTATTTGCTTCCTTCTTCTCACCTTTCATCTTCTATTCCCATGAGGTTGCACTAATGCTGTCAATTACCCAAGCATCATTTGGTTTTGGGAACATGTACTTTTCCTACCTACTGCTTAGGTAAGAGAAATGCTCTGAACTGTTTAACTTCAATTCTTTACAGCACACATGCAAAGAGAGAGGTTATTGCTGAATTTTAGGACAGTCCTGATTTTATTCATGACTTCAGCATTGCTTTCCATTTTCATTTTTAGCAATACTGACTTGCTGCCTTTGATAGGAATTCTCAAGGTGCTTTGTGAACTCTTCCTTCCTATGGTCTCTTGGACAGATCAAAAAACCCAAACCTCAGTGCTTGACAAATAAAGCTACCAATCAAAGTCTCATACAAGCTTGGATGAAAGGAACTATTTCAACTAATCCACAGGGAATATAAGCACTGGACAAAATATAAGGAAGCTATGCTTTTTGTGTTGCAGAAATTTCCTTCCAGTGACGCCCAGCTGCGACGCACGGTCACCTGGGCCAGCAAAGAGCTTGGACTAGAGACCAGCACTGATTCAACCACTGCTACCACACCAAGAGGCATCAAGGAATACACAAGCGCCTGAATTACTTTGGAGCACTGAGGGTTCTGGTTTAAATAAGACCAGATTCTCTCGCTGAACCAGGGCATGCACGTGAAAGGCTGTTTCTGGGGGGCTGTGGAGGTGGAGTTCTTTAGTCCTTTTTTTCATTAGGTTAATTTTTAATTAAATGTCAAAACCAGCTTGGCACTGGAAACACACTCTATGACTCGTATTTGAGGAAAAGCTGTCAGCTTGTCTCTTCCCCTGTCAAACTTCATCTGCTCTACAGAGATTAGTCTGGGCCATGGATCACCATTTGGCAGCCTTTTGTTCTGTGCATGGCTCCATAATACACAATGCAGGGCACAAAAAATGACCACCTATGTTTGGGAGTTACAGTTCCCAAAGTACTTGAGGGTACTCCAGCAATTCTCTGTGCCACTTAATTACAATAAATGTAAAATATTGCTTTGCTTTAGAGCAAAGGCACAAAGAGCAAATCCATTCACATCTGCCACTCCTCAACCAATTTTCACTGTTAGTTGAGCTGTATTTAAAGCAAATGCTGCTCTTCCCGGAAGTGATATCTCTATACTCTGGTGGCCTAGTAGACAGAATAAGGTTTTAAAAGCTGGTGTGCCTGGTTTTCTTGAAAACTACTGACTTCACACTGCACAGCCCCAAGGACATCACTTAACTCCATTAACTCTCAGTTTTCACTCTGCTAAATGGGTATTGTTTAGCACCAACACCGTACCTGCCCTAGGATCCAGCCACTTCAACTCATTCCTGGCTGCACACATGCGCTGCATTTCATTAGTTCCGCTACTAGGTTTTGGTAAGACCTAATTATCTGCTTGAACTTTTCCCTTTGTCTAATTTATCTACTGCTCTGATCAGCTCTGTATCCTCTCCCACAGCACCTACAGAAATCATATAACTAACTTGGGGACCAGAAGAAAACTTGGTCCCAGCTCTGTGTTGCAGTCACAGGAGCTAGCCTGAATGGATTATTGAAATAGCTGCACATTGTGTCAATAGCAGTACAGCTTGTCTCCCCTAGGCTACGGATCTTTCTGCCAGGACACATTAAGGTTTAACACCTCTCTTTGATCCACTGGCTGTTTCTCTCCCCTGAAGACCAGAAGCCAGGATCAAGTGAAGACCCTTGGATAATCTCACATCACAGCTTGTGGCTCAGGGAAGGCACCTTTGAAGGGTTGAACAGGAGTAAGAGAAACACAACAGGGACAGCTCATGTGAGAGGAGAATGGACTCTAATTCACTTCTTCACCTGTGCTGAGCTAATTAGGACCACCTTAAGCACAGTAAATTTACCCTAAAGAGAAGAATCCTGCATTAGGCACAGGAGTCCATCAGAGCACATGCTGCATGCAATGGAAGAGCAGAAATAACCTAAGATAAGTTGGCTTTAAGATCCAGTTGTAACTAGGCCGTGCAAATTGCTCCATAAGCCCCAGCTTTGATCAGAGGGGTTCAAAGATCAGGATAAACCCCAATGTAACCGATGCAATTGCTATGAACTCCACTTTGCTAAGTTGTTACTGGAACTTTCCCCATTAAGATGTATGTATGCTACCTCAAAAGGAACATGGACAAATATTCAAAACTGCAGTTGAATTCTGTTAGTTTTGTTGCGAAGTGGAAATAACTGGGCAGTATTAATACTCCAGTAAGGCATTATTTAAAAGAATAAATTAAAGCAGTATATGAATTCTATTTCACAATCCAAAATAATATTCAAGAAACCAATTTCAGACAAACTACAGGACAGGAAAACTGTTAAGCAAATATGAAAAGCACTTCAAAAGTGTGCTAAATCTATAGAGATGCACACATTTACTCAATATTTAAAAGCCAAGAAAAAGCATGCATCTCTGCCTCAGAAAATGGACTGAAACTGCCCATTTCAGAACCTGCTCTGAATGAGGCTTCATTGAGATCCACAGTTCAATTCCATAAATGGCTTGCTAACACCTATTTTAATGTAGGAACTACTGCATGTAGATGTAACGTATACAATGCCATGACCAGCCAGCCCTGCCCAAGGACATTTACTGCGTTCAGGATGAACACAAATGTGAGGGCATTTTCATACCTGCCAGCTTCCTAATTAGTCATCAAAGTTCAATTTAAACTTGAATTGAACACCTAAAATCTCTAGCACTGAGTGGACATAACACCACAATATGCAATACATCTTACAACAGCAGAGCTCTACTTTAGGGCCAATACTCTTACAACAGCAGAGCTCTACTTTAGGGCCAATACTCTAACTATTTTTTTCAAATATTTACTCCAGTTTGTCTTCTGCAGACCATAAGCCACGTGTTGAAAGAACAAAGCATCTCACATGCTTTTCATGCTTTTTCATTTACATTCACAGTAACTTGTTTTCTTTCCCAATTCAGATTGACAATAAAGAAGGAAACATACAAGACAGCTGCTTATTCTTTGCATTAGATGGGCACTTTTCTCATCTTCTACCTCTTTGTCCCTCTAACAAACACCAAGTTTTCTACCCTGATAAAGTTGGCAGACATTAAGATGTAAACATTGCCAAATTGTATTCTCCTTATAATTAATCTGCCCTCTTAAAATCTCCTTAACATGTGCAGACAACACATATACATAAAAATACGTGGAAATTATTTCAGAAAATGTCCACATGAAGATAGTCAGTTAATGTTTTAACATGAGAAACTCCAGCTAGCTCACCACACCAATCACTCCTGTACATTTACTGAGAAAGAGCCAAACTTGTGAAGGAATGCAGACCTCTTCATCCAGACTTGCTATTTCTCAAAATACCCAGCGACCTCTGAAGTAAGGGAAAGCTTCCATGCTGTTTGCCATTAAAATCACACCCGCAGAACACTGGCATATGCAGACAGCCTGTAAGCCGAGAGGCTGAGCAGGAGAGCTGCAGCTTGTAAAAGCCTGAAAAAACCCCAGTGTCACACTGGGCATCCCATTGATTGTGCTAGACATGTTTTGAAAACGAGGACATAACATCAAAAGCAGAGGAAATCATCTGCCACCAATACTGTGCCTCACAGTGCAGTCCACATTCAGGTCAAATGTATTCTGTTGTCAGGGCACACATCACCTTGAGCATTCCCAGCAGTCACTCTCACAGTGCATAAATAAAAACACCCAGGCTCCACTTAGAATGCTGGAAAGGAGATGCTCCTTGCAGTTACAGAAGGGGTGCAGTGTGGGGACAAAGCAGTATTTTCTTCAAACAAGTGCACTGCCTCTGAGCTGTGGGTGCAGCCCAGGAGTGAGAACCTGATGTTCTGGGGCAGCTCTTTGCACCCCTCCCATCCCCTCGGCAGAGCTGAAATACTGCAGGGGCCTGGTGTACAGAAACCCACTGCACAAATACCAGCTCCTTCAAAAAACGCCCATTACACCAACCCAGCTGCTGTGGGGCTGCTCCAGATTGAATCCAAGGATTTACCTGCCACCTAGCTTTGAATCTTTTTGCATCCTTACACAGGAGTTACCAATTAGAGATGCCTGTGCCAGATTTCAAAGCAAATAAGTTAATTTTCTGTATGAATTTATTATCAATACAGAATAAAGGAGGTAAAGTAGCCTGGCCAAGTACATCTGTGCATCCAATCTACAAAGTTGAGTGCTTTCAGCTCTTATTTCCAATTCTGTGACAAAGACCTTTTCCTCATTCCAATAACATACTGCCTCTTCCCCTTTCATTTTAAATTTCGTGTGTCAAAGGTATATTCAAAGCCTGAAATAGTCCTGTTGGATTTCTCCCTTCACTCTCCACTCCACACTTATTTTACTCCTATTTCGTCCAGGGAATTTCCTACCCCTAGCTCAAACAGAAAGGGATAATGGGGAACTTCTACAGTAAAATGTAATGACTTTTTTCATTTTGAGGTTAGGTTTTTTTTGGTTGGTTGGTTTTTGCTATGGGCTTAACAAAAATTGTTGGATTTTTTCAGGTTTAATCTCAGACCCACGTACCATTAAGTCACAGCAGTTTTTTAAAAGTACTTTTGCACCCAGAAGGGATTCAGCACACCATCATGAAAAATGGTTGGCTCTTTTATTTCCAGGATTTCAGAAAGAACCTTAAATTCTATGCAATTCTGTAGCTATTCAGCTGTGATTATGCACCCGCCCTTCTCCAGCCACTGCAGGATGGCACCTGTTTAATTTATGCTGTCTGAGTCACCTGCAGGTCCTCCCAGACTCACAAGATGGCTCTTGCATTTCCCTTTTAAAAGAAATGTTTTCAAGCAATTCCCATGGTAAAGGGAGAATGAGGATCAAGGCTAAAACAACAATAGTTTCCTTACTGCCTGTGATCAGTGGAAGACAGAAAGCTTTCAGCCCTGTCACCACACATCTCATGCTTCCAAATGGTGCCCCGATCCCTTTTGAAGCGCACTGCCTGGAACTGAGAAGCAAACCCTGTGTTTTCAGAAACAGAATGAAGAGGTTTGCAGTGTCTGAGAGAACGTTTCAAACACTGCAGAACAGATGAGTGAAGGAAAGCAAATGCTCCCAGAAGACAGCATGCCTCTCCTCCCCACCAAAGCCAACAGCACTTGAAAGAGCATTCCCATTTCAGTGGAGACTTACAACATGTGCTCTGGCTCTCTTTATGGAAGCACTGCTGTTTTCAATCGACTTTTCATGGTAGCAAAGGGCTTTTCCTAAGGGGTTCATTCTTCCTAGGGGGATAACTATTTTCTGCAACCATCTCAATTTCTCCACCAGGACTCATTTCTAGAAGAGTGATAGACCATTCCCAGGATTATCTCAGAGGTGTTATGCTTTGGCAGTGGTAACTCTGCCCTCTAACAGAAACAGGTCTTTATTGTGCAAGTGAGCTTTGTCTACTATGGGTAACTGATTGGATGTGAATTTGGACAAGAGAAGAGAATAATTTAAATGGTAAATTTTAGACAAAGCTTTGTGCTCCTAATTTGTATTTGCAAGGTAGCACTCAAAAGAAATTTCTCTTATCCTCCAAGCTGTCAGGCTCTTCTCAGCATTTCTTCAAACTACTGGTGAATCCAAATCTTAGAGGGCTAACACTGCCATTAACTTTCTTATTTTTACTCTTATTAAACATAACCGACAGTGGATTTTTACAAGACACTCTACTAGAGTATTCACACAAGGTTCCTAAGTCTTTTGAAACTTAGGGAACAGATTCTCAGGTGTGGACAATGCACCAGTATCACCTCCAACTGGATTTCTTAGCAAGCTCATTATCTTAAGACTTGGAATAAAAGACAAAATAGCCAATGTTTGATTCCTGGCCATGAGATGCTAATGCATGAAGCTGAACTGTGCATTCACTCTCCTTTTCTGCTCATCTCAAGCCTTCCCTGTGGCTTTAACTCATGATCAGATTGAATAGCAAAAGAATTGCCTGTGAGCCCTGTTTTAATCAACTCAATCAGAGAATATCCTGACTTGGATGATCCTTGTGGGTCTTTTCTAAGTCCAACTCCATGAAACAAGAGATTAATTTTTTAAGCATAAATGCCACGAAACATGATGTACAAGGATGAAACCATCCCACAGAAGCACAGCTGCTGCACATCAGTAGCCTCTACCTTTAAGCAAACACCAGAACAAGGAGGCAAAGGGTAGGAAAACCCTAAGACTGTGTGTGAGGCAAAAAAAGCAGAACTAGAACCACCTCTGTCCCTGGACCTAGTATGAGATGTAACAGTTTTGCTCATACAATAACCAAGAACTTTTAAAGTTGAAATTTTTGCAGGTAAATCATTTGAACTGACTGTCCATAAGATGCATTCCTAGCACAATGTGCCATTCCATCTTTCATACCTTTTAATAGGAGACTGCTCACTGCATGCCACCAAAAACAGATCTGTACCTGGCCTGGCAGACTGACACAAACATTCCCTGAACTTCAAGGATGATCTCATGGTCCCTGTCTGCCCACACAGAAATAAAATATTGCTCCGTAGCCATTAGTACAGGGACATATTTGGCAAATGATGGCTAAGCAGAGGGAGGACATGAGACTGAAAACTTACAGAGAGATGACAATAAATAGTATAGTGTTCTATATGCAGCAATAGCAAAAATAAGAAAAGGAACATAGCGTGTCACATCAAAGAAAAATATTTTGACACACCGTGGAGAATTTTCCCAAGGAGATTTCCAACTGAAATGTCACTGCTTTTAAAGTGAGTGTAGGAATGCATTAGGAGACTGTCTGAGAAAGTAAAAACTCTGACTTTATGAGAATGGCCAACTACACCCAGCTTCTGGAGTTGAGGGTGAAGCACACACACCAGAACAAACCCACAAAGGCCCCTCTGTACCCTACACTCCTGAGCCTTCCTCGTGCTTCCAGCAAAGGAAAGGAAAACTGGCACTCTCACAGAAAGTAAGAGTGATCTGAAACCGCTCTTTGAGCGCTTGCTTAACTCCAACGCCTCATTGTCAATTCCTGTAAGGACAGAACACTGATGTAACAGAAAACAGCCGAAAAATACCAAAATTGGACGAGCTTTCATTTGACATTGTAACAGAAATGCTCCCTTGTGTGTGTGAGCACAACGCACCCCTGAGACTTTCATTCCCATGAGCTACTTTATTCTACAGAAGGGAAGTATCAAATTGTATCAAGATGTTAAATTGCTTCCTGGTACTGGAACTTCCACTGGTAGTGTTATCTCAGGATATTTCTGAGCCGTTTTGCTGACCTGACCTTAAGGAAGGACCCTCTCTGCTTAGCACAAGTCCAAAATAATCACTTGAAATAATTACTTGTTCTTCCTCCCTAGCTATTACTGTTCCATTTCAATTTGGAGTGCAGTACCTTGTCATGGTAGGTACAAACAGAAATAAGCAATACAGATCATGGCCGAATTTTTGCTGTGCACTTATACTACATTTACAAATTCACATATAGAAATAAGAAAATATATGCAATCAGGTTTTCGTTTACGTGAAACTATTGCCATGTTTTCAAACATAAATGTCTCCCATAATTACACAGCCTACCATTTATATGGGACTATTTCCCATGAAAGTTGGAGTATTTACCATCATTTTACCTATCTGCAGACTACCATGCTAGTGTTTTGATTCTCTACAAAACAAGTAACTGCAAGAGAACAGAGTTTCAGGGAGACCAAGCTTCTCTGCCTGCCATGGGTGTGTCTGTGCTGCCCAGCCCTGAGAAATAAGGATGTCTGGTGATTCACTGGATGTCAACTTCTGGGCCGCTGCCACCCCACCTACCTGTGCTACCAAAAACACCCCTGAGATTTCCTCTCCAGGATTTCCCAAAAGCATCACATCTGTCACACAGCATTTCCCTGTCTTAGGTCCACTCTGTGCACAATTAAGAGCACGATTAAGACACAGAGAACAGACAGAGGATGCAAACTTTTCATGGATTTCTTCTAACTATACCCAAGTCTGTCCCTACCCTTGAGCAGAACTGTGACTCCAGGAGAAAGAGTAAGAGTAACACAAGTAACAAAAGCGTTAGGCTTCAAAATCTGGGTAGAAGAGTTTTATGGAGAATATGGATGTCCAAAAATCTGTTTTCAAGCCTGTGACAAGGATGTGGCCTTCTTGATCCTCATCAAGAGATTTTAAGATGTGTTTTAAAGGCTTGTAAATAATTTCGTGAATAAATCTCTTCAATCCAGAACATTTATACATCCAGAATATACCAGAACAAACATCCATAAAGACTTCAGGCTCAAGTTTCCCATCTCTGCATGCCATGTATATGCGCATTTCCTCTTTGACAAGTCCAGCACATTGCCTTTCATTATCTCATCTGCAGTAACACAATCTGTGTAAAACCAGAATGACCTGGTGGTCAAAGGTTCAGGCTTCTCTTCCAGATACTGTGAAGAAGTGGCTTTAAAATTCCAAGCGCTCATACAGATATGTTGGGAAAGCCTGCCTATTCACCTGTGCTTGCTTTGTTTTTTTGGGTTTTCTTACATCAAGCAGAGGTGGCCATTACTGTAAAAATTACGACACACAAGGAGGTTTTCCAAGGCAGACAGAAGAATGAGTCAATAAAATCCACTAATGTCAAAAGGAGTAAGACATACAAGAGTGTCATGAAAATGTCTGAAATTAAATAACAAAAGGAAACACATTATTTTAGGAATAAAAACATCCCACTCTAATTTTAAAATATACTGCTGTCTTCAACCAAGTTTTACAGTTATAACAACACATCAAGACTAATAAAACACACCCCCAAATCTAATGTATCCAATGCACAGCTGACATGAGTAAATCCTATAGTACAATAAAAGCATTTGTCTTAAGAATTCGTTGATCCTTCCTTCCCTGCTGTAACTTCTGCAGGTTTCCGGCCACACATATAACACATTTGTAAACTGTAAATTCAAACTCACAACTGACTTGGTTTAATCTGTTATTTTAAAAGATTAATGAGTCTAAAACAGCTTGTAAGAATAGGGAAATGCAAACCCTCTGCTACAACAGAAGCAAAACCCAGGCCTGAAAAATTTTGTTGGGCGTGGGTGATTTATTCTGGATAAGCCAGAGAAGTCTTTCCAACGTATCCCTTGATACAGCTAAATATTACTGCACAAGCTACAATAATCTGTGCATTACTGTCCCCTCACTTGGCTCCCAAGGCTCACATTGCTATTCAACTCTGCCACTTGGCATGCTAATAAGAGTCCAGAAAATGATCAATACCCTTAGGGACCGCATTCAAAAGCTGCCCTTCCCATTAAAGAGGCTCCTTCATAGCCCAGGTTAGTTCACATCTGAAAGGAAACCTTATGCCATTTGCCAGACTCCTGAGACTTCCAAAATACCATTATTTGACTAACAACCTTTACTTTTTATTGCTGCTGATTCTTGAAACCAGAGTAAATAAAATAAAACATCAACAGTGTAATTCTAAAAAAAATGCAATTGAAGGAACAAATGCTATCTGTTCTGAGAACAACTGGAATGCTAAATATACTTTAAATAGCCAAACAAATATGAACAGTGGAAAGCTGCCAACTTAGATTCTATAAATATGGCGCAGGCAAGGCCAACCTTTGATCTGCTCTCTCTAATCCGGCCAGATGCCCACCAAAACCAGAAATAACAGCAAAAAAAAATTTTATTTTAAACATAAAACCCCTGGACATGATTGTCAAAAGCACTCTCAAAGAAGCAACATACTCAACTCCCATCTACTTGTTCGCATCCATGAGACATAACAAGTCAGGTTACACAATCTCTTAAGCTGTAAATCACTTGCATTTGTGAGACAAGTTCCATGTGGGCATTTTTTTCCAAGACAAATGTAACCCAGAAAAGTTGCAGGCATCTTAAATTTATTCTTTATTATAAAATTACAGTTACTTCTCCCACGTAATTCTCAGTCTTTTGATTCTGACACTGGCAGATTTCTAATTCTGCACAGCGAGTACAGGACTGTGACATCACAAATACATGCTCAAAAATTTTGAAAAAAAATAGTATTTGTGCTTAAACTTAAAAAGCTTTGGAGATTCACTATCACTCTCCAAAATACCTCGTTATCAAAATAATCCAATTAAATGCAATTTGAAATCCAAGTAGACAGAGATCAGTGCTTTTATTTAGAAAACGATTAAAAGTCAGGTTTGCAATACTGATTTGTAGATGATGAAGCACCATGAGCATCACACAGGTGACTAATGATTACTGAGCACATGAGCTTGGCCAAGCAGGTTATTCAGGTATCATCCTTTGTCTCTCTCAAAATACCACGAGACTTGATCCTTCATCTCTCATAGCCTCCCCTCAAGTTAATCACATGTAATCAAAATGCAGCCCATAAAACACAACGGACTAAAAACCAGATCAATGCTCAGATCTCTCTACAAGTAAAATATGCTATTAAGAACACCTTGTCTCCTTCTAATCTGATCTTCTGAAGCACAGGCAAAATGTACGAGATGACAAATGTTAGAGAAATAGTGAGTAAAGCTGCTTCATGGGGAAGGCCTGTATTAGGTATAGTAAAATTTGTAAAATAACATCCGGAACACACAGTTTACTCCCTTAGAGGTGAAACAGAAACTCAATTACTGATAGGGTCTGCTGATGCATCTAGAATATTTTGCTGTTTTCATGAAATCTACATGTAAACAAACCTGCTACTGTAGAGGGGCACAGGACAATGACCTTTGTTACCAAACTCAGCAATGCCACGTCCAACCTTCCACAGGACAGACCCTTGGCTTGTTCTGTAATCAATTCTCCCCTTATTTGTCAAATCCTTCCCTGTCCTCACTTCTGCCTTGGGTCGCTTCATGAACTTCCTAGGCTTCTCTTTCTTAATGCTTTATTCTCTTAAACCATTGAGAACATGAACAACATAGAGAAAAACAACCCTCTCATTTACAAAAGGGATCTTTTTTTCTGCATTCTTAAGCCATTTCTTCAAGAGGCCACATATCCTCTGAGGTATGAGACCAAGCTCAGCAGGAAGTCACACCAGAAAGCAGAACCTCTTGTTATCTAGGACTGTGCAAAACCCAAAGATGAACTTCCTATGATACTTGTTCTGAATTAAATCCCACAGGGCACAGAAGCAGATACAACCTCTAGGGCAATCAATTCCATCTAAATGACCATCCAAACTGCATCCTTACTGTAAAACCCACCCTAATAACTCTCATTCTGGTTTCTGCATCTAAACAACATCCTAGCCCCCATCACAGGTTAGGAATTCTGCTGCTGGGCTTTATTGAACTACGCTGGTAAACCTCAAAAGCAGGATGCTAGGCTTGAATTCATTCTATGCCAGTGTCTAACGAAAACTGTATTCCCTGGCTTTTGGTAGCACTGAGCTGTAATGCTCCTAATGAGCACTGTCTCACTGGGCTCATTACCTCCTCAGCTGCTCAAGTTTTCAAGTCCAGTCTGCAGGAGAAGAGCTTGTGCCACAAGCAAAACCAGAACTACTTATGGAATGTGGGCTGAACTTGGGAGCAGGGGAACCGAGAGCCAGAGCATCCAAGACACAGAAAGCACCATCAAGGCAGAGCTTTAATGACCAAGGTTAAAGAGCCCCATGAGGCTCTAACACTTCCAAATGCGTTCAGCAAGTGAGAGATGAGATTTCCCCGTGGGACTGCAGGGTGACTGCGCTGGAAACATCTCAACGACCGGATGCTGTGCTCACTGTGAGGAGTTGTTTTAATTCACTTGGAGGTCTGCAGACAATATCGGGGACACACCAATGAACAGAGGACTACTGCCAAGCTGACTTTGTAAAGGGGTATTTAGTTCCTAGTACCTGCCCGAAGCTGAGTGAATGGCCTGATCAAGTGATGCAATGATAATATGCACATAAATGAATCAAAGAAAATGCAAATGATGACTTTTTAAAATGAACTTGCACAAATGCTTTAGATTCAGATTACCATAGTTTCTAAAATGAGCTTTAGAGCCTGGAGGGACTTTGATACACATCAGCTGCATCAGGATCTTGTCAAACTCTTCTGGGCTGGGTTGAGTGGAAAAGCAAAGAGCTGGAACATGGACTGCCAGAATGCTGAGAGATACCTGATGGGAATTTTGGCTCAAGAAGTACTGACAGAGGACATGGCAAGGTTAAAGCCATCTGGCAGTTCCCAAAAATATTCAGTGGAAATGTAATAACAAGCTCCTTATGCTGAGGGTGGGGGGGACAAAAAAGGAGAAATATTTACTTAAATTAAAACACAATAGGCTCAGAAAATAGTATTCACCTTGTGCCTAACACAACTAAACAATAAACACTGTCCCATGGATAAAATGCTGAGGAGATAATATAAGGATGCTTTGGGAAGATACAGGTGAAAAATGAACTAAGCTATCTAGCTGGAAGAGACTTGGACAAAAAGAACCACGGCAACCTCTTCGATACCACTGTAGACACTGAAAATGCTCTGGGCTAAACTGGTCCATGCTTGCAGGGATGAACACAGAACAACCACCACTCCCTCCATGTGCGCAGCCAGGACATGAATGAGTGACCTCCTGCTTTCAGGGGGAATTGATCCAGCTGTAAGGCAGCCAGCACAAGGAAAGAAAAGCCTTCATACAAACACAGTGCCTCCCTCTGCTCAACTCGAGAGCGATTCAAAGGCACAGCATTTCAGACCCCACAGAGCCCCACACAACCAGACACTTGCTGCGCCAGAAGGAACTCAGCTGACAGGATTTTGGCCCCTTTCTATGATGACATGACACTGAAAAAGATGCCATTTCATGTGGTGGGTCTTCTCCTTGACACCACTGCAATTGCTATGTGATCATTTGAATTTATGGGTCCCTGATCTGGCTCATTTGGCCCAGACTCAAAACACAGTGCTTGTTCATGGAAAAGGCAAAAATCTCTGGAGGCAGCTCAGAAAAATATCTGTGTAGTCTATATATTAATTTCTTAACCAAAATATTCTCTTTCAGATGGTATTACTGTCTCAGTAAGACTCAAGCTAAAAAATTCTGATGTTCAACAGTCTCAAGTTTTAACTGTCCAGTACCATGACAATCTGGCCATTTGCCTCTGAAAACAAGCCAAAGAAGCAAAACTTGGCCTTCTTCATTCTATCCAGAAATATTATTGTAACAGATTATTAGTATCCTTAAGATGAAAAATAAATCCTTTCATTTCAAAGTTGTGCTTGATGTTAACTTGCTTCTAAAACTTTATTCAAAGTTAACTTGATTCAGAGTGGGGGTTTTTACTACTCATATTAATTCATTTTGGACTAAGAGTCACATATTTCTAAATCAAACAGGCTATATGTGAAGATGGACCATTATAATCAAGTTTCATAAGGAACTAGAGCATTGTTCAAACCATTTGGTTTAATGTGTCTTGGTCACAGGGATTTACTGATGAATCCTTGTTTTCCTGTAAATAGCAGAGCCACAAGCAAAGGTCACCCCATTTAAAACCACACACATGTGCCTGACTGCAGCAGCATTACAACCCACTCACCCCAAGCTCTCCAATCCCCATCCATCCGTACTTCAAACCACAGCTCTGCTTCCAGCTACTCCATCACCCTTCCACAGGGGGAGAAACGAGAAGTTTCAAGAGCTACTGAACACAACTTTCACAGCTGGTCAGCACATCAGGGCTCAAAACAGCTGCTCTTACAATTGTGGTGCACTAAAGAGTACATTCATTAGCCTCTAACTCTTTTAGGCTGTTATCATGTTAGACACAGCTCTTAAGTATCTAAAATTCAGAGGTTTAATTTCTTGCCACTACGGTATCATGTGAGCCCCAGCATTTCCAAGGACAGACTCTTAACACTGTTTCTGTTGTCAAAGTTAGACAGCCTCATCATTTATGAAAACAGGTAAGATTTTTGAGAATTAGGATGCAGGAACAAGACTCAAAACCAACACAGAGCTCACATCTACTGTAATACTTCTGAAGGCACAAGGTTGCTGCCGCTTTCCCATCCCTCACTATCATAATTATCATACAGTCACCTTTCTCCTGTGAAAAGCGGGAACATTTCCTTTCCAGTGTACATCTAGACCACAAGAAATTCCATAGGGGGACAAACTTCCAGCACACTGAAGGCACACACTCCTAAAGAGGAGGGCCATGGAGGAAGTCTAACTCTGCACTCCAGTCAATCCAAACTGGTCTCAAGGCTCAGAGCCCCTGAAGGAGCAGCTGAATTACTCATCACTTGGACACTACTGCTTCCCCAACAGCTCCTGTCTGCAGACACAAGCTTTCCCTACTTTGTCATAAAACAAAGGCTGCTCCACACAACATTATTTCTAACAAGACAGTCCTGCCCACATTTTCACCCCTTTTGGTTGACCACATTTCTAAAAGAGGGGAAAAACAAAATTTAAGTAACCTAAGAATCTTGAATCCCTTCACACTATCCAACTGGTTTCAGTTCAGGTTAAAAAAATAAAATAAACCCAGCAAAACCCCTCAAAACACACCAAAGAATTCCAGAAACTATGAAAGTGATATCAAAGCGATATCAAAGGCAGGATGATCTGTCACCCACAGATCAACAGCAGCTGCTGGTTCATCAGGAGCTGATGACCAACTTTTCCTCTACTTCCACAGGGTGACACCTGCAGAACTGTCCATCTCTGGCACTCTACTGCCACAGCAGCTCTACCCCACAGCAGCTCCGGCAGGAACAGACATTATGAGATCATTTTGTGCGTACTGGTCATAAAAAACACCAGCTGTTTCAGGAGGAGGAAGAACAACTTGAACAGAACGCATTTCAGCAAGGACAGTGTTTGAGGCAGTGAGCATTAAGGAGATACCAAAGCACTGTGTGGGTCTCAGCCGGTGTGACATTTAACCCTGCAGCAAGGTCAGCACTGTGCGCAGCAGCTGGCCCACACATCCTGCAGCAGGACAGCCTGCCAGTCCTTCCCTTGCAGACTCCTTTTTGCTCCAATACCCATCACAGAAGCAAACACCAGCCAAGTATATTTCCATTATGTGCTCTGCTCTGTGCACTCCTGTCAGTACTGCCACATTGTGATTGGGTTTATTTTTTATGACCAGTCAATGGGAATGTCATTAGTAACCTCACAGCTCAGCACAGGGAAAACCACCAGGATTTCAGGAAAAAAGACATGGGACAGCATCCTAAACAATTACTCTAGGTGACAACTCCCAAGCTATGACAGTCAGATGACAGTGCAGGGCTAGACAGAAACTGATCAACAGCTGCAAGTGAACTGAGTTAAACACTTGAGCAGCCCAGGCTGCAGCAGGGATGCCACTGGACAGGGAAGGCCAGGATGCACTGGAAACCTGCCACAAGGTATCACCACCTGCCTGCCAGACTGAGGCGGGATTTCCTCCAGCCACAGATACAATGTACTCATTTGTAATTTATGTGTAATACTGCTCCTCATGTTGAAAACGCTGGAATAAAATTTCCTTATCCTAGTGAGCAGGAAAAAGGCTCTTGATCAACAGATTGGGCTCAGTCTAAGCTTGACCAACAGTAAAAGCTCTACACTGCTGAGACAGAGACCATGCTGGTAAGAGACAAGAGCTGCACAGACGACTCCAGCCCCACTCAAAGGAACCTGGAGAAAGCTCTGCCTTTTTTGACCAAAACAAACCAGGACCAACACTGAACTTGATGCATTTTGCAGCATCAACTCATTCCCTTCAGAGCTATCAACCTCTGAAGAACCACCTGTCATTTAGGTTTCATTTACTCTTCTCGGTTTATGATAAACCCCTGTAGAACAAGAAGCTTAATGTTATCCACAATTTATCTTTAAAAATTTCAACTTAGATTATGATCAGAAACCACTAATTTTCTATTTAAAAAATGGAGATATTCATTTTACCTCAAATCATGTAGAAACATGGGAAAACAGGTGGAAGAGAAAAAGAGAACAACCTGCAACCATCACTGACATAGGGAAGCTCCCTCCCCTGCTATTTGTATGCCTCCCAAACTGTTTCCCACCACCTTCACTGGAAAAACATTTGGTTAAAAAAACCAAAAAACCCAACATTTCCACTGCATTTTTCAGAAGCCACAAGAGGAGTATTCTTTCACAGTATCTCCACCAACATCAGCAGTGACCACCACTAGTAGAAACATCTGAATTCACAGTGAGGAGATGGTCTCTCACTTCCATTGTTACTCCTAATAGATATTGAGACTGAATTTCTGGATGCAGCTTTGTTGGTTTAGAAATGGATTTAGAATTTGTTCTCAACACTGCTGCCCAGTTTTCCTTCTCCTTGGCACAACAAGCAAACGTAATCTGAACAGGATCCAGGTTGTGCACTGCTGACATTTTCTCCAATAGCTGTCATCTGGTTTTGGTGTTTCACCTACCATCCTTAAATCCCCTGTTCCTTTCATGACCTCCTTCCAGCTCCCCTCAGTGTGTCACTGAGCACAGAGCGAAACAAGCTCAGCTGCCTGAGCAGGGCTCAGGGACTCTGGGTGCAAAGAGAACCATTCCAAACCTGTGACTGCTCACTGGGGTCACAGCAGGCAGCCAATGTGCTGTCACAGAGGGGGAAGGGAACAACACCTTTCAAATCATCATCACAGCACACAGCCTGCTAAACTTCACTAACTGCAAAAGCAACAGCACCAAGATTTTCCACTGGGTCTAGGTAGTAGTCCTTTCTGCCCACTTGCTCTGTGTCAGACCAACTGCTTAGACAGAACTGACACGTGAGTTTCCTCAGGAAATAAAGCAAAGTGCTTTCAAATGATTACTTATGTGACAAAATGGATTTTTCAACTGTCCTCTAAGTCATGCTGCTTGACCAATAATTAGAGAAACACGAGAGACGTTAAAGATCCACATTAGCCATTTCAACAAATACAAGCCTGTCAGAGGTGCTGGTAATGTACATCTGCAGAAATCTGGCAGTAAACACATAAATAAGATGTAACAACCAGCCATTTACCTGCATGTGCATAACATTTCAATAAAAAACAAAACCATTCTTCCCCAACTGGGAGAAACAGGAACATGTAACTCAGGGTTGCACCTTTTTTCTCTACATTGTTTAAATTGAAGGAATCTTGTATTGCTGAAATATTTTTAATTCTAAAGCACACAGTACTCTTCATCCTCCCACTCTCCAAGGAAAGAGCTCTGGCACTAAAACCTCAGAGATTAGTGCCCAGCAGGTGATGATTACAGTGGCACAAAATGCACAAACCACAATATGAAATTGTGAGCTGTGTTCAATCAGCTTAAGAAGAAACAAACAGCCCCTCGCCAAGTACTCAACTAAAAGCACAAACCGCACCCATTGAAGATTTTGTCTGAGCAGAAGAAACGCTCTCAATACCGTCCTTTCCAGCAGATACCTGTGACCCACTGAAGGAAAGCAGCCTCCCCCCATTCCCTGACAGTGCAGCTCAGGGTCAGCTGTGCATGAGAACCATCAAGCGATCATAAACCTTTTCTTTAAAAACATAAATGAATCAATTTATATAAATGTGTTCATTTGATACGCCAGTCAGGCCCTTGCTAGTAAGAGGTCAGGACACTCACACTGTGCTTCCTGCTCTCCTCACCTGATGCTCCCCAAACCCAGCAATAATCACTACAGAAACATGAGCTTTATAAAGCAAAATAATGCTGTGTAAAATACGCATGTAAGGAAAATGAATATACAGTCATCCAGTTACAGATTTTATCATCTTAGCTGTGACCAATTTTTTAAAAGCCTCCAGCTCCTGTGAAACACAATTTGTCCTGAAAACAAAAAACAAACTTGCATTGTTCAGTGTCTGGGCCACAGCTCAACAAGGTCTGCTGGAGTCAAAATCCTCATGTGCCTACTTACAGTCTGTGACAGTCCATGACTCACCTTCAGAGAGCGATTCCTTGTGTGACACCCGTGCAGGATTCTGCAACACAGATCAACTCAACACTTACCATCCCAACGCATCCAGATACCTGAAATTTGTTTCCTCTCCGTCTTTCCCTCTGTACACACCTGTCAAATTTTGTCCAAACCAAAAGGCATGACACATTTGAAAAAACCACTCCGTTTGTGGAAGAAATCTTTATTCAGTGTTTACAGCACATGTTGACCTTCACAAGTTTTCAGCTGACTGAATCCATCTTCTTTCTTCCTGGTGTTTAGAGGTTCTAACCATGTTCCCATAACTATTTTTAAGTGTTCTTGAATACTGATGGCAATCTCAATCACATGTCTCAGTGTTTAAATTAATCTAATTAAAACAGGAGTGACTGCACATGGTGTGCCTCATGGGCTGCCCAAGTAAACAGTGGTAGCGCATCTCTTACTAGAGATTGCCACACACAACAAGGAAACTCCACTAAAAACTCATGTTATTTACTCTTCTAAAGATGTGAAACATTTTTGTTCTTACAATATTTTGCCCAAATAACTACCAGAGCACTTAGCTCACAGTAAGTATTTCTGCTACCCTGCCTCAACTACTTGGGCTACCCAGTGCAGTACTCTAGCACATCCAGGTCTGGAATTTGTTTGCATTCTCCTTTACAACTTCAATAATTTTAAGTCAGAATAAAATTTTTGTTTTTTGTTGTCCCAAAGGGAAAGCAACAGGAAATTCCTGACTTCAACTCTTAATCGAACATTGAAGACTATTCATGCTTTATAAAACCCCAGAACAATCAACACAGACATAAAAATCTTACTGGATACTCCAAAGGAAAACCAAAACAATCTCTTCCTGGTTACAAACCTGGCTGAGTTTCGCAGGTTTCACCAGAGTTAGAGGTGAGAAGGTTTTTCTCTCCTAAACTCGCCTAAACATCTTCCATACTCTTATAAACTAGCTGCAAGTCTCAGCCTGGTTTTTTGTTTTGTTGGTTTTTTGTTTTTTTTTAAGTTTTCCTTGACTTAATCAACTCTTATGTAGTAAAAACCATAGAATTAGTCAAACATATTTGTTCTGCAGCCATGGTGTTGTGGAGCAACAAACCCGTCAGTCAAGTGTCTGTCATTGTCACTAACCTTCATTTTTTTTCCACAGGAAAGCGTTTGGGATCTGCTCACTGCACCGCTGCCTCCACCGGCATCTCCTGCTCCGTCCTGTCCTTCCACAGCACTTGGAGTGGCAAAAGCAGCTCTATCTTCTCCTCAGAAGCAATATTACCAGAGTCAGCATGTTTTATTGCCTTCCCTTAGTCAGGTATTCCCCAGAAACTGTTCCCCCCTCTGTGGCGCTCATGGCCTTTATGTCCCTTTCGTGATCCACGGTCCCTCAGGAGCACTTTTTATGAAACAAACGGGCACCTTGTCTCTGCCATCTCCCACCATTTGCACTAATTTTTTTACTGGAACAGCATTCACCAGCCGTGCCTTTCCAAAACAGCCAAAGCCCACCCTGCTGCTGCAGCCTCCCCTCACGGGTCAGGTGCGGCAGGGAAGACTCACCACCTCCTCTCCGCTCACCTCTGGCCAACCGGCACCTACCTCCCAGCTAGTTCTTCTCTTTTCGCAAAGTCAAGACTACACCTGAATCAGCCCCTGAGCTAAAGCGCCCTTTCGCGCCCCCTCTGAGCGCACGGAGGGTCCCGCTCGCCCCCGGCCCCTCAGGCCCCGCTCCGCCATCGCCGCCTCGCGCCTCGCCGCCACAAAATGGCGCCGGCGCGGCCCCCACACGGCGGCGGCTGCAGCCCCCCCTGGCGGAGGGACGGGGAGGAGCAGCTTCGGCCGGGAGCCGATATCGCTCGGAGGGACCGCGGGAAAAGCCTGGAATTCCCCAACGGCGGCCTGAGGGCCCGAGGCGCGGGGGAAAAGCGGCTGTCCCCTCATGACACAGCTCTGACAGCCAAGCAGCTCACTGCCGGAGGCCCGGGACTGCTCTCCGTTTCCATCTAAATAACCCATAAACACGCCTCTGATAATCAATAGCCCTCAACAAATCTTCCACCTGGTCAGTCAAAAAACATAAACCCAGTGAACACAAGCCATAAGATGAGTTTTCTTGCATGAATTCACTTCAAAAGAAAAAAAAAAAAAAGGCAGGAAACACACAGGCCACAAGTTATTCCAAGCGATCAGCGGTGCTGTTGCTTTGCATCCCGAGGAGGCTGATGGGTAACAAAAAAAAAAAAAACAAACCAAAAAAAACAAAAACAAAAACAACCCAAAAAACCCCTACAAAACAAACAAATAAATAAAAGGCCTTGGGGTTTTTTAAAGCACCATTTTGGCTACAAGACAGACACTCTTATTGGGAAAAGACCACTCTGTCTGTTGGCCTCGGGGGAGTTGCAGCCATGGCAGTAGCACGGCTCTGCTCTCCTGCCCCAAAGCTCATCAATCGCTTTTTAAAGCCCTGACAATCCACTCAGGGCCACTCTCCTTCCTCGCAGGAGCGGCTGGGCCAGCCTGGGGAGGTGAACACCATGGTGACAGTGCAGTGTTCATCCCAGCAGCAAGAGGACAGACGGACTCACTTTTCCTCTGAAGGAAAAGTGTGAGGTTGTACCAGGCAGCCTCAACCACAGAAAGGAAAAAGCAACAGAGAGGAGGGAAGGAGAGGAAGCAACATGGACAAGATAATTTACTATCTACTCTTTGTGTTGCAGGTAACACACCTCATCGCTCTCTAATAAAGCTTTCAAAGCTTCCCAGATGCTCCCAAATGGGATCCTGGCATCAAGGGATTTTTATCCATGGAAACATTATTTTCACTTTATCTGTCATATATTAAGGACCAACTGGAACACACTCTGCCAAAGCTCCTGCCTCCTCTCCTAGGCAGGGATGAGACAACACAAAGTAACACTTTGCAACAGGAACAGCCTTGAAGAGACAAGAAATAGCAGAGCGATACTAAAAGCACCCAGTTCATTTCTCCTTGGATTAGGCAGATTTGTCTTCCAGCTGAGCTACTGTTGCCTGTAGCACACTGCATTCTGGCTTGGCCTTTCTATTTTCAGTCCTACCAGAACTGGTAAGAGAGAAAAATGAAAGAAAACTGGACCCTGTACTTCAGCAGATGGCATCTGTCATCCTGAGTTCCAGGGCTGAACCAGGACTCCAGGGCTGTGATTCCAGGCATTTGGGCACCAGGACTCGCCAGCTCTCAACAGCCTGAACAAGGACAAAGTGTCTCAGCCACTTGTGTCCTTGGAAATGTCCATGTTTTGTTTGCAAGAGGCAAGCAAGAGAAATATTGCCTCATCTTGGGAGTCACTCAAATGGGGCAGATGGAATCCTGTCACTTTGCTTCCCCAGTTATTCACACCCCCCCTTGGCTTCAGCTCCTCTTTCCTTTAACCACAGACTGCCAAGTCGTGTTCTTCAGCAGATTTACCTCACACAGTGAGACCCATTCGCTGAGCTTTATGCTGATGCTTTGTCCAGCTCCTCAGGGGCCTAACACAAGATCTTGTCAATATTTCTTTAGTAAAAATATTGGCTTCTAACCATAAATAGAAAAACCATATGAAAGGAATATAAGTGTCACTTGCTTTTGGCCAGAGCACAGGACTCCAGGGAGATTCATCTGCAGAAGAAGTCGCACGTGTAATGTGTGCAAAATCAACAGTTTTCTGTGCAATTTCAGTTCCCAAAACACAGAGCAAAAAAAATGGCACCCCAAGTAGTATCAAATTTGAAAGCATATTGACTGCAGTAAAATCGGCCTTTACACTGCAGAACAAAAGATGCAACATATTTTATGTGTCTGACTGTATCTCAGGAAAAGATCACAAATATAAGGAGACTGATTCCAACAAGGAGAGGACAGACCCCAGAAACCTGTACTAAAAGACTAAGCCTACACTAAAGCCTACACTAAAGAAAGCCAAAAGATTTCCCCCAAGGTACAGGAAACCCCCTAGCACAGGGACTTGACCTTTTACAGGTGCTCTCACAAAGCCAATGGACACCTAGTTTTTTGTGTACTTTTTTTTCTACGAGTATTTCTGCTCCAGGAATATTTGGGCACCTCAGTAAATATAGGGCCACTGTACTTGTATCTCTGATACTGGGCCAGCCACCAGCAAAGTGAAATGGAGAAGAAGCAGGTTCTAGGATTCTGTTGTTCTATCATCTGTTCAATGTCATATTTAAGAAACTAAGACCTCAGGAGATGCCATTGGGACCATTCAAGTGTGTCCTGGGCAGAAGACATCACTTGGAATTACTGCAATGCTCTGAGAAGACAGCCCTTAAAAAAAAACAAATCAACAAACAGCTACAACATTTTAAAAGGTGGAACAAACACTCTGAGTAGAGCCAAGTTTTAAAATTTTCAGTGTGCATCTGCTCAGGAACAAAGACACTCTCATAGACATGTGGCATTATCTCTGCCAAGATCAGAACTAGAAGCTGCAGTGTTGTGGTGTGTCATTTTTATTGCAGATTATGTAAAGTTGGTATGTTCTGTTCACCCCTGTTCACTCCTGTTACATGGTTCTGCCCTGGTTCTCCCCTCCCCATCAGCTCATGCCAATCCCCTTATCTCCATCCCAATTGTCCTTATTTGTGATAATTCATTACTGTAACCCCTCCCCAGACCCCTATCCATCACTCAGCGTCCCCTCCCGTTGTTCCAGAATCTTCTGCTTTTCCCGTCTAGTGATTGGATTAGGAGTCGAGGTCCCGCCCCCAGTTCAAATGCATTTGTTACCCCAACAGTCACTCCTTTGTAGCCCCCCACCCCCCCTATTTCCCGATTGGACCTGGGTCCAGTTCCACCCCTGTTCTCCGCCCCCTTTATAACCCCGTGTAACCGGCTGCCCAGGGTCCCGGGTCGGCTGGTCCCCCTGGTGTTCAATTGAACTGGATTTCTATCCCCGGACGGAGACCCTCTTTTCTTCACTTTGCCGCAGCTGCCTCTAAATATTCCAGCTAGGCACCCTCTGGACACGGCAGTGCATCCGGAGAGTGCCCCCCGGTGCTGGCTGTGTCGGAGCTAGCCGGGAGCAGAGGGACACAGTGCAGCACTGCAGTTTCTTCAGCGGCTCTGCCCATAAAGAACATTGTCATTGTTTGCTTTTTTGTGTGTGATAATGAAATGAGTTAAAAAAAAAAAAAAAGCGCTGTTATTAAGAATTCAGTTTGAAGTTCTACTTGGAAATAATCATACATTGTAGCACTTCTGAGGGAGTAGTTATTGACTACATATTAATGTATTAAGTTAGATATGTTAACAAGACTGACACAAAACTGTTAAGAATATAGGGCTTGCCATTCCCTATTCATTTCCACAAAGTACATTTAAAGCAGTACTTTCTCTATAACTAAAGCATTGTTTTTGTTACGCTAAGTTTAGCTTCTTGATTAAGTTTCACATGGGTGCACTGCAATCTCTCTCTGCTGCCTTCTTGGCCGACAGATCTCAGAACTTTTGTGGAAATGAAACCTTATTTTAAAAGCTACACCACCTACTGGGATTTGCTCCTAAGTATCTGCCTTCTGCCAGCCAACAGGTCACACTTGAGACACGGCTGTGATCTCATTAAACACCACTGCTCTGCCTCACTCCAGCCAGGAAAGCATTGAAGGGATAAACACCACGGAAATCTTCTTTAAAAATCCCATCATTTTTAACTGCTGATGGATTTTTCAGGAAGTACCCATCAATAGTTAATATTAATTGCAAAATCCTGCTCTACATGCTAGAGCTGTTGAAGAATTGTTGCCTTCATCTGGTTGGGGATGATTGAGGTATCTGTGTGGGTTCCCTGTGCTGCAGTTACTTGCTTGCCACCCCTGACATGACTTGCGCATCAGGCTCTAAGGGCAGTCTGGCCGTGCTGTCTGCGGGCAGTCACTGCTGAGCAGCAATAACAACGACCAGCATTGCAGCAGAGTCTCAGAGCACCAAGGAGGTTGAGATGCACCCGAAATAAAAAATTAAACTTAATAAATTTCAACTGGACAAACAGCCTAAACATGTGCTTGTGTTGGGGAAGGCGGAAGTGCCGAGCCATTTGGCTGGGGACAAAGTCGATACATCTGGGAATGAGCTCCTAGGAAAAAAGTACAATGATGGTTTCAAATCATAGAATGAACAAATGGGAAATACCTCAAACACATGCAGAACAGAGGGGGATGCCATCAGACCCTGGCCCTGAAACTTGTGGCTCAGTACTCTGCCTGTCACCTTGGTTTAATCCAGTAACCAACACACAACTGGCTGTTAGTCTGTTCTCCTGCCACAGCATCAAGGAATGGGTTGCGTGTCACCTTCCATCTGGGGAAGGTTACAACCTTACCTGAAGAAAACCATTTTAGCTACCTTGGGGACTAATAATACATTTTATTCTGCTTTTGGAGAAACAGACTAAAGCTCCAGTGCCACTTAGCATCCTCTTTCACAGACAAGCCATCGTCCTGGACAATTAAACCCCTGCAATACAGAGCCTGGTGACAGTCCCTTCACTGCCACATGTCCCTCTCACGGAGCACACAAAATGTTGAAGGGTGAAAAACAGAAATCTACTTGGCTCAGAAGAGCTCTGCAAGTCTCTTCCTTCTCTTTGCTTCACTTTCACAGCTTGTTGCTACCCTGAACAAGGTACTGGCAGGTATCCTAATGAAAATGCCTTGGTTCTCATCAGTGGTAGAAATTATATTATCATCTGCAAGATACTTGCCCTGAATTCTACTGGAAACCTCCAAAGGGGAGAGAATCAGGATCCTGGTCAGACACGAACACAAAGAGCCACGAGCCATATATTTCCATGTAGACCTGAAACTTTCCCTCGGCATTGACCAGTAAAAACACATATCCCTTTCTGCTAAAGAAAGTGACAAAAATTCCTGTCTTTTATCCCAAGCCAAAAATTGACTTTCCATCATTTCTCTAAATTTTGTGATTTTAATGAGACATTTAAAAAAGTCATTAACATGAAGGACTCCTTCTCTAATTATAATAACCTTTCATATGCTTTCGGAATAAATTTTGTTGAACACTTTTAGCGTGATTTGCTTCATTATCTTTTCATTTCCAACGTCTTTGATGACACACCATTTAATTAGGTTTATTGTGCAGGTATGGATGGGTAAACTTGTGCATTCAGCACATGCATTCCATTTGACTAACATAATATATCTTATTCATGCCACTGTCACCATCCATTACAAAAATTAACAAGGCATCATCCAGTTAAACTAAGTTTGCAAAAGGTTCTTTACGAAGAATTTTTCTTCCACAACATTATAGGATCCCTTATTGATGACTTTGCTGGTGTTCCAGGATCTCAGTCGTAAATATTTACTTGCCAACATAAACTCTGAAATGTTACCTTCCAGGGAGTCAGCCAGTGTTCTCCTCTAGTCATAAATAGGACTCCCTCTGTTGTAGTATTATTCATGTTGCATTTTTTCCTCTTAACAGATTTTACAGCCAGGAAGAGAAAGCAAATTGTCTTGCAGTTAATAACAATCATTTTATACACACACAACCAAAATCTCACACAACTTACAAATTTACTTTGGCCTGCAGCAAGAGGCGTACATTCATATCTTGTTAAATCTGCAGATAAATACATATTCCTGCACACAAACTTCTCATTGTCAGGATATATTGTTCAATGGCTAAAAAAAGTATTGGCAGAATAACTCAAAGAATTTGGATGTGACCATTAAGGGTCCTACAAAATCCCTTCTGCTCCCAGTATTTTTAACAGCTGCTTTTCCAAATGAAACAAGATCTGCAGGGAAGAGTCACCTGCTGTCTTAGCCCAGCTGATACAATTGTCAGACAGAGCAAAGTCAGCCGTGGCAGTGAGTTTGGTGAGCATGACTGAATTACTGAAGCTGCTGCTGAGCCCCTTGGAGGCCCATCTGCTGAGAGAGGGCACAAGGCACTGACACTGGGGAGCATCACGGGACAAAACCCCCCTGGGATGATATCCCAGCCTGAGAGCAGCGGTGCTCACACCTGGGAATGAGCTCCCTGGAGCTCCAACAGCTTCCCCCAGGACAAGGAGCTGCTGTGCTACTGCTGCAGCAGATTCCAGTCCAGGATTCTGAGATGGCTCAAATGGGTTCCCAGAACTAAAAACTATCTAGTCATTAGTTGAAATCATTTCAGCCACAGCACCTCTTCTCCAGAAAAGTGCTTCCACCACTGCTCTGTGCTTCACTGTAAAAGAGCTTCACTTGCAGTTTCTTTTTCCTAGAAGCTGCTCCACTCAAAGAAAAGCAAAACCTCTGCACAGCAACAAAGAACAGCCTTGTTCATGGTGGATCTCTTCTCTGAGGGCCATGCATCCCATGACTGTTTCATCAGGGAATATCAGGCAGGTGCCCCTAGCTAGACTCAAATACATGGCTCAGGTAAGAACAACACCAGCCATAGAAGATATTAAAAATTCCTGCAGAACATCTGAGGGAAAATAAATAAGAAAGCCCAAGCGCAGGATGCTCTTTCAGAATAACAAAGCTACTTTGTAGGTCAAGCTCCTGAAATGCCATACAAAGTGCTGAGGGGATCAGATGTTTGAAATAAAAGCCCACAACGGTTGCTATGCACCCACCCCTTCTGCAGGTAAACAGACAAAACATATGTTTTTATTCCAACTATAAACATTAGGTTAATTTTTAAGATCTCTTCTCAGGTTTCAGGCTTTGTGACAGTAGCCGGGACTGCCGTGCTGAGGCATCGGCACATGAGAAGGTGCAAATGCTTTGAAAGAAGGTGTCAGTCACAGACCAGGACGGTAAAGCTGGGGCAGCTCCAAAGGAAAAAAAGCCAGCTACCACTATGTCTACAGGTCACAGGGAGATTCCAGAAAAGTAGTGATGATGGCTAGAGCAGAACAAGTAGATCAGCTGGGCGCTAAATCCATAAAAATTATGATGGTACTGTTTCCTGAGTGCTCTGTTTTGTACCCCTACCTGAATGCATCTGTGGTTGGAATACATAAATATATACTTAAAATAAACAGAAGAGGTGTTCTGTACTCACGCCCTATATTTTTCTCTTCTGCTTTGCTGCTCTGATGGTAGCTTGATCTCTCAATTCCATACATGGACAGTCAGCTAAAATTCTATTTAAACTCGTGCATTTTGACCACTTAAAATAATCTAATTAAAGACCCAACAGGAACAGATAGATGAAGAAAGAGCACAAACTGTCTGAGATGGTGAATTTCATAGTTCATGTCTTTCCAGCACTGCATTAGGCAAATCATGCAGCACGTGCCCCATGATCAGCACAGCTTTCTCCATGGAATTTGTCTTTCTGCTATTCAATTCATTTTCAGTGTCTGCTTCTTTTACACTCTCATTGTTCTTGCTGTCCTCAGCATAAAACATGAAAATTTAAAGTCAAACTAGAAATACAGGTATACAGACTAAAGTCTTGTGCCCAGAGAAAGAAGGAAAAATGACATGCAATGTGAAGTTTATGAGCAATATAAACAAGCAACTATTATCTGCGGTCATGAAAGCTCTCAAGGACAAAAACACAAATGTATTTTTTTTAACCTCTGTATTTTACTGCAGGTTGAGCAAAGATAAAAATCTCTTGTCTGTGGTAGAAACAAACATTTGGGGGCTATATTTTATAAATGGAAATAAAATGGCTAACCTTCCAGTTTTTAGTGTTGTTTCCCCTTTATCTAGATTTTCAAGCAGTGCTATTCTCCCTCAGGGTAACTACTTTTTTCTTGGCTGGTCTCCCTCTCACTCCAATATATTTGGTTACCTCATGGAGACTGTACTTCACCCAGCTGCTTTTATTCTACCATCAGCAACAACAAAGAAACACTGGCTTACATTGGTTTTAATGCTGAAAATGATAACCAGTCTCTGTAGTAATTGTTCTATTTGCAGAAGAACCCAGGCTGTACAGGGAAGGTGATAGATTTCCTGTTTACCCTCACATGACATTTAACTCTTACAGTTTTAATAACGAAAACTAGGCTTGGATATGGTTGGATCAAAAGAGACAAACACAATGCTACTGGTCCCATATTTTCCAGAGCAGGGATTTGAGATAGAACTTCAGTTTTGGCCAGCCCGGTAACAACCAAAAATAGCCAGAATGCCTAATGTCATCTGTGTTTTCACAACTATAAGACAGCAGACAGCAGTGGAAAAAATAAGAAATAGCTAAAAAAAAAATTATACTTCATATTTCCTGGCACAGTGAAAGGGTAGATGTTATCAGCATCCAAAAATCACTTACAGCTCAGACTTGAGTCCCTCCAATGTGTTTCCTCCAAATGTCACCTGTGTGCCACTTGCAAAACATACTTGAAAAGATCTTTTAGAATTTGTTTTGGGCTATTTAAAATATCTGGTTTTTAAATTGTTGAAATACTTCGTTCTTGGGAGTTTTGTTTTTCATTCACACACTTGTTTTAAAAAAAAATTGTTGAAAAAAGGGAACACCACAAAACACACAATATTTAGATGAAGCCATAAAACCAGTGTGAAAATGTGAATCCCCATGTCCTTAATCCTTGTCTGGCTTCATATAATGAAGAACACTGACTTCCAGACTGATGAAAAGAAGCCTGTCCCTGATATCAGCCACAAGCTTATTATTCCTTTGCCACTCCTGTTATTATCTCAGTGGAAATATGTTTGATACACTCCCATGCAGTTTGCCCTGTCCCCCAGAGAGTTTTTCCCATTTCCTCCCAGCCACATCACCCTCGGTTGGTTCTGACAGCAGTTCAATCCATGGGAATCCACTTAAAACTCCACCTTAAAAGCTTCTACCTTAAAAATCCCTTTCCTGTTACTTCATCTGATATTTTTCGGGAGGGATACTCCACAGAGGACCTAAGGTATCCAAGTACTGCTCAAGGATGGAGTCAAAATGAGGGAAACAGTCACAGATACAAATGAATAACTTCCTGTTAAGATCCCTCAAAAATACAAATATCCTCAAAAGGGATATTTGTGTTATCTCTGGTCAGGAGTGGGAACTGAAATAACAACCAAAGAACACAACCCTTAATCAGCAGCATCTACAGAGTTGGTCTGTGGGTTTTGCTAGAGCACAGCAGTACATTTTTGTTCAGAAGGGTATGTAAGCTCTTCATGTGTAAGGACAGAGCTGAAATAAAAGACTAAACCCAATTCAAGATGTGGATTAGAGTGCTTCTGTTCGGGCGAAATTATTAAAATTAATCCTTTGAAAGATTCCGTAAATCAGCTGGATTATGGTTCTTTTTTTATGTGTGTCTCTGCTCAGCTAAAGCTCCACAGAGCAGCAGTGAAGAGCAATTAAGGAAACCCATAGAGTTCACTGTAACACTTCAGGCGCCCCAATTCCTTTCAGTTCCTGTGGAAAGAATTCCAGCTGGCCCTTCTGTCCCACTGGAATCCCTATTGGTTCTCATCCAGGACACTTCCCTAATACTTAGTTATACACAAGGAAACCTCAGCAGATTTCATCCACTTGCCTCCTGGTTACCACAACACATCAATTTCTAACCTCCCTCTTTGTCCACACTACATTGCTCCCATTTTCCATCCTCCTAAGGATTCCAGCTGAAATGGATTGGCTGCTGGGTCACACACCAAGGCTTACTGAACTATCAAGGAGCAGGGCTTGGCTACACCCCCCAAAGGCAGATATTTAATATTTGAGCACCTCCAGCACTGCCCATGGAAAAACTCCCAAGAGTCTGGAAGTGTATCCTGGCAAAGCACTGTGCAGCAGCACACTGACATTTCACTCTTCTCCACATCCTTCCCCACAGAAAAGATGGGAATTAGAGCGAGCTGCCCCCGTGCCGCAGTGCCTCGGAGCTCCCACGGCTTTGCTGCTCTCTCTGCAACAGAGTTGCACTGTGGGATTTGTCCTCAGGAATTTCAAATGATACTCCAGCCTTCAGTGCCCCTGCAGGGGACAGACTGTTTGCTACTGCAGAGCTCAAACAGCCACAAAAATACCAAATGACCTTCACAATAAGGCTCAGCCATTTCATCATGGAGTCTATAATCAAGCAGGCTACTCAAGTGAGAAGGCACATGGAGCCAGCTGGGAATAGAGGAGAAAAACAACCGAAGCCTTGCTCAAGACTGAAAAGATGCAGCGCAACCTTCAGTTCCATCCCCCTTCCCAGAATCTGCCCAACCTTAACCTAGAGCTGCAATTACTTGGGGAAATAGTTTAAAATCTTACGGATCCCATAAAGCCTGTGAAAACACATGGCTATCCCACCAGGATGCTTCATAGACATTCTTGAATGCCCTTTGTGCTGCTGTTTTCTTCTTGTAAACAAAGTTCTGACAGAATGCAGGGCCAAGCAATGGCATCCAGGTGATCTGTAACAGGTGAGGCTGTTTCCTTCTGCATCCTAACTATCCCTCTTCCTTCTCAACTTGCTCTTGAGGCACTTGTTTAAATGTCATTAAGCAGACTTTAATGGATACCTGCTACATACAGGTACTACTTGGAATGGCATCTCACTGCATTTTTCCATAGGTGGCAGCCATGGGTGAACACCTGTCTGCCTCATCTTCCAGCAACTCAGTAAGGATAATCCTGAGCAGAGATTCTACTCTTCAGAAGTACCTCTGATCAAACCTATCCATTAATTGCTGACCTTGAAAAAGCACCTCAAAACCCTAAGCAAATGACTTATTTAGAGCCAATCCTTAGCCAACCATTGCAAACAACCATACATGTGTGTAATTACCTTGTGGCCATGTGCAGTTTGTATTACCTTGATTCCTGGTCCTTGAAAACCATGACAAAGCAGACTGGCAATCCAAATTCAATATCTATACAGCCACATACTTGGAAAACATTTGGGGAATTGCACTCGGCTAAGTTTCCATTTTGAGCAGAGAAAAAATCCGAGAGCTCAAAAAATTTATGATCCTTCTTTAGACTCAGAGAACAGATCATCTAAAACAGATCATCATTCTGCACAGAGGTGCATGAAACATCTCTTTTACACAGGTAGATCAATGTGTTATGCATTATCATAAGGACTGCAGCTGAGATGACCTGAACTTTGTGTCATTACAAGCAGCTACACAAAGAAAGCACTATTACCCACTGAAGGAACAAATTTCCTCCGTTTGTTCCAAGTGCACTCTATTACATAAACCACATAAAAAGTCACTATGACTCTCACAAAACAAGCAGCGTGTCACTTGATATTTGGAATGATCACTACAGCAGCTTTTGAAGCACCGACCTAACATTAAGCATCCATCCCCACATTTCAGATAATTAAAAAATTTCCCTGTGGATCACTAAGGAGCGTGGGAGGTTGAGTGTTAACTAAGATGATTAAAATTATTTGAGCAAATATTTCTCTTATAGCGCAGAAAATTATGCCTCCATTGAGTCTTTGTCATTGGAATGACTTTTGACAGGAATGGTTATTCAGGTTTGCAAACCTGAGCTCACTGAAGGCAGAGAAAAGGGAAGGAAAGGAGTGACAGGTCCACAGTGCCTGCAGGCATCCAGTGGCGAGTGCGTGCTGAAGGGAGGGAAGGCTAAAGCAGCAAAATGAACTTCAATGTACAGGCAGCTGCAGAAAATGCCACCTGTGCTGGCCAAGACAGCCACACCAGGGGAAAACAATGAGAGTGCTCGGGTCAAAGGAATAGGGAACAATAAGAATGCTGGTATTACCAGAATGAAGGGTTTACCATAAAGCCAAGTGAGTTTGGTGATGATAACCCCCCTGCCCACAAAATGACCACGGTGTCTCAGGACATGGGTTGAAAACAGCACTGAAACTAAGGTACAGACCATTTTCTTCCTAACAAACTCTGCTTCCCACATTTGAATTCCACCCAAGGAAATCATTAAGCTGTATTGATTTATTGATACACGAACCTGATCTAATTTGCATGTGTAAATTAGCAGCAAGAACATTTCCCATTACTCTGCTGTATGGCTGCAATGACTGTTTACTTAATTTCCTGTGGCACAGCTCTGGTTTTGCAAAATGCATTTGCAGCCAGGGGTGTCAGCTCAGATTTAGTTACATGTTACATATGCTTCATAAAAAGGTGAAGCAGTGCAAACATAAATATCTGGGAATTACAATTTGCTGCCAGGAATAAGGCTCTCCAAACAGATTACATCGATCCTTTGGAGCACCTGAGTTTTCCTTTGTACAAGTACTAGAGAAAACTTACTTGAGCCTTGAATTCTCTTAAGATGAAAGGGTTTTCATTGTTTTTGATATAATTACCTTTAAGTTGTCCTGTAAATATCTTGGTTCTAATAGTTAATTCAAGCTTGTAGGAGGTGAGAGATCAAACTTGCTTGAATATGAAATAACAGATCTGTTTTAAAGCTTTTTTTCATTTAAAATAATGTATATTTGGACACTGTGTTACTTGGTTCCTCTGATTCAGTTTGACTCAGTGGAGTCCAAATGCCAAGTTAACATCTCACACAACCATTCTATCAGCTGCTGAGGACCGGGTGTTTGAACAGCTCTCGTTCCACCACCAGCTTCCTGTCAGAACTCCAGAAAGGACAAACCAGGGAAGCCCAATACACTGAGGATTCAGTGCAGTGCATTTCCAGGGCTGTGCGGCGAGAGCTGACCTAGAGGCTGCACCCTATTCCAAAGGGTTTGCTCCTTCAAAAATGTGGCAAAACAGAGTAAGGCAGCAAGCTTCTGTCAGAAATGAACTTCCAAGAAGTGACTCTGTTTTTTAATCTGAGACATATAACTGCATAACTCTTGATTTATTGATAACTTGGAAAGGATGACTAAGAAAGTGAGATAATTCTAGGGCTGTGACTTGATATTTTACCTCCCCAGAAGGCTGTTGTGAAAACAACTTAAATGACTGAGGACACTGTGGCTGTTTACTGATCTGTCCCAAACCCAGCAAGGTCACATCTACTCTCAAGTGGAAATTGAACAGGATTTTTGTTTCTTTCTGTACGGGAAGCAAGCCTTGGAACACTTCATTTTCTTTTAAGTAAAGTTTGCTTGGGAGCCACAAGAGAGAAGAAACATTCCCAGAAGATAAAGATCCCTTTCACAGGCTATGTGTCCCTGCCGCACATCAAAGCGACAGATCCAAAGTCAATGGCAGCACAAACAACAATCAGGACACCAAATTCAGGAGGCTTGCATTTAGGGATTAAAAATGAAATAATAGTTATTTATGCATGGTGTGCAACGTCACGCTAAACCACTTGGCTGGCACAACACTAGGAGATGACTAGAAAGACTCTTAAATAGAACTGTATGGAATATTTCTCCCAGATAGATATTACTGCTTTTTTATTAATAATATTTCTCCCAATTACTCTGAAATCTGGTCCAAGGAAATTATTGGAAGCCATGAAAAAAAACCCCAATATATCAAAGTCACAACAAATAGCATCTATTAGACGGCAATCAGCACAGCTTGTACAAACACAAGGCCCATATCAACAACAAATTGATTACCTGTGTAGCCAAGAGCAACATGTCTAAGAGGTGAGGTTAATATACATACATGGATTGCAAAAAGGCCTCCTACAGGAACCTTTAACAGTTTCCAAACAGGCTGAGCAGTCATGAGAAAGAAGGCTCTCACATGAATAAAAATACTGATTAAAAAAGGAAGATATTGAAGGTCAGTGCAAAAGCCATTTCTCTCTCCAAGCAGAGATCCTCAACAGAGTGTCTCAGGATTTATGAGACCCTGGTGTTCAGCATGTTTTTAAGTTATCTGGAAAAAGGAGCAGAGAGGGTGATGACAAACTTCCAGGATGCTACTGTTATTCATGGTGATAAAGATAGGAATTGACTGAAGAAGTGCAAAAAAACCCTGCAGCCAAGGGATGGGGAGAGATAATGGCAGATGAAATTCAGGAAGGACCGTTGCAAAATGATGCACAAGGGGAAAAAAACATTAGCTCCAGCGTGATAAGCCAGCCACTAATACGTAGGGACAGGACGTTAAGGTCAGGGCAGACAGTGCTGTGAAAACATAAATCCAGCACCCAGGAGTGCAAAACCAGACATGAATATCAGCCATTACTAAAAAAGAAACAAAAAAAGCAAACTGAAATATCATTAGCTCCTTGGGCAAATCCACCACACTGCCGCATCTTTCTGACTGGATGCAGTTTTAGTGCTCCCCTTGCAGTGAGGCTCATTCAGGATACAGAGGGACTCCCACAAAAGGAGCCACTGGCTCCCCCAGCGCTTCCTAAACCTCAAGAAAATTGGTTGTCAACAGCTGCCCTTTCACTGCTGCCGTAAAATAGAGGCAATTATGCAAAGTCTAGAACATCTTCCAGTGGTTTGAATGGTTTGCTGCAGTGTGGAGTCTTCTGATTTTGATAAGGAAAAATAAAATAAATAGGCTTTCAGACCTGAGGATAGTAACAAACAAGGGAAATAACTGTAGTTCACTGAACAGACACTGAAAAAAGCCAAACCAACCGCTTGGTATAATTGCTTTCCATGCAGTTGAAAGAAGAGCATTTGAATTTATGGGAAACAGCATTTAGAAATTACTAGTCATCTAACATGTTATTTCTCTTACTCATTGCAATGAAGTTGCAGGAGAAATCAATCCTTTGACCTGCAGGGAATAGCTATAAATAATTTAGGCAGGAATTCCAAAGGGTAGAGATCAGGAACGAGTTGGATTAATACTGCAGGGAATCAGTCCACCAGTGCAACGCAGCAACACGCAGGTATTCAGTCTCAAGAGCCCAAATGTTAGGGAACCAACATTGGTAACAACCACCTCGCAATGGGAATTTCTTTGCTGTAGGAGCCAGGAAGCTGGAACAGAAGAAGGCAGATCACAATGCAATCCCATTTAGAGTGGGGCCCCTCAGAAGCAGAAGTAGCTGCCTTGCTACACCTCTCATCTTCTTTCCAGTCAGCCATTCCATTACCTTTCCACACATGCATCCCAAGAATATCAAGTTGCATCCAGCGAAAAAGCACTACCAGGGATTCAAATAAATTCAAAATTCATTTCCCTTTGAACCTAAACAGCTATTCATCAATAAAATAAAAACATTTTGTAGAGATACCCTGTAGTACAAAAAACAAAGTGCTAATTTAAATAAATTATTTTAATAAAAGCAAATAGCTATAGTAAACCATTTATTACAAAGAGACCCAATCAACTGAAATCCATGTATAACACTGTTTTTAATAAGACATTATATTAACAAAGGTAATAACTACTGAAGAAAGCTAAATGCCTCAATCAGAAAGGAGTGGAAGCACACTAAGTAAAACGGGGGAGGGAAGCAGAGCATCACTCAGCTCACCTAAGCTGGATGCTTTAAGCTTCAATAGTCCATGTCACCTTCATTACACTAATAAATACAGTTATGTATATATACACCCAAACAGAAGCACTCCAGAAGGTTACACAGGTACACTGCACCAGCTGACTCCTCCATCTCATTGAAGTGACTGCTTCCCTCTCTCATCTGCTCTCTCCAGGTGTAATGGTGTTCCTGCCCTCTGGCTAGCTGATAATTCAATCTGCTAAAGAACTGGCAAGGACATGGGAAAGAAATTATTTATGCTTATTCAAAGAGGAGGGGCTCAATTAACATTTTATTGAAGAATTTAGCTATTGGAATTTAATCATAACTCAGATGTAATCTGAACTTCCATTTGCCTCCACCCCTCTCTCCTGGTTGGTTTTGTTCTTCTTCTCAGGTCCTAAGTTTCAAACAGGAATTCCTGCTTGGAAACAAGAAGGTCAAAGAGGAAAGCGAAGATCTGAGTAATGGTCTGCTCACACCCAAAGGTCATAACACTAAAACACCTGGGAGAAAAAAGATGCAAGGGCCTGCAAAGGATCTCTGTCCAGGTAGCAGGGAGTGTCACCAGCAATGGAAATGCACATTCTACTGATACACCTCTACCTATTAAGAAGCCCTGAGAGCATTTGAGGTTGCTCTGCACTATGGGAAAAGTAACTCTGGCACACATTACCACTGATTCGGCTTCCCCACAATGAAAATCAACTAAGAAAACAGGATTTGTAATTAAAATTGTTCTTACTGCTCTCTCCTACCCTTGGAATAATTCCAGAAAATTCCACTTTTGTCAAGGGGATAAACGCACACTTTACTTGAAAGTGGCTAAGAAACACCATTGAATTAAATATTCTGTATACAAGAGGGGAGAAAACCAGTTTTCAGTACAAAAGATAAGGTAATTAATTTAAAAAAAAAAAACCCAACCAGTTTTCAGTAGCATCATCAGGGATTTGCATGCATTAGCACTGAACAGGCACAGAAACACACAAGCTGACATGGAGGTTTATTGGTCTGGGCTGGGCTCATCCAACCAACAATAAATTACTCTGGTCCTGATAAGAAGCAGGTATTAACCAAACAGCAGCACAGCTCTGGAAACCCCTAAATTATTCCAACTTGGCAATTTAAAAAGATCATAAACAGGCAACAACTGTTATTCAAATCTTACTCATTAGAAATTACAGCAAAGAGACCAATACTGCTGTCAGAAAAATTGAAAATATGGACAGTGTGCAATTCCTCATCTCCTTAGGTTCCTTTCATCTGCTGAAGCTGTTCAATGACAGACTGTCGTGGTTTGAGAGGAAGTGAGTTTTTGGGAGGTGGTGGTGGTGTCATGGTTTGACGCTGGCCCAATGCCAGTGCCCCCATGAAAACCCATCTTCCCTGGTGTCTGCTGTGAGATGCGATCAGAGACAGAGCAAAGCAGGCCTCCACTTGAAAACAAAAGGAAAAGAAACATTATTATTACACAATTACAATAAAATTAACACACAGAGCAGAATGGAAACCTCTCAAACATTTCTCCTCCCCCCACTCAATTCTTACAGAATATCACAAAACCTTAGATCTTAATCCAGTCCATCACCCTTCAGATAATCAACTCAGTCCATCTCCACCCTTCCGACAATCACTCCTCATTTCATCAAGGAGAGAAGGAGCCCTCCTTGTGCCACCACAGGTAAATCCCCGTCACTCAGCAACTACACTTCGTGACTTCTTCCTTCCATGTTCAGTGCTCTCACCACTGCACATGGACCAGAGCTGCTTTTAGGGTTTCCCCTTTCAAGGATGCCTTGCCCAGTTCCAGGAGAAAACGACAGTCTCTCACCCTTTTGGGACACCAGTTCCCCCCAATATTTCACCCCCTGGGGCCGAGGGGTCTCACCATCATTTCATCACCTGTCGTCTCCGCTCACATCACTCCATTGGCACCGCCTCCCCCTAAAATGCAGTCTCTGTATTACAGGAAGGGTTCTATCCATGGCTATACAAGAAAAAGTCCAGCCAAAAGCCACTCCATCATCTCCTCCACCTAGGATTTTTCTCAACTTCTCCCAGTCCTTCTTCACTTGCACAACTCTGCATCACACTTGCGCATTCCTTCTTATCCGTTTCTCTCCTCCCTCAGCTCCCGGAGGATCAGCATTTGCAAGGTTTTCCATCATCTCACAGAAGGGTTAAAATCACAGTCTCTGCTTATCTCGAACTCCGGGCACTCTTCCCTTGTGGGCCCCCCCTTCTCTTCCCCGGCCAGGCCAGTGCTTATCAAGTTCAAGATAGCACTGGCACCTCTCTCTTTCCCTCTCTCTCCCAAGGAGGGGGGGGGGCTACCTGCCACCTCTCTGAGTTCTTCCACCCTTCCATCATCTCCTGTCTCTGCCCATGGCTCCGGCCCACCTCCCTCGGCCGCGTGGTTTTCCCCTCCCCCACCCAGCCCGAAGCTGGGCAGGGGAGGTCTGAACTCTCCTCCGACTGGAACCAAAAGAGGACGATCCCCTGGGAGCTCCTCGCTTTAACCCCTGTGTTCTCAGAGGCGGATCCATATCCGCAATGGTCAAACCAGGTGCCAATATCCACATCTGGGCACCTATTGGTTTGACCACTACCACCTCCCAAAAACCCACTTCCTCTCAAACCACGACAGGTGGTCAAACCAATAGGTGCTCAGATGTGAATATTGGCACCTGGTTTGGCCATTGAGGATATGGATACGCCTCTGAGAACACAGGGGTTAAAAGCGAGGAACTCCCAGGAGAACGCTCTCTCTTGGTTCCGGTGGATGGAGAGGTCAGACCTCCCCTGCCCAGCTTCGGGCTGGGCGGGGGAGGAGAAGCCACAAGGCCGAGGGAGGTAGGCCGGAGCCTTGGGCAGAGACAGAAGGTGAAGGCCCCTGGCCCCGGCAGGACAAGAGTGAGTCCCCCACAGATTACGGAAGGGTGGAAGAACTCAGAGAGGCATCGGGCAGCCCCCCTTTCCCAGGAGTGAGAGAGAGAGAGAGAGAGAGAGGTGCCAGTGCTACCTTGAAATTTGATAGCACTGGCCTGGCCGAGAAGGAGAAGTGGGGGGGCAGTGGGAAGAGTGCCCGGCGGAGCCAGCGTGGGAGTTCGGGATGAGTAGAGACTGTGATTTTAACCCTTCTGTGGGATGATGGAAACCTTGCAAATGCTGATCCGCCAGGAGTTGAAGAAGAGAGACGGAAATAAAATAAGAGGAAATACGCGAGTGTGATGAAAGCTGTGAAGGTTGAAGAACGACTGAGAGAAGTTGAGAAAAATCCTAGGTGGAGGAGATGATGGAGTGGCTTTTGGCTGGACTTTTCTTGTATGGCCATGGACAGAACCTCTCCTGTAATACAGAGACTGCAGTTTAGGGGGAGGCGATGGCTTGGTGCCAAAGGAGTGATGTGAGCGGAGACGACGGGTGATGAGGTGATGGTGCTCTCGAAACCCCTCGGCCCCAGGGGGTGAAATATTGGGGGGGACTAGTGTCCCAAAAGGTGAGAGACTGTCGTTTTCTCCTGGAACTGGGCGAAGCATCCTTGAAAAGGGAAACCCTAAAAGCAGCTCTGGTCCATGTGCAGTGGTGAGAGCACTGAACATGGAAGGAAGAAGTCACGAAGGTGGTTGCTGAGTGACGTGGAAACACAACTGGATTCGGCTGTGTTTCCAGGGGAAGCCTGTGGCACAAGAGGGACTCCTCTCTCCTTGATGAAATGAGAGGTGATTTTTGGAAGGTTGGAGATGGACTGAGTTGATTATTTGAAGGGTGGTGGACTGGTAAAAATCTAAGGTTTTGTTTTATGATGTGGGAAATTGAGTGGGGGGAGGAGAAATGTTTGAGAGGTTTCCATTTTGCTCTGTGTGTTTATTTTACTATAGTTGTAAGATAATAAAGTTTTTTTCCTTGTTTACAAGTGGAGGCCTGCTTTGCTCTGTCTCTGATCGCATCTCACAGCAGACACCAGGGAGAATAGGTTTTCATGGGGGCACTGGCATTGGGCCAGCGCCAAACCATGACACAGACATAAAAGGGTGAATCTAATCTTCTCAACAAAACCTCTCCTCTGAGCTGGAACAATTGTGGTTAATCCTCCCACGAGTAACACTAAAGATCCAAGACACTTATCACAAGCCTGAAATCTCACAAGTCCTCATCACATGTTTCATAAAGGAGCTTTTCCTAGTCAGGAAAAAAAGAGGATGGGAGTAAAAAAAAAAAAGCCCATGATATTGCTCTACTCTTTGCTTGTGGTGTGGAAACCAAAACCTCCAGCTGAACTCCAGTGCTTTGGAAAGCTGAATGGACCCAACTGAACTTCAGCACCAATCACCCTTTCCCCAAGGACTGCCCAGATTCCCAGCCTGCCTCAGGCCAAGCTTCCCTCCACTCCAGGGCTTTGAGCAAATCCCATCTGCTGTCAGGGGTCCATTACAATCAGAAGCTCAGAGTCCCAGGAAACTGCCAAAAATCCCCAGGAAGAGCATGTTCTGAAACACTGAGCTTCTACCAAACGGTGCACTCCCTCCTCCGGAGGTAAATGTAACCACGTCCCAACTGGAATGTCTCACAGAGGGCAAGCAAAGGGTTACTGTAACAAAGCAACCATTTCCTTTCCCTGCGCCTGTCCTGAGGTGAAAACCCCCCTCACTTCCAGAGCAGGTCTCATCCTGCTGCACAGAAATCCCAGGGTGACTCCCCCACAATGCTCACATTATTCATAGGAACGGATTACAGCCACTTCTGCAGTCCATCAAATTCCAGTGCCTTGGCATTTATTGCCACAGCTTTTCCAAAACTGACACACACCCACCTGCTTACACCTGCATTTGGTTTTTGCCAAGAATTAGGGGTCAAATGTCTAACTGGGAAGTGCAGGCTGTTGTTTTGAACTCCAAGACAGAAACAGCAGGCACTGTGCAGAGCACTGGTCCTTTCACCAGGTGTCTGAGCCCCGCTGTCGGATCAGGGGAGAGGTCTGGAAGCAATCCCTGCCCCAGCACAGCCCATCTGCACCAACAGCAAGTCACCTGCTGCTGCAGTCCTGCACTCCCTTAACTATGAGCTGCCACAGCTCTGCAGGCATCCTCTGGAAATTGAAAAGCAATTTTACAGGTTTTGACACACCCAATTCACAATATAGCAAATTTATCTAATTTAGACCTTTTGATAATGCTTCTCAGTATCATATTCACTAGCTCTAAAAGAATAACCAAATTGTTAATAGTGGTTACTACTGAGGAACAGGCTCCTGCTCTTCTGGTCCATTTAAATCAAAGTGCTATTAATTATAACTTTTATTATATTATTATATATATAAAAATAATAAAAATATTATATATAATAATAAAATATATCATATATATAAATAATATATAAAATATTATTATATTTTAAATTAATTTTATCACCTGAAGCCCAACACTCCGTCTTCGACCTGATATTCAGCATATTCCACGCTTCTACAGCTATCCTAAACACCTTTGAAATTATCAATATCACGCAGATCATTTTACTCCTGCTATCTTGAATCCCTTGACATCATCCCTTGGAGACTGCCTTGGCCATTTTTCTAGTCAAGAACTTCACTGTCTTCCTCCAAATATTTGTCGCATAATGTTCTCAGAACATATTCTGCAGAAAAACAGAACAAAGAGCAAAAACAAATTTAACAAAGAGCAAAAAAAAAAAATGACACAGGCATCTTGAAAACAGTCAACTCTTGACTTACCTGGTTATCCATGACCTGCACGTGTGGAAATAATTAGGGTCTACTGCCATGGGATGCCATTTTCAGATCAGAGACTCATCTCAAGTTTAAACATCCTGATGGTAAAGAACTAACAACATTTCAAGGTGCACCTTTTATCAACCTGGTGCTTTATGCATAAGAACAAAGACTTTAATAAAATTTTAAAACCCACTCATACATGAAGTTGATGTGTGAAATCAATGCCATTGGAAGAAATGAAGTCTGTGTAATTGCTACAAAAATCATAGTTTTTAAAAACAAAGAAATACAAACACGATTAGGAGTTTAATTAGTAAGACATGGAAAAAACAGGGTTGTAGGAGTTGTGTCCTATCTTCCTTTAACAAAGGAAAGCTAAAATGAATGTTACAGGAGACAGTTTTACAAAAACCTGCAAGGGAAAACAAGACTGAGGCTAAAATGTGTAAAGCAGTGTGTAAATGTGCACTGGAAGATGATTCCCAAACACCAAGAAGTATTTCAAGCAAAGCTTTGACACCACTTTTACTGACCAGTAAATCAGTTAAAACCATTTTTCCTGATCAGTAAACCAATTAAAAGCCTGCCTTTTTTTTTTTTCTGTTTAAATGAAACTACTTATCATTGAAGAAATTCACAGTTACCCAGTAATTCTTAAAAAGACTGATTTAATGCATGTTTAGAAACTGGGACAGCATTCAGCCAGGCTGCAAACAACACCATCAAACAGGTCCTGAAGGAACTAATTCTGTCCCTAACCCCCCCTCCCCACCCACCACCTAAGAACAGTCAGCATCGGTTCCAAGAAATTACAAATACTTCACTAAAACTCTAACTCTGCAAACTCTTTTTCTTTCTCACTGTTAAACCTCATCCAGTAACAAATGGAAACAACTCGTCCTGTAATAGTCTCACCCTCGAGAAGGTTTTAGAAGCAGCAAATGGGACACAATAAAAATTGTAGGGAGCAAGTAGACAAGAGTTAAACCAACAACTCCAGTGTTGGGCCACCTCTGTACTCGGCAGAGGACACAGCTGAGAGAACAGGCTGGCTGTTCAGATGAGCTCTTTTTCAAAGCTGCTGCTGATTATCAAGTTGGACCTTCCCAGATTATGTCAGAGTTGCATATCCATTTCCACAAGCGAATGGCCAAGTAACATTTCTTTTATTCAAGACACAAAAATCCTCCTTTGCCTACTACATTAGATAAGGGGAGAAAAGCTTTTGTTTGGAGAAAAAGAACAACAAGGAAATGAAAGCCATGTTTTGCACACCTGCCTGCAGACAAAATGCAACCTTGTTCTCACTCAGGGTTTTACTCAATAATCAATCGGTTGAAAGAATCTTTCGAGGCAAAAAAAAAAAAAAAAAAAAAAAGAAGACTTTTTTTAATCTACCTGGTCATATTTTATTTCCTACTGAATGTTTGAAAAACCACCAAGTAAAGCAACAAGAAAGGGGAGGTAGGAGCAAAGAATCCAAATTCCTCCATTGGGATGTTGAAAATGACTTTGTGAATAAAACCACTGGTTGTGCTTTTCTAGTTACCCTTAGGTAACACCACAGATGAAGGAAGACAGAAATACATATGGTACTCACAGAAGCAAGCTACACTCTCTATTGAAGGCTGTCATCTTCTGGTTTAAACCACTGGAAAACTTTGCTAGGTTTAATAAGACATCTCCAACTGAGTGAAAAATTGCACAAAGAATAACTTAGGAGCCCAGCACTTCTCAAATCTAGCTCTCCATTATCTTCGGTTGAGGTCAAAAGCCATTTTCTCCATTACACTTGGAGCCCGTTGCCTCTTGTCGAGTCCCTGGAAACCACTGAGCAAAGCCAGGCTCCAGCCCTATCCATCCACAAACATCCATATTTTGGCAACGCAACCACATCCTATCCCTGTGTGCCTCCTAGGATGTGCCATATAGAACGTTCTGCCAACAAGATCTGTCCCCAGCCTTCTCTTCAGAAAGCTGAAGAGCCCCAGCACCCTGGCTCTCCTCATTTCCCATTTGTTTCAGCCCCCTTAACGCTTTCTGGGAGCCCTCCACTGTTAGCTGGGGAGAAACACCAAAGAAAATTCCCAGTACATCAATTTTCTAGGGCAGGCTAAAAGCAAAGAGCTGTCCAGTCATGGGAAGAGCAACAAGCAGATTTGGTCGAAGTGCCCAAGGAGGCAATGAATTAAAAATCCAGGACAGCTCTTTTCATGTACAGTAGAGTGGCATTTTAACAATTTTGAATATGGATGAGAACAACATGACAACTCAAAAACAGAAACACGGAGAGATCCTTTATGAATGGCTGAGTAACAGCACAAACATCTTGTTTTGAAAACAAGGAAACATTCTGGCACACAGATGAGCCCACGGAGCAGTGGGCAGCACTGAAAACAGTGGGGAAGGTGCCTGGCTGGCACTTAGGGACCACAGGGTACAGAGGAACAAGCTCTGTGGGACTGCACAGCTATTAAAGGTGATATAACCTTGAGAAACAAAAGGAGATGAAAAAGAGTCAAATGCAGAAGACATAACAGATATGCAAAACTGTCTTGGTAAAAATAACAGTGTGAACTAAAACGAGTGCCAGGTTCTAAATGAATATTTTAATGTGGCCTTCCTTGTTATGGAAGCAAGAGCAGGCAGGACACTGTTCTAACACAATGCAGTGGGTGTTGGATTGTAAATAAAAGCCACCGCGGCTCCAAAAACTTCCCAAGAGAGAAGGACCTCTTTGGCAAGTCACAGCTACACAGGATTTCAGATTGATAAACCACCTTTCCAATATCTGTCCTTCAGAAAAGGAAGCCACAAATAAAATCTGGTAGAGCTTAATGTCAGACAACAGGAAGAGATTAAATGTGAGGGAGACCAAGTCAATGAAAACAACAAGCAAAAAGATAAAGCAAGACATAACAGAAAGGGTTTAAAATCGACCCCAAATGGTCCATTAGCACTTGGTAGAAGCTGGGCAAACACACAGCTTCCAAATGAAATTATTGCCCTGTAATGCCAGAATTTCAGTGAGGAAAAAAAAAAAAAAAGAAAAAGATGAGTACCCCATAATTTCTACTTGACAGAGATTGGTAACTCCTATGAACTTGTACATGGCATTCAATGCCTGATACAGGCCCTGTCAGCCCACCTCCATGACAGCCAAGTCTCGTAACACAGGCACTATTAGTTCAATTAGAATTATTCATCCTTGTAACTTTCTTTTCTTATTTATTCTTACAATAAACTTACTTACTTATTATTGCAGTAAACTTATTGAGCACCTGCAAATAAAGACTCCACTGTGCCAATGACCAGGACTAGGATCAGGGTGTGATCGGGGTCAATCTCATGTACAACAGGAGCTGCTTCAAGGACCTAAAACTCTTCCAGTATTTATTAACCTCTGCACATCCTGCAGGCCAGATGCATTGGTTATAAAACCACAGTTCAACATCTTCCAAGAAATTATCAGCTTAAGTATTTCTCACACAAGAGTCACAATTATCAATTATAATACCCAGGAGCTTCTTGAAATTAGGGAGGGAAGAAAACATGAATACATAAGATAATTATTAAAGATAATTAATGAAGGCTAAGCAAAACCAAAGCAGAGCCAGCTTAGAAGGGAAAGAGGGATTTGGGAATGGAACACAAAGCCCACAGTTTAGTATGATCAGACAAAAAAAAAGAGGGGGAAAACCCCCCACAATCCAAAGATTCGCCAACCAGGGAAAAATAAACTATAAATAGAAAAGAAAAACCCAAAATGACATTACCTTCTGACAAGTAGTTGATAACCAGTCCATTCCTCACCTTATCTGTTAATACCTTCTATTTTAGTAGCTTAAAGTAAACCATAGGCCCAGTAAAGCTATCTGTGTCTCAGAACTAGAGAGAGGAAATTTTAATACCAAAATACTGTTCTTTTTTAAACAGCATTTTTGTTCTACTGCATAGAAGTTGCCACTGATCCATGTGGACAGAGCTGCAGCTCATCTGCAAATGAGCTCGTTCTCCAAAATTAACATTATTTGCTGGAGGAACAGCTGTAGGCATGAAGACGGATACAGAAGACAATGGCGGATTTGCATTTATCTCAAATGTATTTTAGCTGAAGTCTGACTGCAGTGAAAAGCAGGGTGCCTTGCAAAAAACTTCTGGAACTGTTGGCTCTAATCCAACCTCAGAGCCAAGCAGAGCTGGCAGAGCTCTTTCCATCTGCTCACTGTCTTTTGCCCATCATGGATAAGATTAAGAAAAATTCACAGAGCAAAGAGTAACAAAGCGGCTTCTTACATTTTTGTTAGGTGGGTTATCCATCGTATTTTCATGGCAAAAAACTTCCTCTCCAATGGACAAGTCCCTTGGTCTATCAGCTACCAACGTGCAATTTATTTTTTCCTTACAGGGCAACTCTCATCTCTCTTTTTATCAATGCCCCTGGGCCAAATTCACATAAGAAATGCTTGGGTTGCAGAGCTCCCTCCAGGACCATACCAACTGCCAGCCATTGCCACACTCTCCCTGTAAGCATTGCAGCCTGGTTCCAGAAGGCAGCAGACCCCACACTGGCTTGATCCCCCCCTCCAGTGATGTTTTTGGGTTGTCTGTTCAGGCATACGTGGCTTTACCAGCCACAGGACCTACCTGGGCTTCCAAGAGCAGCCCCTCAAAGCTCACAAGGAAATGAGGCCCCTTTAGACAAACATGCCAATGCACAGTGATGGGCAGGTCTTGTTGGGGAACAAGTCTAGATAATTTCTTGCCTTAGAATAAAAAAAATAGACCAAGGTTTAGTAGGCAGGACAACCATGAGTGGTCTGGTAACAAAATAATTTTAAAGACAGTCCACAGCTTTCCTGTTCCCCCTTCTCTCCCATCCTGTTTCCTACTTGGAACCATCCCACATCTACTCTCAACATACTCACCTCTTCCTCTTCTATTTCATTCAAAAGGCAAGGGAAATGTGCAGATGAACTTGAGCTCATGGAGTTGTTGCCAGTGTAAGGACTTGAGACAATAAGAAACCATTTTAGATCTTGTATCCTGTGAGAACTACGTCGTGGGAAGCGCTTTCACCTGTACGTGACCCCCTTGGCAGCAATGAGTTGCGACGTGAACAGCTGGGTCCTGCTGCTGCTTTCACAGCCACGAGCAAAGCTCTGGCCCTGCTGGAGGGTCGTGAAGGGTTGGTTAATTGGCAAATTCAGACAGTGCTGCACTGAGGCTTGAGGATAAATGGCTGCTCTGAATACGCATTTCCAGGGCTTATCTGGAAATGGAGTGGAAGATGCAGAGAAGGCAGCCAGAGGAACTGCTGGGGAGGTGGGAGTTACCTAATTTATTTTCTACTCTGTCTGCAGCAGTCTCCCAGCTCTTGGAAGGTGGTTTGTACTTTCAGGGATATTGTTTAATTAAAGAAGAAACTTCGTCTCTGAAAGGTTATCTAATTCCCCCCCCACAAAACTGTTGAGTTTCAAAAGCCAGTGCTGGGTAGAACAATCGGGATTAAGCACTAAATGCTTACATTTAAGGCCATTGACATTCCTGACTGCATGGAAGACCAATTATAAGAATTAGACTAAGAATGAAGACTGTTGTTTAAGCCAAAACTGAAGACTGACAGGTCTATTCTTTGGCTGTGATGCTATAACAGGTGTGTAATACGACATATACATGGTCTGAGAAATCTTTAATTTAGGTTTTACTCTGGCCCTTGCAACAATTCAAATGTCCTTGGTCATGATCAGTCATCCACATGTCCAGCCACACAAGTCCAGCTGCCATCACTCTCTGCAGTGTCTTGCACTGGAATTTATGGTATTGCACTGCTGCTGGCAGCTTTGCTCCTGGAGAAAAACAACAACAAAAAACCACTTCTCTTTTAGTTCAGCAAGTTGGGATCCCGGCCACATCAGAGGGGTGGTGATGGGACATTCCCTGTTTTTCCTCTGGGCCAAAACACAAACCCCAGCTGAGCACCCTCCTTCATTCTCTCCTGGCTGCATTTTTTCCAGTACATGCTGAACAGGGAGATGTCATTCGTGCATGGACCAAACCCCCAAAATCTGACAGCATACCTATGGAAAACTGCTCAATTTGAGACCTGACAAGTTCAAGACAGCCAGTAGGAACCAACACAACTACCAAGCCTCCACCAAAAATAGATCAAAGTGCTTTAATATGAGTTATTCAAGAAAAAGAACCAAAACTATAAATTATTCAATAAAGTGAATTTTCTCCCATAAATGAAGTACACTCTTCTGTGATACTTAACTCTCAGATATTAAGCAAACTCTTTCTAAAAACTTTGGCATATCTCTTCCTTTTAAATTACATTCAGATTTAGTTGAATGAATTTGTTCCTAAATTTAATTTTCTGCCTCACCCCTATCAATCACTGTCAACTGCATTTTGCAATTACCCTGCTGCACAAGAATGTGTGGAATGTAATCTATGGCTTGTTTCTTTGAGGTACAGATTTTGGTAACAAAAAATGATTACAAAAGACATCTCTAATACTGAGTTAAACTCCAAGTAAAAACCTCCCAGATGTTCTGCCTCCTATTTTTCTGGTTTAAACCCATGCATTTTTTTTGCCTTTTAAAAAAAACTAAACCAGTTTACATCTTTATTACATTTAAGAAAACAGAGCACTTCCAGTCCTCAGTGCAGCATTAAATCCTTCATTTCAAACACCCCTGAAGTTCAGTGCTCTCCAGGGCAATACATTTCCTGCAGCTGAGATGTCTTTTGCATCCTACAAAGCTCCTGCCCAGGGAGGTTGCAGAGGCTTCACTCTCAGAGGTTATTCCAGTTACTGAGGGGGAAAAGCCCAGAACGGCCCTTTCTGATGTTAGAGTCGCCCGTGCTGTGAGCAGGGGGTCAGGCTAGAGATCCCCTCAGATCCCTTCCACCTCGGATTAACCCAGATTGAGCAAAACAGATATTTCACTTCGCTCCCCATTTCCACTTGGCTACAGTCTGTGGGAAACTTGGGACACACAAGCAGTGCACCAAACACTTTGTGAGCAGTAACAAACAACTCTGGGGGATTCCAGCCAGGAAAATATCAGTGCCACATACTAAAATAAACCTCACAAACAACCCCCAACACAACAGGCAAACATGAACATTAAGATAAGTTTTTTCCATCATTTAAAAAACTACCTTGAAAGAATTATATCAATTTTAACAACAAAACAAGTGGAGGAAACTGCAACATAAGTATTCACAGGATGCAACTTCTGGAATGGTAAGAAGCCCCCAAACCAGAAATGTCAGGCTGTGTACAGCACACCATAAACAAAGCAATGAAAGGAAAAAGGAGTTGTTTGGTTTAAGTGTTACCTTTTCTCACCTATTTTTACCTATTATCCCCTACTACTGTTATATTCAACTTTTTTTTTTTACAAAAGGAAAATTGGTACCCAGTTCTTGACTTTCAGAATAAACAGGACAGTAATTTATTAAATACCATTTCTTTCTGGTTCTTCTTGCATAATGCCTATGGATAAATGTCAGTCAAAGCAGCAGAACGGAACAAAATGCACTTTTCAGCTTCTAATGTAAAAAAATTCGCCTATGTCTTATATCCTAAATAATGGATTTTTCTTTTTATGTGTTTATTTCTCTTGACTTGCTTGGCTTCCTTCCTTCCACAAGGGTATGCAAAGGTCCTCTCCAGCAGGAGAAAGGAATCCACAGAGCCAGCAAACATCTCTGGGCTGGCACAGAGCAATGGGTTTTCTAACTCTGGGGACAACAGAGGATACATACAGCCTCTCTTCTACCTCTCTAGAATCCCAGCACTCTCAACTAGAAAGCCAGCCTTTAAAAAAAAGGCTTATTTGGGTATTGTAATGCAACACAATTCTGCCATCTGTTCCTCCTCTGGCCTCTTGAAGGCTTAGAGATCCATCTTGCCCTTCCAAAACAATCTGAATTTAGCACTCCCAAAGCTGGAGATTACTAAACACACTCACTGAACTCTCTCAGTTAGGAATAGCAAAATTAAGCTCAACTGGAGCACTCGCAGTAATTGAATTCACAAGCATGTCAGAGCATATCCTGCTTGTCTCAGGCCAGTTCAATGGATTTGTGCTGAACTCCTGGATCCCTGATTAGCTGGAGCCATCATGAGAACCTTTTGGCTGGCTGCAAAGTCCTACCCCAGATAAAGCAAGAGAAATCCAACAGTGACCTGGTGAAGGCACAGAAGGCACAGCGCATGAAAGCTGATGCATTTAAAACGTGTGGCATTTGCCCAGAAGAGAATTGCACACCACTGCTGCTTCTCTTAGCAATCAGCCTAATTCCCAAAGCTGAAATTGCCACTGTTATTACAGGCAGCACCCACATCTGAAACCTGCATCACTTGAATTTCAGAATCTAAGGAAATTTGACCACCTTAAATTTGCAAGAGCCACGTCTGCAAGCAGCCCGAGAGGTGAGCACTCATCCATTTCAAGAGATGCATTTTTAATTGCCTCACTCCTCCTCAGGCATGGAAGGAGATTACAAGCATGGATTTGGACTAAGTTGTTGCTTTGCCATGAAACAATAAGACACTGAAAGTCAAGTACCTCACTACCACATTAGGGGACAGTGTCAAACATGGGATGGACTAATGACTGGCAGTGAAGCAATGAGCTATTGAAGAATTATACATGTCAATTTCCAGCACAGCTGAGGAATTCAGGGCTACACTATAGCAGGAGTCCAGAAACGGAGAAAAAGGAGAAATAAAGATTAAAACCAGAGGAGGAGAACAAGAGAACACAAACGCCAAAAAAGACCTTTTCTGCCCCAAATGACTACTTAAATGTATTATTAGTTAATAAATTTCTCACTTGGATATATTTAAATGTGGCAGAAGCCCAGAGGGTTGCTTGCTCCATTAAAGAAGTTGTGCTACCATCCTCCCCACCCAAAGGGAATAAAGGGAGTGGGTGGACTGTTCTTCTGCAAGAGCCTGGACAAGGACTTTCAGCCTCTCCTCTAATTCAGGACTTTTAAGCACTCCTGTCCTTGTTTGGTAAGATTAGAGTACGACCTCCTGGATTCCGGGTGCGAGAAAAAATTATCTTATGAGAAACCAAGATAGGAAAGCAGAATTCATTCCTCTCTATTCTCTAGGGATCTCATTATCTATTACGTATTTCTCCCTTAAAGGAGTTAAAGTAGCCTTTACAAACAATTAGAACTACCTGATCCTAACTGCTGTACAAGCAAAAGAAGAAATTTATGCTCATGATTTCCTAAGCCAGAGTTATTTAGCAGTGCCTATTATGAGGTGCTTTGAATGATCCACTTGCACACAGAACCAGGATGGCCCAAGGAGGATAAAGTCTCAGTCATGGCAAAGTGTCTCTTGCCCATCACCTCATTTAAATCTTAGCCACAGAGAAGTGCAAGTGTCTTCCCATTAAATACCTTTGTGACAGTTACTGTAACAAAACATGAATTCTCTTTTGTCCCTTTTTCTCTGCATGTGAGCAGATAAAATCTACAAGAGTAATTAACTAGATTGAAAAGAAACATTACAGACTTCTCAAATAACTCAGCAGGGTAAATGATGTCTTTTGCTAGCAAAAAAGGCTTTGACAAATGTCAGTCATATATTGAAAACCACTTCAAAAGAAAGCCTGAAAGCTCTAGATGCAAATGTCATCATAGCTATATACTTGGCATTTTCCTATCACTCATGGGCAAGCATTTTATTGGCACTTCTGCAATCAAACAGACTGTAACCCAAATCATTATGTGAATTTGTTTTTAAGTAGATAGATGGTATAGTCAGAGAATGACAGAGAAAACTCTGTTGTTCTAAGTTGCAAGTACTAATTCTATTTTTCGCTTGTCTGGTACAAGTTCTCTTACAAACCAATCCTCAGATCACAAGTCTATTACAGCCTAAACACACATTCAAGTTGTCATTGTAGGTTGGAGTAGCAGAACATGCAGGTTGCTATTTTTCATGTTTCATATTTCTTTTCCCTTGCTCTCTCCCACATGGAGCCCAGCCCAGGAGGGCTGCTGTCACACGGCTCTACAGACAAATGCAATCAACTCTGAATATATATCAACAGGAACAATTTGATTTCTTTGTAGGTGGTAAAATCAGTTATGAAATAATCTTATTGAATATCACATACATGTAAGACCATAATCAATTTCCTTGGAGACTTCTTTAAACCTACTGCTGTCCATCTACAGCCAACACCCAGCAGCAGACTCTGCATCCCAACTGGATGGTCACAAGTCTGCCATGTGCTGCACTTACCATTACTTTTACTGGCAGCCCAATAAGAGAGTTTATTTCCCAAGCCTATTTTAAAGTAAAATAACAGCAGCAGAAGGTTTCACACAGTTCTTGAACAGCTGCCATCCAGACATATACAGGAGACCACCACACTTTTGCCTTGCAAAAAATGAATCTTACTGAACCTATAATATTTAATTTTCACTGTTATTCTCTGTTTCATACAGTCCCCCCACACAGTGGAATTGCCCCACTGTAAGTATAAAAAGATGAAGCAAGGCACCCCGAAAATGCACATCCTCACAGACAGCAAATTTGTGGCAGACACAGAGATCAAACAACATCTGAACTGATACAAGCCCTCACCCTTTGGCATCCTCAGAGGACAAACAGCACCTCAGATTCAGCTCACAGACTGAAATTGAAGCAGGAGTTCACAGAGAAGGTTCACGATTGCTTTGCAACCCACTGCTCACAAAAGGACTACTATACACAGTTCTGGGGTAAAACTCAGCACAGGGTGAAAACTGGAAAGCAGTCCTGGCAAGGAAGATGTTAAAGAAAGACACAGTGTTTAAACAATTTTCACAGAAACGGAAGAAATCACACTTAAATTGCGTTTCTGTAAAACAAAGTGACCCAGCGACAAGGATTTAACCTGATTTAGTGTAGACCAATGAGCAATCTCTTCTAATGTGATCTTTTGTCTCTATAGTTTGGTGGATTGATCACATCTTGAGCTGAGCTCCACTCACCAGCGAGCCCCCGGTCATCTGTCCAGTTGGTTTCTGTGGCCCTGTCAGTGAGAACTACCCAGATGGGATCCACGTCCCCTGCAGTGCAGCAGCTCCCATCTTTAGCCTGCCTCAGACCTCACGAGTGACAAATCCCTGTCAGCACCCCCTGGCACCGACAGCCCGAGTGGGTCACCGAGCAAAGCATGTCTGCCAAGGGTAGCTCCCGTGGCACACCTTCCTCATGGGGTACTGCTGAACTTCCCTGGCAGTTGGGCTCCAGCACAAGGAAAAAGCCTCTGCCAGAGGAGTTCTGCAAGGAAGATGTTACTGCGATTCTCAAGTTGTGCAGGCCCAGCTTTTTCTACTACTACTGCTCTAAAAATACCTATTGCTATAAGTGGGGTCAATTATCAAACCCATAGTCAGAATCACACGAGGGAAATCCCTTATTACCAGAATATCTCACCATCATGTATTTCAGAAAGGATCTAAATGGGAGCTCCCAGGCTGCACCTGACAACAGGTATGAAGTGGTGATGATCCTGAAAAGGGAGAAGAGCAGCAAAACAGACAATGAAGTTACTGAGCTGCCAAGCTGTGCTTGGCATTTGTCCTCAGCATCCCAAACTCAGTCTCCTACAAGAACTGGATCTCGGATCTGCTACAACAGAATCTTGATGTGGCTTTTGCTTTGCCTGTGCTACTCAGAGGCTTACAGTGGTTGTTATTTTGAGTTACAGAATGCAAGGGCAGGCAAGGCAGCGTCTTTCCTCCAGCTACTCCTTGGAATCACAATGGAGCTCCACCTGCAGCTGAAGCAGCAGGGGGCTTGTGCAGAAAGGGCTTTGGTGACCTAATTGAAACATCTTCAATTAACAGAAATCCCAAAGCTGAGTGGCTCAGAGTGACAAGGCTGGATTGAGAAAGGTTTTGTCAGGAACAATTCTTTTGCTTATTTTTTTCCCCACTTCTATCCAAGATGGGGATAAAATGATCCTTTCGAAATGCCAAGGCTTCAGTGCTTCGTAACAAGTCGAGTTCAGCAATAACACACCGGATGGCAGAACAATGCCATTACTCAGCCTTGGTCCCACCTACTTCATGTGATAAGAAATGAAATTACATCTTACATGCCATAAACATATACTTATGTATGGCATTCCTTTTCATGAACTAAACAAAAAAAAAATGCATAAGGATTCATACAGAACTGCTGATGGAGAGGACTACCAACCACCACACCATCAGCTCCCGCATCTTCTGTTGGCAAATCAAACATGCTGTGTACAAGCGATTGCCCTGGAAGTTATTGGTACTTTTGAATGCAAACTACCAAACCATGAAAAATGAGGCATCCATTTGCTATAAAAATAAATTAGGAGGCAATGCTTTGCTGGCAAAGCCATTGGAGTACCACAGTTCATAACTATTCATGGTGCCATTAACAGATGTCTTTGCTTGTACTGTGAGCAGCCTTATGATATTGTCATATTCAGCAGGACTTCACATTTAAAATGAGTGCAAGCAACTTTGTTTTAGGATGTAATAAAACCTTGCCTGATGCAGAAATCCCCTGGGAAATTATACAATAATGTTACCTACATAACTAATTTTCTTCTTATGAAATCATGATTCCCACTACACTCTTAGAGCTATTCCAAGTATTGTTTAACATCACCATTTCCATGTTAATATCTCAATAAATCACAGAAATACAATACTTTGTATGAAAAGTGAGCTGTGCATTCGAGACCGTAAGTTTTCCTTTCTAAATTAAAAGGGGAATGAAACTGATGCTGAATGCACTGGATGTTGTTCAAGGGTAGGAAAAGCACCCAAATGCTCCTTACAAAGCAAGGCTACTCCCAGTGCACACACACTCACACCAGATCCTGTGGAACATTGCTGAGCAATTTAACCCTGTGCCAGGAGAACTGAGGAGCTGGAAAAACAGCCCACGGCTCCTTCAGAGATCCCTCAGAACTAAAAGCCAAATGAACTTCCCACCTTGAAGGCACTTATGAGACTGCTGCCTGATCTTTTGAATAAGGTTTATTTGGAATCAGTACTGGAGCAAAGGTACAGCATAACTCCCATGCTTCTTAAAAAATACTGAAATAATGGTGAATTAATTCACGTCTGGTGTTTCAACCAATGCCACGGTACATCAGTGACCTACTCCTCACCTCATTCCTGCATCCATCTCTGTGTAACTTTTACACCACTAATAAAAGTTTTCAGTGGGGATTAATTGTCTCTCATCTCTTCAGACCCTCACTGCAACTCTCATTCACAGCACGCAGATTTGTAGTTAAAACTTCATTCCCACCCTTTCCCTACAGCTCCTAATCAGTGTCCCACTCACCAGTGCTGTTTCCCAGGCAGGATTCACTTGGGGAAGGCTTAAAACAAACAGGTAAAGGAAAGAAGAGCTGCACACACATAAAGAAGAGCTGTACATACAGCAAGGAAATGTATTGTAAACTTGTGCAAGATGCTCTGCATTCATTTAGGCTTTGTTTCAGTTTTGTTTCAAATACTTTCCAGCCCCGTGTACCCTGCTGATCACCTCTGTGCTGAGTTACACAAAGCCATCACAGCCACCTCGCTCCCTTGCAGTGGGACACCATTTTTCCCTTGCTGGACTTGTTAAATAACAACTGGAAGCCTAAGTAATAGCTATGATTTCCACAGTGAGAAAGAAATGCTCCAATCAGTGTGATAACTATGGCTAAATGTTGGATGGGTGATTATTGCCATGGGCAGGGAGAAACACTGAGTCTTTAACCAATGCATAATGCCTGCAGATGGTGTTCCTTGCTGTTTCCATCCTGTTTAAAGCACCTTGTTAAATTCTCCACAGTGATCTCCAAAATACTTCACGAGTGGGAAAGCAGGCATAAAACCAGGTCTGGTGGAAACAAGGATGGGCACAGCTGGGGCTGTGCCTGAGCCTTCCTGGAGTTCCCAACCCACAGGCAGACGGTGTCTGGATGGGGGTCCCCAGTGAGGATTCTCAGGAAAATGATGGCATTTTAGTGCCTTCCCTGATAAGCCAAGCCAGTTGGCATCCTTCTCCACAAAGAGCTCTTATTCCTTGGCTGCTTCCATTCTCAGTGGCAGTTTGGGGAGGAATTTTGTCCAAATGCTCTCCAGTTAACCGAGCGGGCTGTGTCAGCTGGCACCAGGCTTGGCAGATGCCTGAAAAAACCCTGAAAGCTTCACACAATTTCTCTTTCCATCAACTACTTTAAGAACTTTTCCCCACACATATTTACCCCCATGAATATTAATTAAATGATTGCATATTCTTTTTGATGGTACACTAATCATGGTGTCAGGCAAAGGCATAGCAATACATACCAATGAGGGTGTCAGGCTTACTGGCTGCTTTTTTGAAGCTTTGAGAGGTCTTGGTGTCATTCACACCAGCTGAGGGATTTTTTGAAATTAGGGCAGCTTTTCTTTGTGTGTGTTAACACCATTTCTCACCTAGCTAAAGCATCCCATTTTGTTTAAATGGCAGATTTAGTTAGACATGGTGCTGCAGCCGCAAAAGCGGGGAACTGCAAGGCCTTCAGCAACCTGCCAGCATCCTGCACCAACCCAAGTTGTTTCCCTCTCCTCCCACCCTGTATGCCTTTATTGCCTGCCTGGAATCGGGCTGGGGTAATTTGGCCATGTGCATTGGCTCTCAGTCAGTCAGAGAAAGCAGCTCATTATTGACAGTTAGTTACAGAAGTGTCACAAAGCAACATCAATAGGGCTCACTGCACCAAAAGCCATAGGGCACGAGTAAACCTGCCCTTAAAGCTCCCTAAACATGACAAAAGGGACAATTAATTACATATTTCACATCAAACTTGAAAAACTCTCAGTTTGACATCTTACACATATCAGCCTGGATCACTTATTATGCACACTTTAATAAATATTTTCACATAAAACATAAACCTTCCCTGAAACGAGGCACAAATATTGTAGTTTCTGCTTTACACATGAGTACCACAAGTAAAAGTTGACCAGAAAAATCAAACCCTGCCTTCAGTTTATTTTCATTTCCCATGCAAATTGTCTGAAACACTCTGACTATGCATCTATATAATCAAATTCATCAGAAGTAAACTTCCTTATAAAAAAAAGTCCCTGATGAATACAACCCAAGGAAAAATCATTATCTGAAGGAAAAAAAAAAAAAGATTAAAAAAAAATCAGAACCTAGATGAATTTTTTTTACATTAACTTTTATCTTCTCTACTGTTTCAACTCCTCAAAAAAAAAAAAAAAGCTACAGAACAGAAAAATCAAAATAACTGGTTAACCTCAGTTGGTAAGAATAGAAAAGAAGCGTTCAGGCAAATTACTCAGAGATGTAAACATGTATTTACACTTGACCCCAAAATTATTCAGGATTAGCGATGCAAGAAACACACCCAAAAAGAAAAAATACATTTGAAGCAGGATGAGAACTTTTACACTCAAGCCAAGCAAATACCACACTTGAGACTACAACAAACATAAAACTTTAGGTTGTTATCTCCTGCTCCAAATTAATAGCTTCAAAGCCCAGGTTCTAATCGCTCCTAGGGACCAGGTATTCTTTTCCCACTGGCTGTTTTCCCCACATTATTTCTGTTTCCCTTTTGCCATTTCACCCATGCTTGGGCAGGTCTATCACTTGATAATGCTCCAAGATTTCATCTTGCCTTCTCCAGTCCTTTCCTTTACACACATCTGAGGCCAGCAGCCATGAACCACACTTGCTGGTTTGTCTATTCAGCGGAATTATTTCAGCTCGGTATCTTTTCACAGCCCTGATTGCTCCATTTGCTGGTAGCTCTAGGTCCCAACTCACAGATGCCATTTGCACAAAGTCCTTTGTTGATCATCTGAACTGAACAAGCAGACATTTCCCCACTCAGAACATTTATAGACCAGCTAAAAACCTCAAGAGCTTAAGAACATACTGAACTCTTTCTGGAGCCAGGAAAACACACTCCTTCAGACAAGCCAAGCACTACAAAGCCCATGCCACTCCTGAAAAACACTTTGTAGAACTGCTCTTCAAAGCCAGAGAGAAACCAAATCAAGGCCCATGAAGAACTTTTACACACCTGATACTTGAATGAGTAGATTTTACACACCTGATACCTGTATGAGTACATTTTACACACCTGATACTTTTATGAGTCAGTGAAAAGCTACAGCTGCCTCCAATTCTGTAGTGTTTAAAAAATCAAAGAAAAATGAGAGACAGCAGGAAGTAGTTTTAGAAACTGGGGGTAAAAGAAGGATTTCTCTGAAATACCCTTCACATGGGCTCCCTGTGCTCCCTCTCACCTGGAAGAGGCATTAATGATGTGTTCCATATGCATCTGGCTTTGATGACCACAGGGATTTGGAAGCTGTCCTGCCCACTAACTTTCTGCTGCTTTTTATTAGAACAAATTTGCACTTGTGCCAAGCAGGGAGCTCTCACCTGTCCATCACCTTCTTCCAAGGTGAAATCTAAGCTGAACAGGAGAAAAATGTCCTGGGAGAAACTGGCCCTTCTTCTGGAGCTCTCCACCATAGAGAAAGAGCAGGAGAGACTGGAAAAGGGGAAAGCAAGGTGGAAAATGGAAGAGAAAGGTGATTTCCACTTCCCTTTCTATAGACATCCTTTAGGTCTCTATTGATACAAAATTTCCTGTAGCCTCTAGGGGAATGCCTCTTATGATTCTTCCCTACCTACAAACTCCAGAGCCCTGGCACATCATGTTGATAAATATCTGTGCAACAGAGAATCGAGGAGTAATTAATTGTAACACATGAGTCTGGATCTAACAGAAGACAGTAGTGTAAATCTGCTTGATGAACATACTTTAGGGCCATCTGCAACCCCCCAAATTATTTTCAATTGCTATGTGCCGTTTTGTAAATACAATTATCACTCTTTTTTTCCGTTGCCATCTTGGTTGAACAGGCAAGGTTGGCAATTAATCATTGGTGTGCCATAATAGTCTGGAAATCACTGCTACAGATCTGCTGTTGACTGGCTGCATAGGAAATGGTTTCCTCTGTAATCAACATGGAGGATTAACCAAAACATGTTCATCTACTGTGTTATGCATCCTGTAGGGGAGAAAAATCTAACATCATGGCCCTTGACATTGCTGTTCAGGTGTTAACTGAGCTCCTAAATAAGCTTCTTAACTGGGGTCAGAACAGTTTGCTCTGATAAATCTGAGGTTACAGTCGTGCATGATCTGAAATCTCAGCCTTCTACCTTTGGCAGCTTGGAATCCCTTTCAGTCGTGATACCCATGGAAGAGGGTCATCCAAATTCATTTCTATATCTATTACTAGAGCCATAGAGGTGTCTAGTTATGCTGGCACCAATTTTGGCTGTCTCTTAACCTTTCAAATTCTTTCAAGACCTCTAAATCAGAGCTGCTGTTTGTTTTTTATGAAGAACAGAAGAGATGTAAAGTTGTTGCACATAATGTAAAACTTCACTCTATTGCTGTTGTATCCAGGTCCTTCTGATGCTAAAAATTTATCATTTAGAGCAAATGCACATTATCAGCATTTATTACATCACTCGGGCCAGAATGCAGCATTCCAAGCTCTATTGCTATTTCCTTGCTAAATCTTAGGTTTTAGGGGTTTATTACTGCATTATCTTATATCTCACTGAACTCATTTATAACAATAGGGGATTATGCCTGAAACTTAATTAGTTCAATTTTTATTGATAGCACTTACTAGCAGACCTCCAGTTTCTGCTCTGCAGCTGGTGGATAAAGAAAAGACACACTGGGAACTTCAAAGAAAACACATTCTTAAAGCAAAATTCTATCTAGCAGCATAGAAAAATAATCAGAATACCCTTGAAAAGGCCTGGGATCTCTTTTTGGGGCAAAGATGCAAAGTGAAGCAGCCATTGCAAGTTCAGTGTGCTGGTGGGGATCTCTGGAGCCTCTGGTAGGAGATTCCCAGCTGTCAGTTCCTGGCAGAAAGCAGGATCAGTTCCTCTGGGGAAAGCAGGCATCACCTCCCAGGAGATGTTCTGCACTGAAAGCACACATGACATTGGTGACTCTCGTAAGAGCCCGGATCCCTCTGAGCCAAAGCAACTGACAGAGAAGCAAATGTGCATTTGCTCTAAAGGTACTGTTTTACCTCTCCATAAAACATGACAACAAAGACATGCTGGATCCAAATCAATCCAACTGATCAGGCTGACACCTCGAAATGTGTAGTCTGCAGTGTGAGCAGAGCTCTGAAGCTACAGGAGTGACTCCTTCCTTTTGGCAATGGAAATGGTTGTGCACATGGCCGATAACTGGGGAGCACTTTCCCAATGCTGCAGGGGGGTTTCAGTCCCTGTATCAGCACTAAAGATCTGAATGCTCTCCTGAAGGTGCTCAGAATGCAAGGATCAGAAGAAAAATTCCCATTTCAGATGGGGAAGATGCACTTACTGGACAGAATTTCACCACTCTTAGACTAATATTTCCTCTTACAAGCTGATTAGGAAAGGAATAGAGAGAAAGCAGCATTGTCTGTTGGATGAAGAAGTTTCTCAGGCATGAGTACAGTGCAACTTAGAAAAAAACCTGAAAAATATGGCTTCATGCCCATAGATACTGTACAACAGGCTGTGACTGTACTGGAGATGTTTAGTGGATTGTCTTAAAACAAAATTCTGGAGCAAAACACAGTTTATTAACTTAAACTAACTGAAAACACAGGACATCTGAAAAGTATGTATATATGCCAATAACTTTTACTTTTTGGTGCTGATGTAAAAATGGAAGAAAAGAGGCCTCCTTCCCTTAATAAGACTTTATAGATTTATGAATGTGGAACTGAGGGAGAAAAACTCTAAGAGTCCCAAAAAACTTTAAGTCCTGCACTCAGCACAACGGAGTTTATGCAGAACAGTCATAAAGGGGCTTTGTTGTGGTTTTCTACACTCTGACAAAGTACTTCTTTCCTCATTTGTATTTGTAAATGAATCCTGTATATTTACATAGGGAAGCTCAAAGCCGCTGTTATTTCCAAATTCCTGCTCAGCCCAGCTGCACATTGGGCCCTGCATCGCCGTGCACTGCTCTTCCATCCCTGTGCCCTCTAGTGACTCAGCACCTCCCTGCAAGCACCATCCTGCAGCCTTCATCTTTTCCCACTGATTTTACTACAAATACTTTCCTCAACAGCAACACAAATGATTTTGTGCCACGCTACGCTGAGGAGTTGGGAACTTTCACAGACTGCAGCCTTTCCTGTGTCTTTTTTATTGCAGCATGGAAGCATATGGCTCAGTTTCAAGCATCTAATTGACAATAGCTACAAGTGCTGCTGAGAGGCTCAATTGTATGTGTAACATCTGACAATCTGATTGTATTTTATTTAAGACTCGAGAGCACTTCAGATGTCAACAGATGGCAGCAGATATTCTTTGGAGAAAAAAACCCGGCCCAGTAATTCTGTTTCTTCTAGAGAGTTGTCTTGCCATTTATTGAGGTCGAGTTTGAATGTAGGGGCTGGAATGAAATGAAACGAAAAAAACTTCAGCAGTTGCAAAAGACTAAGAGTGGATGGATTTGCTTTGTTCATCAAGAAAGCTTTGGTTAATTACAGATGTGTTTCATGCAGGACATTCAGATTTCATAATCCATGTACTAGATGGAGGCACAAAACTACTCTTGATACCCTCTCCTGCAAAAGAATTTGCCTTAGTGAATGGGAAAGGCTTCACTTCCACACTCTGCAGATGAGGTTACTGCCATGGTAGGATTATACCTTGGAATACAGAGCCCAAGTAACTTTGATTATTTAGATCTCAATTGCCCTCAAGAGAGTTTTGATGTCCACAAATAATAGTAAATCTTAATTGCTTCTTTTGATTAAGAATACCTTGGATAACCAATGGATTTAGTTGGAGCAGAAGAGATTAAAGTTTAAATGTGGGACAAAGACCTTTTGCTTGTCTTATGATGGAAGAGAATTATTACTGAGAAAAATATAAAGTGTTTATCTTCTTACAGTTATTTCAATCCTTTTATCTGTGATTTTTTTCATAACCACTCTAAACCACAAGCCACTTCAGCTTTTAATTTAAATGCTTTCACAGGAGTGGAAAGAGAATGAAACAGAATTTGGCATTGTTTAAGAGATATGTTCCTCCAGTCCTAGTTTATTAATCTCAACAGAAAACACTTTTATGGAAAAGATGTTTCATTATAAGGAAAGAAAAAAATGAGAATGTTCTTTGCAATGGTCCTGGAATTCAAGGTGTGCTGTGAGAAGAGTATTACATATATCGTCAGCTCCTGCATCCATTCCCAAATTGCCATCTGGTGTGCATACATTATGCACTTGTACAATACCATGCAGAGCTGACATTGTTTTCAAATAGAAGTTATGAAAGTTCAGTAAAATCCATCACAGCTGCTGATTCATTTTTCCCTGCAGCTTTGGAACAGATGTGTTTCCATTATCTTCATCTCACACTGTAGTGTTCAGAAAGGAAGATGTACAGTGTGAAAATGAATTAAAGAATAATTACCTTTCAGCCCCTAGTACATGACTGGCAGAGATCAGATCCAAGTTGACTACAAAATCTTTTTGAAGCCTTCTCCCTCCTTCTGTGCTGCTGCTACCTGGTTTTATCAATGACTCAAGTATTTGGTGGAGGTTTGGCCAATGGATGAATTTTGTCTGCAGGAAATCCATATGGATTTTGTGGATGCTTACAAGATGTGCAAGGGGCAGATCATATGAATAACATTCTGTTATCCTTATAATAAGGATAATATATAGAAAAAAGGCAGAAAATACAACTTGACTCAAATATGCCAACTTGACTTAAGCAACAAAGCCATTTCAGTACTGGTGGGGATGTTTTTCTTTTAACTGTTTGGTGAAGGGGCAACAAAATTTGCACTGCAAAGCGAACTCAATTCCTACTCCCAGAGAATTTAAAACAGTAGAAGGAATTACAGCAGCTTCAACAGTGCATGCTCACCATCCTTCATTACACACACACGGGGGACACCAGGCTATGATGTGCTTTTAACACTTTCTGAAGCACATCTTCAGTAGGAGAGATGTGTGTCTTGGGAGGTGCAAAGAGAGATTACTGATAGTATCCAAAACCAAACTGCATTTCATACATACCCCTTTTTGTCTTCATTTAATTCCAGTATTCTTAAAAAAAAAAAAGAACAAATTAGCCTTTTACAGTATGAGCACTATGTTCCCTTTGAGAATGTGCATATAAATAGAAGAGAGAAGAAAAAAGTAAAAACTAGTTATCTGGGGAAACATCAATGCATTTAGCAGTGGTTATTGTTCAAACACAGATTCTGCTGCATACCATTATGTAAAATAAAAATATCATTTTCCTTTTAACATTGAAAGAACTAGAAAGAGATTGTAATTAAGGCAGTGTTTTGACCTCCCGGTTTCTCATGATCCAAAAAAAACCAATGCAAAATAAAAAGATTCCCACACAAATTGTAGCAGATCCATTCATGCATCAGCAGAAAGCAACCTACCACCAAATTCAGCATCTCAGCCCTTCCCTCTTCAGCTCTCTTCTGGGCACTAGAAGAGGGTCCCATGTTCTGTACTGGCCTGACCGGGCAGGATCCCAGGATGTCAGGAACTTGCCAGCCATCATATGAGACCTTACGAAGTGCAAGGAGGGCTTGTGCCTGGGGGAAGGGGTTGCTTGGTGTTTGTACTTGGTGTGACAAGGAAATCTCAATTCACATAAATCTTGTACACTCTTCCATTCCCCTGGTGGGGTGAGAGGGGGAGTGAACAAGTGGCTGGATGGCACTTACTTGCCAGGTGGGGTTAACCCATGACAATTCACGTTTAATAGCCTCCTTTCATAGCCCTCTTTTATTCTTTCCAGTTCTGAAACACATGGAGATTGACTGTTTGGGGAGGAAAATGTTGTCAGATCAGTATCAGTTGTAAACAAGTCACAAGAAAATATGAAATTCTTCTTCAATATGAAACATTTACCAAAGGCATCAAAGCTGCGTTTTGTATTTGTTTAGATTCAGATCTGCATTAGTGATGTGATCCATACCATGAAGAGATGCCACATCAATGCTGGGACAAACACTAAAATTTGGAAGGGGGAAGTTGTCCAAAGCAGCCAGGTCAGTTTCTTTTGAACTTTCAATTTGGACCTGGAAGTGGGAATGGCTTGCACTCACTCAGACAAAGAAATGAATTCTGCTGATGACTGATCACGAGGGCTCTTGTACAATTACCCTGGTTCATCAGCAGTTTCCTGGCTGAAATACTCACATCCAGCCAGTGATTTCCCACGCTCAGCCTGAGAGCAAGCGAACTACTGCCAGTTGCAGATGTTGAACGCTGTCCATCCTCCCAACAGCCTCAGTTTCAGAAATGCTGCTGTAAGCCTGCAAATTCAGGCCCTGTGATGTTTTACATGATTTGTTAATTTGCTAAAATACAGCATATCTTTTCTGTAAGCTCTGCTTTACTGTCCTGCAGAAGATTCAGGCACAGAGATCAACATTCAAGCATGCACGCGGACAACACCCAGCACTCCAGTCGGAATAGCCAAATGCTCAATGAATAACTAGTAATTCTATTAGTATAGAATCACACAACCTATTCCTGAAGAAAATGATCAATAAAGAGGAGATACATCAGTGTCTGCATCTGGAACTCATCACTGTCAATGTTCCCAAGAAGATTCCCACCCTTTCCCCTAAAGTGTGTTGGAAAACATAGAGAGGTAAAGAGCTATTCTGAAGTGACAGAATGGCAAAATCCCGAAGCACAACAGATGCCTGATTTACTTTTAAAACAATTCTAAAATTTTTGTGTACGTTTAGCATAGAGATTTCTTCCTCCTTCTCCATCCCTCAGATGTAAATAGAGTAAGTGAGTGTAGCAGGAATAGTTTTGAGCCTAGGATAATGGAATGAGTGTGTGAGAGGAAGAAAACTCCATGGACTCCTAAGAAATGGTAAAGTACCAAGGCAGATATTGATATTTTTGAAAAAGGATAACAGTATTTAGTATAAATTAAAATAACAAATATAATTGTGGCAGAAGAAATTAATTCTTATGTTTCAGACTCCTTCATTTTTTTGTACCGAGGTATCCTGTTAAATTCAGGGTACCTTTCACAGATGATTTATTTCATTGCTCTGTTAAGCTTATGGAATTTTTTAAGCAGTGACTCAAACAGCTTCTTAAACTTCCTTAAGTAGTGCATCAAGTACATTTTCTAAGATGAACAAGCATTCTCTGCTATGAATTAGGCACTTCTGAAGGTTTATTTGCAATTTCACCCTACATCGTTCTTTTGAAAGTTTCAGACAGAAAGATTAAACAAAGCCCGTATGAAACCAACCCTGAAGTGATGTGGTGTCTGTATGCTGTAAAGTTGTGTATGGTTCTGGGAATGAAGGAGACCACATTTAGCAGTGAAAAAGGTGGGATTTGAGCAAGGAACAGCAGTTGTGAGATATAAAGATCAGAACTTTAGAGGGATAGAGAGAAGAGGATGGGGAATCCTCCACCTTTTTTTCCCTATCATTGAGGAAAATACCGTAACAAAAAAGAATGTGGTTACCTTGTTTCCCTAGAATAGCAGCTAATAATTTAAACTCTACAGATATGTATTGATTACCAGGTTGACTTCAATATCCAAGGCAAACTTATCCATGCCAGAGTTCCAGTGAGGAGCACCTAGGAGAGGTACGTGCGTAACAACAGCTAAAGATTTGCTACTACATCCCTGTTACAAAAGATTCGGCCTGGAAACTTCCTCTTGGTAGGGGGAAAATTGTTTGTTCCACCTGACGCTGGCACATTTTAGGGAGGGAGCACACAGCTAAGCCCTTGATCTGGCAGGCAGCCAGGAAAAGCACCTGCAGGATCTGTAGCATCAGTGTCTGTTCTTGTTTCATAGAGCCCTTGGCAAATAATCCTGGAAAGGGCTTTATTTCTTCTGCTCCAAACCTGAACATTTCCTCATTCAAAAGCTTGCTTTAGAAGAGTGTCGTGGTTTGAGAGGAAGTGAGTTTTTGGGAGGTGGTGGTGGTCAAACCAATAGGTGCTCAAATGTGAATATTGGCACCCGGTTTGGCCATTGAGGATATGGATACGCCTCTGAGAACACAGGGGTTAAAAGCAAGGAACTCCCAGGAGAACTCTCTCTCTTGGTTCCGGTCGGTGGAGAGGTCAGACCTCCCCTGCCCAGCTGCGGGCTGGGCGGGGGAGGAGAAGCCACAAGGCCGAGGGAGGTAGGCCGGAGCCTTGGGCAGAGACGGGAGGCGATGGGTTGGATAAGAGTGAGTTCCCCACGGAGGTGGAAGGGTGGAAGAACTCGGAGAGGCAGCAGGCAGCCCCCCCACTCCTCAGGGGAGAGAGAGAGAGAGAGAGAGAGAGCTGCCAGTGCTACCTTGAAATTTGATAGCACTGGCCTGGCCGAGAAAGAGAAGGGGGGGTGGCAAGGGAAGAGTGCCCACGGAGCCAGCGTGGATCTTCGGGATGAGTAGAGACTGTGATTTTAACCCTTCTGTGGGATGATGGAAACCTTGCAAATGCTGATCCTCCGGGAGTTGAAGGAGGAGAGAGAGACGGAAATAAAATAAGAGGAAATACGCAAGTGTGATGAAAGCTGTGAAGGTTGAAGAACGACTGAGAGAAGTTGAGAAAAATCCTAGGTGGAGGAGATGATGGAGTGGCTTTTGGCTGGACTTTTCTTGTATGGCCATGGACAGAACCTTTCCTGTAATACAGAGACTGCAGTTTAGGGGGAGGCGGTGGCTTGGTGCCAAAGGAGTGATGTGAGCGGAGACGACGGGTGATGAGGTGATGGTGCTCTCGAAACCCCTCGGCCCCAGGGGGTGAAATATTGGGGGGGACTAGTGTCCCAAAAAGGTGAGAGACTGTCGTTTTCTCCTGGAACTGGGCGAAGCATCCTTGAAAAGGGAAACCCTAAAAGCAGCTCTGGTCCATGTGCAGTGGTGAGAGCACTGAACATGGAAGGAAGAAGTCACGAAGTGTGGTGCTGAGTGACGGGGAAACACAACTGGACTCGGCTGTGTTTCCAGGGGAATTTGCCTGTGATGCAAGGGGGACTCCGCTCTCCTCGACGAAATGAGAGGTGATTGTCGGAAGGGTGGAGATGGACTGAGTTGATTATTTGAAGGGTGATGGACTGGATAAAGATCTAAGGTTTTGTGTTATTCTGTGGGAAATTGAGTGGGGGGAGGAGAAAATGTTTGAGAGGTTTCCATTTTGCTCTGTGTGTTAATTTTATTGTAGTTATATAATAATAAATTTTTTTCCCCTTTATTCACAAGTGGAGGCCTGCTTTGCTCTGTCTCTGATCACATCTCACAGCAGACACCAGGCAAGATAGGTTTTCATGGGGGCACTGGCATTGGGCCAGCGCCAAACCATGACAAAGAGGAGAGTTTCAAGATGTAAAACTTCCAAGATTCCTTTCACAAAGCCATTTGCTACTATAGCAGTGACTTCCAAATTGTGTCTCTTTTATGAACTCCATCTCTCGGTTGTATCAACTACAACCAAAATTCCCTCCCAAAGCACAGAAATGCATTAGAAATGGCTTGAATACTGAGGTCTGTGTGGATTGCTGTTGTCTCTTCCCTTTTCAAGAAGCTGAAAGTGTCCCATTCCTTATTGTCCTGTGCTCTGATGGAACATGCCACGGTCTGTCTCCAGTCACCATCACTGACTTGGCTTCCTACGCTCACCGAGGTTACACAGACTCCGGTTTTGGTTTCAGCTTGGCTTGCCCACGTTCAAAAGAGTGCACAGCACTCCAAGGAGCCCATGTTTCTGCATGCCCAAGAAGCCCCTGCTCCTGTGCTCCAGCTTTGCCTTTCACACTCAGAGCTCACAATCCCTGTGAAATGGCTCTCCTCTGTTCTGAAGGGAAGGCACCACAACTCCTGAGCTGTGGCGGTGCAGCTCAGGGAAGCCCCAGGCACCATGCTGCCCCAGGGAAGCTCCAGTGTATTTCCAACGCAGCTTTGCTGGTTCTCGATTCCACAGCTTTGCATTTTTATTGCTTTTCACAGACTGATGAGTCCATCTGACAAAAGACAAGCATCCTGTTATGACTCACTTTATGTATATTTCATTCTCATTGATTTTTACTTTGTCCTTCATCTTTCTCTTTCCAATGGACCTTCCTTTCAATATCCAGTTATCTGTTTTCCTCTCATGACACATTTCTCTTTCATTCCTGACATCCATCATTTCTGGTACTTTGTTTTAGCACTGATTGCTTTTCCTTCTGATTTTAGCATTCCTAGATATTGGCCTCCCTGCACTTATGATGCTTCTGTGGTTCTGAGTTTTCTAGTAGACCCCAGAAGTCTTTTATTTTTAAATGAAACAGCATTCTCCTGAATTTTCTTGCATTTTTTTCCTGATGAAAGCTGGCCTGAATTCCTTCATGTGGTTGAGAAATTTGTGCCCACCTTCACTCTAAGCACAGACGTATTTTTATTGAGTAGCATACAATGCATGTTGTTTGGCTGGGTGGGAACCGTCATGAGAAGAAGGAAAATGGAATGAAAGTTTTTCCAGTTGAGTTCCAGACATAATAAATCTTTACTTTAGCCCTGATTTGTAACTGAAATGTTCATCTGTATGAAGCATTTGTTCAGCTGCAATAATCTGTAAGCCATATTAGATATTTCCACTAGGTGCTGAAATTGAGAACAACATTTCTGAGAAAATGACAGGAGGTGAAAAGCCAAATTTGTGTGTGTTCCTAATTTTCCCTCCCTGAAATCATGTCATGAGAGAAAAACACTACCAAAATGAAATGCTGACATATCCAGTGTTAGCAATTTATTCCTGATCTGCTTGCTGCTTTTCCATGTTAAGCTGGTTTTGCTCTGTTCAGGTAAACCTGGACACTTCAAATGTGGAAGAAAAGTGACTGCTCTGGGACAATCCAGGAAAACACAGCCGTGCTTGTGGTTTCGCTCTTCCCACAAACAGGAAACGTATTTTCACCTAAGTAGATAATGCCTTTCAGTTCACATGATGTGGAGCCCTCAGGAGTAGCAATAACATTCTATGTATCATGAAATTATGGAAAGAGCAATCCAGAACAGATGTGAACAGCAGAACTAAGAATAAAGTTTTAAATGAAGCTTCAAGTCCCTGAATTTTAATTTCAAAATCAAGTCTCCTAAAACTTTCATTTCAAATCAACACTGAAATCAATATGTGATTTCTGAGAGTTTGGCATAAAAAGCTGTTTTGGGGAAAACCATCAGCTCAGCTCAGCTTAAACAGCTCATCATTCTCCAGGAGGAACAAACAAGGGTGAGGACAAGCAGAAAAATCCAAAGCACACAGGTTTGGATCTCATTTTTTTAGGAATTTTATGAATCCAGTATGGAACAGGGATGATACCGAACTGTTTATTTGACAAAATTTGAGTTTTTTGTGTTCAGTAATGAATATTACAACGCCCAAGGAAGAAGTTGGGCTTAAAATTAACAGGTTCTTGCCAGACTCAGCAAATACCTGGGGTGGAAGAAATGCAGGTAATGAACATATGGAGTATCCCAGATTTCTCCTTAGGTGCTTTTTGTTCAGGACTTCTATCAAGTCCAATAAACAATTTTTATTGAAAAATCAGTATTTATTTTTATAAATTTCATCTGTGGGCTCCTGATGGGAGAGGCTGTTACATGAGGCTGTTGGTGATATGAAACAAGTGGCTATCATATTTTTCAGCATCTGTTGGTAGAACTTTTCCTCATTAGACCTCCCATGTGAGAAATGTCTTTCTTTGTAGCTTCCTTACAGCATGGCTGGTATTAGTTGATATTATAGCAGGAAGTGAAGAGAATGTACTACCGAGAAGCAAACATTGTCTGAAAAAGCACATTTTGTGAGCCGATTTAAATGGCCAAAGCAAACATCCAAGGGAGGCAGTGGCTTTTCCAGGTTGCTCAGCAGGTTAGTGCGTTGTGAGAGCACAGGTGTCCTGACACCAGCAGTTGGAGTGTGCACCCCACCAGCTCTGCCTCTCTCCTCTTTATTAATTGGAGATTGGGTCCTGTTAGGCCTCCAGCTGGTTTCCATACTTCTCCCAAATGCAGTTCAGTTGGAAAGTTGACCTTGTAATGGCTAATCATTTTTATGTGCTAGGCAGCGTAAAGATGTGCAGCATGATTCCTGCATTTCCTCCTGCAACAGGCATTGATTCCCAGGCTGAGGGAAAGCTGGCAAACTCATTTATTTAGTGTGAATGTTATGTGAGAGTATCAATACCATTCGATGTTTCTTTTTGTGCAAAATCAGGCAAGGGGAGGAAGAAAAGGCAGGCAGACAGATGACTGGCCTTAGTGTGGGGATAATGCAGTTTATTCCCCTTATCATCTTTTCACTGACAGGCTACTGTTTCCCAAAAGGTTTGATTAGGCTTTTAATTAACTTGAGGTGGAAGTGATGAGACCTCTAATTAAGTTCCGTTTTGTTTCTTCTGGCAGTATAATAATGAATGTGTTCAAATGAGACTCGCAGATCAACACACCCAAGCAAGTTAGCAACCAACAATGAAGATTGTCAGTAGATGTGAAAAGGGTTTCAAAAGGAAAGTTTCTAGCCTGAAAACTCATCTGGTTTTGTGAGCAGAAATTACTGAGGCAGTTCCCATCATGTCTGTATGGCAGTGCTTGGCCCAAATCACTGCAACTCCCCAGTTAATATCAGCTCAGTGCCTCACGGGCTGGCCAAGTTGCAGTGTTCACTAATGTGTATCTTTGTGTCAATTATTTTTATGGTAGTGATTATTACTGGTTTTATGAGAGCACCCAGGCGTCCCAGATAATAGGATGTTCCCAGGATCCTGAGTGCAGGATCTGATGGCTGAATTGATTGCAGAGTTATACCCAACAAATTTAAACTCAAGGTGGATCTTGCTTCTGAATAAGATTGGAAGGAATGAAATAGTATTTTCATGGGTGATGAAGACTGAGTTTTCCAGGAGCACAAATGAAACCTGCAGCAGTTGCAATAAGGAAAAGAACTTTGAAATGCCACAGGAACACAGGATTTCTAAAGTACAATATTATTCTTCCTTTTCTAATTTCTATTTAACAAGTCCCTAAGTTCTATCAGGCAGGAAGAATGTTTTTAAAAGCCAAGATACAACATTAAAAGAGAGATATTCCACAGCTGTCAATGTTGCCACAATAACTTTCTTGATGAATGTGATTTTAAGTGGGATGTTTGAGGTGAATGAAATTAAAGAAAAAAATTTTCCAAGGTGGGCATTTTGAAGATTCTTTTAGAATGCAGTTTTTATTTTTTTGCCCTGAAGAATTTTACTTTTACTGACTAGAGTGGACAAATGGTTTCTGTGGGAAAAGTATTGCAAAGGATGGGTGCTGTCACTGCCAAGTTCTACAAAACGTTTGGTAGAAAAAGTTCATAGGTTTTAATTTCTTGTTGGTGGGGGTTTTTTGAACTTTTTTTCCCCCTCCAGATTAATTTGGAAAATTCTCTTCAGTTAAACTCTTGCAGGAATTACAGAGGCCACAGAAACAGATTCAATTAGGTTGGGACAAACCATTAAGACTGGAAGTGCAGCACTACCAAGGCCACCCCCTAGCCCTGTCCCGAGTGCCACATTCACACTTTTAAATCCCTCTGGGAACACTGACTCCACCCCCGACCCCCTGGGCAGCCTGTTCCAGGCTCTGACCAACCTCTCTGTGAAGAAATTTCTCCAAACAGCTTAAACCTCCACTGGCAGAACCTGAACCTCTGCCATCCTGAGTCTGTTACTTGTGAGGAGACCCCATAAGGAAAATCTCCTTCCTGCAAGGTCGTAAAGGAAAGAAAGGTGACTGGAAACAGCACTCTCTGTAAAAAATGGCTGGAAGGAATTCCACAGTAAAGGAACAAATAAAATAAGGAGGGGAGCCATAACAGGCTGAAATGGGAATGAACTGATGGGTGAGGAAAAAGCAAAAACCTGTTTCTGAGGAAGCAAAGGATGGAAAGCAAATGGAGAAATGTTAAGAGGAGAAAGCAATCCAGATAGCAGCCCTTGTGAAGGAAGGCCTGAGAAACAGAAATGAATGCTCCCGTTGGTGTCTGTGGGATTGAGGAGTGGAGACAGATTATGGAATGAATTGGTATTTCTGCAGATTTTTTGAGTTGTATTTCGTTATCACTTGTCCTTACTCATCCTCGTCATAAAAGACTGACAGAAGAACATCAGTCCTTTGGGACTCCATATGTTGGGTGTGTGTCACCAATTCAACAACTGTTCAGCAAGTGAGAAAACAATCTTGTTTTGAGCAGAACAAAGGAGTCATTAATTCATATTGCCAGTTCATATTTATAAATTAATTTTATAATTCATATTTATAAAGCTGGGCACATTTGGTTGATTTAATTTGAATTATGTATTCATCAACTTTTCTATTTTGGAGCTACTTTTAATAAAGTTAGTAAAACAAGAATGTTATTATGTCAATATCAATAATATTTTCTCTGCCTATCAAAACAAAATCACAATTGCTAAAGCACAGCTTGTTGCATAAAATGTTAAATTTATCTGATCATATTTACATCATGTTGGAATTCTGGTAATCATACAAAAGCTTGAAAGCTTGTCTTTTAACAACTACCCCACCATGCCAGGCAACATAATTTAGCTAGGGCTACATTTTCTTGCTTGTATTAGACATTAATTTTACTCCTTCACTGATTTTCTAAAAACTTTTTACTGTTACATTTGGCTTCTGGTTATTCAGGATAAACTATTTTGTACTGAATTATTTTTCTTTTTTTTTCTGGATGTCATCTGGACACCTGCAATGTATAGACCTGGATTGTGGAGACAAAATGCAAACAGAACTCTTCCTGTCTTTTAACAGAACTTCAGAGTTCAGGAACATGGAAAATATTTGTCATTTAATAGAGTTACACTGCTTGTGTCATGTCTCATTTTGCTTGCTGGAGTAGAACACTGCTGAAAGTAGCACAAAGTATTTAAAATGTCACTCATTTGTAAGCTGACTGGTCATTTTTAAAGGAAACAGAAGTGGTATCTATTGGTACCTTTGATTAAACATTCCAGAACGTGTTGGGGATAAATCTTGCAAAAACATTACAAAGTTCAGTGTTTTTCTATGGAGAGTGAAAGGGACATTTGATTTTTGGAGAGGAAACTTTAAGCACACAAAATAGAGGAAAAATTAATTTTGTGTTAAAGGACAATGTGCATGGCTAGGCAATGAAAATTAAAGATTCATCTTAGCTGTAATCATTTTAGAGTCAAAAAAATTTAATTGCCTCTAAAAAGGATCATATTACCAATTCATTAGTACTGAGATTTTTGGCCTTAACTTTGTGAAGTGCTTAAAATTCTTTGAAGCAACCTTTAGAAAAATAGATAAAATCAGGACATCATTCTTAGAAGAGATTTGTGCATCATACCCCTTGAGGCCACTGAAAAATCAGCTATTAAAACAAAAATACATTTCTTCAAGCACACTGCATTGCAAAGATTTTGGCATAAAATATAGAATATTGCATTTTGTTTCTTACCAGTAAAGGCATAAAGACAATTCTCAAGACCATGTCTTTCAACAGTGTATCTTGCAATCTTCAACAGTTGCAACAGTATTTTTTTTGCAACTGTAGCTTTTGGATCAACAGACTGGTATAAGTTTCTGATTTTATAAATGAACATGAAAAATTGTTTGTACAACTTGAATATTTGAAAACTCATTCCACTTCTTTAAAGCTAAAAAGAACCCAGTCAGCTCAAAATGCCAGGACATCTGGATTCTGGTGATGCTATATTAAATCAGGTAAATGTGTCTAGTTTGTAGTTAATTATGGAAAATAAAAAAATAAAATCAGTCAGGGAAATCATTGAAACAAGGAATTCATTTCCAGCAGCTTTAGGCAGGCACCTCATACCTGTAAAGCAATGGAAAGGTATTTGCTGCCTCACAACAGGAATGTGGATCTACCTTTTTTCCCAGTTACTGAGAACATGCAAAGGCTCTCCTGAGAGCTGAGAGAGAAGGGAGAGAGCCCTGCTGAAGGTGATTCAGAATTGATGTGCTGCAGTGCTCTCTAGGGGTCCTTTTCTTCCTCCACTGGCTACAGGGGGAGTCCAGAGGAAGCTGATTGAAATGCCTCAGCTTGGGGCCTCCAATCATATGGGAAGACAGGAAAAAAAACAAGGGAAAGAAACTGTGATACAACCATTATATATATATATATATATATATATATATATATATATATATATATATATATATATATATATATGGTTACTTTTTCAAACACTCTGTAAGTTTATGCTTATTTTTTCCTTATAAAAACATTGGGAGGGGAATAAAAAAAAGCACCAAAGTTAAAGCATTGTTTCAGCAGAACACCTGAAGCGAAACAGTAGGCTATTTATTTTTCTCAAAAATTAGACAGGTTTTCCTCTATATTCCATTCTTCCTCAGCATTCTGAAATAATTTAATTAATTCTGAAGTAGTTTAAATATTTCGGGTGTCATTCTGATATTATTGAACACTGAATTTTTTCTATTTTTTCCTTGAAACAGTGGGCTGTGAATGCAGGAAGGTTACTCTTTTTACCACAAGTAAATCACACCCTGTAAACTCCCTATTCTTGTGCTCTCTCCTTGTGCTCATAACCTGTAGTGCCTTCCTAGCTTCTTATTGGTTTTGGCCAAGAAAAGTTGAGTTTTTATGTGAGTTTTGGACATGCACTTGCATTCTGAGCTAACTTTCTGAAGGTCACATGCTAATTTGGGTCTGTGCTCAGGAATTGGTGTCACAGGCTGGAGAAGGCTGGCAGGTGAGCATGTGGTGTGGAAATTAGGGCAGGCTTGTCAAGCAGTACACTTGAAATGAAAGATTAATAAGCCTGTCTTTAGTCCATGAGAGCACCTGGCCCAAGAAATCCCCTTCCATTAGTGTCAAAACCTGACTGTTGATTGTTTGTACTCTAATTTTGCTATGGCCATAATGGTTTTGTGCTAAACTAAGGGGTGTATGGCAGCAAAGGATCTTTAGGTAGCCTGCAGATTACCAGCCCATGGTAATATATACAGTGAGCCTTAATTTGGGATGACTGCATTAAATCCCATTTATTCCACCTGCCTCATCTAATTTCTGCAATTGTTCTATTTATCTGAATACTTTGAAGCATGGAAAGAATGAAATTTCTTACAGAAGCTGTAAGATGCCTGTAAGTCTTACTCACATCTCTGGATTTGCACACTTTACCACCTTGGGAAATTCCCCCAGCTGAGCGTGAAACAACCCAACCTGCTGTGGCTCAACAGCCACGCTGGAGTTCCAATGGATCTTCTCATGTTTATGCAGTTTGGTTTCGAAATCCACATCTGCTGACATCACAAAAATATTTTTTTTAACTGCTGGAGGTTATTTTTGTCTTTTCCTCTTGCCTGTCCAAATCTGGAGCTGTGCAGCTACTTGGCATCACATTCAGCCAGGGAAGGGAGGAGCTGCTGTTTAACAGCTGCCCCAGGTCCCTCAGACTTCACTCAAGCTGCTGCTTCATAGAGCAGAAAAGGCAGAGGGCTTTGTGTACATTGCCTTTTATTTTCTTTCATGCAAAATCTTTCATCTGGCTGGAAAACAAAAAAGCTTTCTCAGCAAAACAGATCCTCCTCCATTTCACTGTCCAGAGTGAGCTGCTTTTCTAGTTTAAAGCAGTCACCTGTGCTGCTTTGTATTTCAGCTTCTCCTTTGCATTCATGAAGTGGCAATTTTTATTCTTTTAAAAATGTTGATAACTCTGAAGGAAACGCCTCAGGTTTTTAACATCCAGTTAATCCTATTGACAGTAGAATTTAGCACCACGACAGGAAAAGCCATTTTGCATCACCATTGATTACTGGGAAATGCTTTCCTACTCCTGATTCATGACAATGGAAAATCCTCATTCAAGGGCACTGTTTGACTTCTGATTTAATGTAAGTATTTTTCTAAAAATCCCCATGTTCTGCTTTGTTTACACGCTATCATCTATTTAACATCATTGCTCTTAAGAGGTTGCTTTTTGATACATGAACCCAGATATTTAGCATTTGCTTTTGCTTGTTCCATCTTCTTCACCTAACTGTTCTAAAGGCCCCATGAAAAAGAAAATGCCCCCTGGCTAAGGACTATCATCACTTTCCCCCTCACTTATTCTGCTTCATTTTCAAGAGAAAGCAGAGCTGTTAGGAATTTCTTTCACCAATAGCACTGGTTTCCAGTCCTGCTTCCTACTTGGAAAGCCAGTTCTTCATATTTGGAGCATTCACAGTGAGATTAAAGAAGTCATGAACAAAGATCAGTGCACAAGTAAAACTCCCAACTCTTCATGATTCCTGTTTTTACTTAATCATCCTTTATTTAGCATGGAGTCTGTGCTTGACGGAAATGTTTTAATGGATTAAGTTTGACCTCAGAGTCTTTAGGTAACATCAATTCCATCCTTCTCCCACAAAGAGGCAAAGTAAACCAGCAATCAGTCTGCAGTATAAATTTCTTTACCTTTTCTTGTACAAAGCACTTGCTTTGAGGACTTAGTGAGGAAAATAACACAACTTCACTAGAAAGGTAACTGCTGTGGAGATGTGGAAAACGTGAGTGGAGGGGAAATGTTTGCATTTAGGTAAATCTGCACATTGCTGGTGAGTCTTTGGTTAAGCCACAACCAAAAACCTCTTTGTTGGGAGAACAGTTTCTGACACATGTATCTACACACCCACAAACATGTAGGTCTGCTCCTGGGAATCCTTCAGTGAGACCCAGGGAATCATGAATTACTTGCACAGAAAGGAACAAAGTGTATCAGAAGCCCATTGAACTGGCATATAGTAGGCACACAAGAATAACTATGGAAATCTGTTACAGGGAAAAACAGCTTGTGTTATGTTGGAATTTAGTTGGCAATTTATAATTCTTTCTGTGAGGACACTTCCCCTTTCTCTATTTATGCAATGTACATGGGATATTATTTTCTGGATGGAAAACCTCTGGAGCACAAAAGCAAAAGCAATCCTCTCTTGTGGGGTTTCAAAGAAGGGTTAGACCCCAAGGGAACAGAGACACATTGGATGATTAGTATATATAGGAAAATTGATATTTCACCTTGAACCTTAATGGGGAAGTCTCCAATTTTTTTTTTTGGTCAGTTAAACTTGGGCTGAATTGTATTATTTACACACAGTATTGACCTTAAAATGACTCTTCAGAACACTAAGGAGTGTGCCCACTTAAGCATGGCTAAACAGCAGATAAATGACAATCATCCTTCTTGTACTCCAGAGACTGTCATAATTTTTTGCAAGAAGAGGCAATTTGTGCATCTCCTTACTGTGTTAATGTGCTCTTTCAAAAGGAAAGTTGTGGGGTAGGGAGCAGGTGAGACAAAGGTGACTTATAAGGTAAACTCCTGGGTAATAAACAGAGAAGATGAAAGTAAAAGATAGCCCCTGCAATGTCTTCTATCTTTTCAAGATCAAGGGGATTTGCCAGATTAGCATGAAAAGAAGCCTGTACCTCGTACATTGTGTAGCAGCAGATGTGTTAGAACTTCAGAAAGGTTATTGCCACACAATTCTACAGTGTAGGCATGCTTTAAATATTTGTGTGTATCTGCTTATTCCTAAGACTTGTTTCTCTTTAGCTATCTAATTATTTTTATCCATACAGGCAAAGTAAATTTTTGCTGATTAGGAAATTTCAGCAATGAAAGGTTTGGTTTTTTTTTTTTTTTTTTTTTTAACATTGCTAGATCCATGGTTTATCCTTTTTATCAGTTTCTCTGATCTGTGAATATATCCAGTTCCATACTGTCAGCTTGCTGATAAAACCTTTACCCCCAAAATGATTACCTTAGTGTCAGGTAGTGAAAAACAACATCTTCCTGGGACAGTCTACACAAGGGGAGTACTTGCTGTTGAGGCAGGAGGAGTTTGTGAGACTCAGGAGTTCCAGGCAGCCATGATCAATTCAGAGTCGTCTGAAATTAAAATGTTTGTTTAAGTATTGTTATTATAATTCTTTTTATTATTTAAAGAAAAGAACCCCCAAACCCATAGGTCTGGAAGGTATCAGGTAACATTTACTTCCCTCAAACTGAGAACTGTGCTTTGACATAAGATCTGCCTCTATCTGCCTATGAGTGAGCCCTTGCAGTCAGTATTCCTCCTTAAATTTCCCTGTCTGATTGAAACACTTGCTGGAATCCCAGCTTAAATCCTACAGCTTGACAGTTGCACAGAGAGCTCTCTAACCTGTGCCATTCATCTGCCAAGGCAGCCTTACTGCTCAGAACTGTGACTCCATAAAACACAAACCCCTTTTTCAATGTGCCAGCCAGCTTTGTATCTTTTTGTTCCGTTACATTCATGTTTCTTATTCTCTTCCTCCCTTGCCTTCTTTCAGACCTTGCCTATTGCAGGTTCCCTTCAAAGTCACTTCTGTGCTCTCTCTTTGACAGTCTCATGACAGGAGAGGCTTTTTCCCACTTTATGACAGTTTAATAATACAAACTGTGAAGCCAGAAGAGCTTGGCTGTTTTCTGAAATATTCACTGGCACCCAATATGTTCAATATTTAAAATCTCATATCACAGTTAAAACATTGCAAACAATCTGTGGTAGAGATGGAAAATGTATAATAACCATCGTGTTTAAAATGCTTTTTATGAGATACTATAAAATTGCCTTTTCCACTTGAAGTGAATAATTCATTGGACAATAAAAGTCAAAAGCAATTTACTATTTAGTACGTGAAATAAAAGCAACAGGATTAGAATAGCTGTTAATTTTCAGATGACCCTATACCTGAATGCTCAATTCCTTTGAGCAGTATTAATATAACTACTCAAGAAAACAAAGGATGATTTGGTGCTTGTTTTCACTGAGCTACACCTACACCTGCACATCTGAAATCTTGATCAACCTTGGAGTATTCCTGCTCGTTGTGTTTGCTGGCGAGCACTGGCAGAGTTTAGACAGGTTAGCTACAGAGGATCAGCCCAAACAGGTGATAGAGAAGCACTCGTGTGGTGCCAGTCCACTGTTGTATTGCTATTTAATGAGACACAATTAAAGACAAGGCTCTGTGAAAGAGAGATAAAGTGCTGCAAACTGCAGCTTGTCTTGTCTGCACAGTGAGCTGTGAGAAACAAGCAGGACATTTACTTGTCTCACTTCATTTTCACATTTCCAGTCATAATAAAGCAAATATATATGAGTTCCAGGTTTTCATGCAGGAGAAATAGTCTTAATGTCTTACACCTACATTGTGCTTGCAGAAAACAAAAGTTGTTAATAATGTAAATATTATCATTAGCTTTATCATTCATGCTTTTCAAGGAAAATATTGGCTTCACCAACTTTTGCCAAGTTCTGTCCAGCACAAACTATTCTTGATTAGTTCCCACAGACCATTGTAATACTGCTTATGTATTTAACAACTGGCACTATTTTCATTTAAACAGTGTCTATTAGATAGCATTCAACTGTACAAAGTAAGCTAAATCTTATGCAGTGCAAAGAAGCAGACTGAGCTCTTCCCAGGCTGATGAATCTTGTCTATCCGTGTGAGATACTTCACTGGATTTTCACTTTTTCTGGAAGCAAATCCACTGTGATCAAACTAACCTTGCCTGTAACACTGAGAGAGCAAGAGCTGCATCCTTTGATCACTGGGAGGCACAATGAACTATGGAAGTGCTGGCAGAATCCCTGGGCCACTCTGCTTTCTGAACCAAGGATACCATGAGAAAATGTGTGAGGTTTGTGGTTTGTTTGCTTTAAAATAATTTACATGATGTTGAGATATTGAAACACTATTTAATGAATGTAGAGGCATCCACTGAGAGAGGGAGTGAAATGCTGTTAAGAGAAAAACCTGCTGCAGGAAATGCACATTACAACATCTGTTTTGGCAAAGAGGTGAGACATGGACAGGCAGTTGTCCTGAAAAGTCTCCCTCACAGCCCTGAGGAAAGTGTGGTTTTGTTTGTAAACATATGCTCAGAAGTTTCTCCATATGGACTGAGGAGCAGGTCTCACATAACCATATGTAGCCATTATACTCCTTAGGGAAGGGCTGGTAAAGACAGCAGATGAGAGCATATCCTCATCTGCTGCTCTCCCACAGGAAGGACTCCAGTGTGAACAGGTTCACCCTGAAACCAAGCACGTAACTGCACATTGTGCCACCAGAGGAAAAGGGACTGAGAAATAATGGCTGTTGTCCTCTACCTCTACAGCTGAGAGCGTATCCAGAACCCACAAATTCACCTATCAAATGGCATTCAATCTTCCAGGAAAAATCAGGGACCCAGACAGAAATCGACAGAGCACTGTGCATGCACCAGCCCGAGGTACAACAGTTCAGGCTACAAGAAATTTTGCACTTAAGGAGAAACTGAATCTGCTGCTTCTCATTAATGATTCAGACCTGATGCTGGAGCCCGGCATTTGTGGGGGGCCTTTCTTTCCCCTTCCTTTTTAGTGTGTAGAAGTGCAGTGGGAGGCAGAGCTTTTTGCAGCACTGAATGCCATTATCACCAGTGCTTTGCAGTTCTGAAGTGCTCAGGGCTGCAGCATCAATTCACGGGGGATGCAGAGCAGCAGCACCGGGGCAGGGCTACACAAAAGCCTGGGAGTGCCTGAAACATTCCCTTGATCTCGCTCAGCAGGAGGTGCTGCCTGATCTGTGCAGAAAAAGGACTTTGAGGGCCCCCACCTGCCACGATCCTCTCCTCCCTGGCGTGTGTGGGACAGTGCTGGGAGCCTTGCTGCAGCAGGAGATGGCTCCACTGGCTGGGCACTGCCTGTGCCGAGGAGAGGCCCAGATGGACAGGCTGCTGTGTGCCTGACTCCCACCCTTCTAAACCGGGATTTCTGCTCAGGCAGCCCTTCCCACTGGACATAAATTCACCTCTAAGAGCTACCCTTTAAAAACACTGTCCTGGTTATCTGATGTTTACTTGGTCTGTAATACTGCTCCTCGATATAGTCTGTAACTAGAAATGGAGCAATTCTGATGTAGGCAATGCTTTTAAAAACATATTATTCTGTTTATTCCCAGAAGCAATGAAAATTTTGTTACACCAAGTCAATTTACCTAAACAAGCTCAAAGAACAGGACCTTGCAGGTGAATTAAAATCCCCTCTCTTTGTGTTTCAGAATTCAAAGGGGCAGAATGATGTTTCATAGACTAGAATCCCATGCAAATTATTTTCTCCATTGTTGATCCTTGGCTAAGAAATCCTGAAAGGAATGCTCTGACTCATGTTGTTTAATCAGCTTTTGGGTCTGTGCAGCTCACAAGTAACTAAAAGCTGCTGGAAGAGGGAACTTGGAAGGGCAAAAGGAAAACACATTCCCAAATATTTTTGAAGCTACTCAAGTGAAAATCCATCACATGGGCTCACATGCCAGCAGATAAGCTTTATCCAGGCAGAGCACACGGTGTTGGATATTCATTAATGATTTTGTGACAAATCAGATGCATTTTCATCTGCAGGTATAAATACATCACCGAAGATTTCATTTCTCAAATAAAGCATGGAGTGCACAAGGATCTAAAATTTAAGTTGGATTTACTTTTTCAGCAAGCCTTTGTGCATTTCATTTTCAATGTGCTCCTATTTGAAATGCCATCTCCAGAAGGCAGCACCTTTAGAAGCTGTCACTGCCAACATCTGATCTCATAGCAGAGAGCTCACTTTTTATGTGAATCTTACATTCTCCAAACACATTATATGTATTGCACCCCTTAGGAAGGCCTCACTGCTTCTAAACTCAGCATACAGTGAGCAGTCAGTAAACTGGTCATATTATAGCAGGCTAAGCTTGGAACAGGTTTAACACAGAAAGGAATGGGATGTGAGGGCTCCTTGTCGTTGTGCTACCAGAAGGAAACATGTACATTATTGTCGATTCATTCCTCATAATTTTTAGCAAGTGACTCTGATACTGCCTCACAAAGTGAGAAATGTCTATCTCGGCAGTGTTGGAAGGGATTTCATGGAGAATCAGCTCGCGGGGTACAGCAGAAGGCTCTGGAGCTGTGCCCTTCCAGCACTCCTAAGCATATCTGAGCAGCAAGTGTTTGCAGACTAAAGCAGGACACAGAAATTTAAATTGCTCTGAATTGTACATGAAGTCAAAAACCTCTTGAATACACCAAATGAAATAAGTTATTTAAAACTAATACTGTCCCTTTCTGTGTGGGCAGGAAAGGAATAAGAGAGAGGAATCACACCAGGGGAGATGCCTGCAGTGTTGTGTAGAGTGTTCGATATCCGAGACAGATCGACAGTGATTCACCACAATGCTTTGACTTGTTTGGTGTCTGAGAGCAGGAAGAAGCTGGAGTGGATGCTCAGTTCCATGAGCAGCACAATCACTGTAACTTACTCACCCAAAGGCAGCTGGCTGGTTTCCCCATTTGAGGGAGAAATTTGTTTTGGTGTCATGCAGGCTAGCACCTTTCCCAGTTGATTGTTTGGAGGTATTTGTTGTTGGTTAAGCCTCCCAGCTGTAATATTTTTATTTTATTTCAAGATAAAATATTTATGCATTTTTCACTTGTTATGTAAACCTCACTTACATTGCCTTAACATGACCAAACCACACCTCCACCCAATCCTTTCTGTACTAATTCTGAAGGTGGAATCTGCCTCTTAACATTTTCCATCAGCAAGAAAAATCCAGGAAAAAATGTGACGAGTGAGATGACACATTCTTTTATTATTCTAGTTGTCGTTTGCTGAGGAAAGGGAACTGCTCACCATCTACAGCTTTGGAATACTCTTGGTAAAAAATGTTGCATGGCAGACACAGACACATCTCCAGAGTCACAAAAGCACAAGAGGTGATCAAAACTCAGTAATCCACCTGATTGTGACATTTCCAGGAAACATTATTTACACATCCTGAAGTACGAGACTTTGCTGTGGACATAAAGGTATTAAAAGGATAGAGCAGCTTTTGCATAATGGTTGTTGGAAGTTTAATCTGTGAAAGATAAATTGTCAGTTAACAAATGCACAAGGAAGGGAAAGGTTAAGCTTAATTTTACAACTCATATTCAAGTGGCAAATCCTTTTGCCAGGGAATAATTTATTCACACGTGAACACAGATAGGGAGTGTTAGAGATCTGAACTCCCAGATTTCCACCTAAATACTCATATAAGGAACAACTTTTTCCTTTTTCAATCAGCTTGTATCCTACTTATATATTAGACATACTTATATCTAGCACTGTTGAGCACCCTAGAATCTGTATTTGAAGAATTATGGAGGTGTTTAATTCATTTTAGAATCTCACAAGTGAAGTTGCATAGGCTGTTATTATTGGGAATAGAATAACAGAAGAGAGCTCATATCCCAAATTGTTTAAATTATAGGTTCCTTCAAAGTTGCTTCACTGTAGCTATAGTGGTGTAAAGCATGTAGGAGAGACAAAACTCGGAGATGGAAGTGGCATCTCTTAGACCATCCAATACAATTCTAAAAGTTAGACCAGTCCTTCCTCAAGTCTGAAATTAAAGCCATTTAACTGCTTTGCAGCAGGAACTTCCTGTCTTGCCAATTTTCCTTACGTTGGATAAAATAAAAACCACCATGAAAACCTGTCAAGCTCTGCCTCAGTAAAAACTCCTCAAAGCCAAAAAGTTACGAGAACTTTTGCACGGGCCTGCAACAGGAGGACTGTTGAAGGCTTAAATCAATAAATGTATAGTTATGCACACACACATGGGTGTTATAAAATAATCAATTGAACGAGAAATAAATAGACAAACTCAGTGTTTTTCCAACACAGACACATTAAAACTAGAAAGGCTCTGTCAAGAAGCCCATATTCATGCTTATTGCTTCTGCAAGTTTAAAAATGTCAAGTCAGTTAGTTCTTTATAAACTTGTGCTTATTTCTATTCTGTTTTTCCTGGTTTATATGAATACTCTGTACTTTAAATAAGTTTGGTTATCCAATTTATGTTTCAGTGAAACTTCAGGCTACATTCAAAGCCTCTTTCTTTTTTTATTTTTATGTAGCCCAGAATCTTGCCTGACCTGGAATAGTGGCACAGAGAGAACGAATGGCGGTACGAGTCACATTTTGGTCTGAAAGAAAATGAAACAATATGAATCAGCCCCTTAGCAGTGTTAAAGGATTCAAATCGGTAACTTAAAAGCTGATTTTAGTGATGTTTAAGGCCACATCAAGAATGTCTACTTTTCTGGGTAATGGGTAGAAAGATTTTTTGAATGGTAACTATGTGAGATGTGCGTGCCTTTTATTTTCCTTTGTGAAATGTTAATTTTAAAAAGCTGAAAGGATAGAATCATACTTACATTTTAAACACAGTGTTAGTAAGTACAAGGTGAAGCTGCTGTTGGGCACCTTCAGGAACTGCTAAGCTCACAACAGTACAATCAAAAGTGGAGAATATTGGCAGAAATCCCATTACTATCAAGTCCAACGATTATTAATACACTCAGAGTGAGGATCAGGGCTTGGCTCAATGTACAAGACCCAGCATCTGTCCTTATGTGGCTTCCACCTGCTGCCACTGCCACGTGGTGCCTCACAAACCCCACTTCATACAGAGAGGACCTTTTGTCATTTTCATTGGTTTGGTTTGGTTTTGCAGTTGCAGACATGATTTGCAAAGGGAATATAAATCTGGAAGAGATTTAAGGATTTCAGACAGAATTCTGCAAGGCCTTTGGTAGCACTATGCAAGGGCAAATTCAGTGAGAAAAGCAGTTTAATTTGAAATCCTTAACTGGTCTTACCCAAAAGACAGACAGTGGTTGCTGAAGCTGTACTACCAGGATGAGATAAAGCCATTCAACTTATTAGCACAGAGAGGGCAGGAGAGCAATTTTCCAGCAGTTAATCAATAGGAGACTCCCACTTCCTCTGGAGGGAAAGGGGAGCAGTGCTTAAATGACAGTGATTGATAAAGCAGCTTGAAAACATTATAGTGCTACAGAAAAGGCATTTGAGAATGGAAATGGATGAAGAGGAGACATAGAGATAATTTACACCATGGGCTCAGGAACACAAGGATAGTGAGGAAGTTGTCAAAGCCTCCTGCATGTGCCAAAAATGGAGGCCAAATCACAAAGACAATCCCCACTGCAGACACAGCAAAGCCAATGCCTAGCACAGAGATCAGGTTATGATTAATGGGCACATGGAAGTGCTTGCCCTAAACTCTTATCCCAACTCCTTTGAAATAGTCCCAGAAAAAGAAAGTACAGTTACACAGAAGATCATGCACACCAGACCTGTTTCACTGCACGTAACAGGCACAGTAATTTCTGTCAGCAGGCCACTGTTTAAGAAGCAGTTCACAGTGGAATATGGGTTTAGACATGGGGCCTCTGATTTGTTATCCCCTTTCCCAAGAGCCTGGTATAAAAGGGTTTCAAAATAATAAAGTGCCTAGGAGGGTGGCAGTGGAATGAAACACCAGTCTGTATGTAGCTGGCTCTGCAAAATGATGAGATGGCACCAGTGAAGCATGGGCTGCCACACCTGCTGACACCACATTTAGCTGGAAACTGAAAACAAGATTACTGGCACTGAGTAGGAGTGGATATCAGAGTCATGGAGGGCTTGCAAAAATATAGAGATGGCGATAAGACTGAACAGAAACATTATTTAGAGTCCTAGAAGATGCCATCTCCAACAGAAAATGACACTGAACACATCTGTGATGAGAATGTGTCCCTGTATCGTGCAATTTTGTCTCAAAAGACCTTTGCTTCAGGTCCCTGAGACTGCCCGCCCCAAAGGACATGCACTGGAGAGAACAGAAGCTGCACAGTGAAAGGCAGAGACAGTGACTACCAAAAGTGAGGAAAGAGCAGTCAAGCAGGATGGGTTACTGCCCAGTTAAACAGAGTTACACAATGCTAATGTCAGACAGGAGACCATCCAGTACCAAAACCCAGTGGAAGCCAGCAGGACTATTTATTTTGCACCGCTTACCATTTTGTTTATCTGACTAGATATAAATGTGGGATATTTGCTGTCATGTGTTTTTGAGAAGATTCATTAATAACAATGAATTTTAATTGGTAATTCCAAAGGAAGGAAGGACAGGACCACACTGAGTTTGTGTTCCTTGTCCTCCCAGCTGGATAGTACTGGCTTCTCGTTATGTTTTTAATTTTAACTTTGCTGAAACAAATGTATTTTTTGGTTGCTAACATGATCCTCAGGACAAGAATAGCAGAAACTGAATATTACAAACCATATTTCCCAAGTTCTAGTTTGCAAACACATAATGCTATGCAGACCTAGCTCTACTTTCCCACACGAGGCCCTTGTTGCCCACTTTTCACCCCGTGGCTGTGAGGAAGCTCCTTGATTTTAAACAGCCTGAACAGCTCACACACATCTGTGGGACAGAAGGGCATAAAACTGAAGTGTGTTTGAGAAGATCTGAGGGGGACAAAACATTTTCTTTATCACTAATTGATTTTTGTAGCTTTGTTAGAAAATTCTTGGCCCTGGTAATTACACAAAAAAGTATGTTTTATTGCTAGAAACATCTCTTTTATCATGGAAAGCTGTTGAGCTTGGGAGGAGAAGAAAGGAATATTATATTAATGGAAAAAGGAGAATGATTTTGTTAGTCTTGATGTACTTTTAAAGAATTTGAATTAAGCTACTGATACTCCATCTGATTTTCTGAAGTGCTGTACAATCTAGTGAGGCCTCAATTTATCTGTTTCTGCATGTGTGCTGAATAATCCATGGCCATGTATATAAAAATAACATGGCATAAAAATAACTGAGTAAACCTCTTACTGACATTGGATAAAATCATTTAACCTGAAAGTGATGTGATAATTGCTTCTTATCATAGCAAGTGTCTAGTTTTTCTAGACTCCACTGAAAATCTGATCAGTGAGTAAATGTAACTATAAATACAACATAGTTGTTTACTGATGTTTCTGTGTTGAAATTCTGTATTCTGGAGACTTTTTTTTTATCTATGGCCATATGACCTTAATTTTATAGGCAAAGAGGGTGGTTGTTTGATATCTCTAGGCTCAGTTTAACTGAATCCTAAAAAAAATGCGGACACATCTTCATGACCTGCAGACCTCATGGTGCTTGATAAAGAAATCACAAGAATTTAAAGCCAAATAAATAGGCTTAATTTATATTCTTCCCCCTAAACAGAGCACAGCAGAAGAGTGATATAATGTGGGATTCTCAGTACAGAATAGTAAGTAGAATATTTTTGCATTTTCATGGGTTTAATGAATAAAGAAAATGGGGTAGATGGGAATTGTCAGCCTTGAAGAAGTAGCCACACTGGGATTTAGCTGTACTGCTGTCCCACATGCTCTGCACTGGATGATTCAGGCTGCCAAGATAAAAGAGTTGGGAACCCAATGCTCTTAAAGGATATCTGATAGGAGCTGTAAGCAGCCTGTTATCTCTGTGCTTAATAGTCCAGACAGCATGAAAAGCAGAGAAGAGAAATTCTGGATTAAAACTATTTTCTAAGTAGCAGCATACACTAAAAGCACTTGTAACAGCTGGTGGTGTAGCGCTTGTGCTACTTGTAGTAGCAAAAGTAGTCACCACATCGGAAAATTAGAGACAAGCACCTAAAATCAAACTTAGGAACCCTTTTAAGGCTGGGTTTATAATGTCTGATATTATGTATGAAGGATCCATCCTTTCACATGCTGTGGAATTCCCTGTTGGCAGCAAACCAACTCTGTGAGGGACATCACACACCAAAGCAATCCTAACAAGGAGACATGGACAGGTAAAGAAAAACAGCAAAGTCAGGGACATTGTCAAAAACGGCACATTCAGGATTATTTAAGAAATAACTTCACAAAACCCCTGCCAAATCATTCACAAATGATGGGTTTGATCCACAGGTGCTTGAACACCACAACTCCTCTCTTGACCACAGACACAGAGGACTTAAAGGCTCCTTCACTGAGTCGAATTACAGCTCACATCAAGTACTAAAGGCAAAGTTTTCAAGCAGATTTTGCTTTCTGCAAGGGTCCATCTATAACAACAGGAATTGCCATGTTGCTAGGTTTCTATTCTCTCTTCCATGCAATTGTCAGTCAAGTGATTGCTTCATGTAAAAGATTATAATCATGATAATCAAATATAATTTAAAACTTATGCTAGGTGGGCTGATGTTGCATCAGAACCACTCTCAAAGCTACAATTAAATCTGTCAGCGTTTTTCTTATGAAGTCTGGTGTTCATTGGGTTTTTCATTTATTCATGAATGTTTATCCAAACTTCAGATGCACTTGTGCATAAATATAATTAAAACATGTTTATTTTATATTGAAGAATATGAAGGTAATTAGTGATGTAATGAGCTGAAGGTGAGAGCAATCACAGGCATTTTTGCTTAGTTTGTACTCAGAACTGTAAATATCTTTGCACATGTACAATTTCCTTGCAGCTTTGACATGCTGGCTTTAAAAAATGCCATTATTCCCTAGTTCAAATTTTCACCCTCCCTTCAGGCGTTTATGAATATTGACATGATCCTCATTTTGTGCAATCAATAGCTGGAACTACACGAATACATGTTTTTAATGTTTAGGAGCATGGAACATTTGAAGTCATGCCTGATACTCCTTTCTGAATATTAATGGATTGATTGGATAGAGACCTGTGGTCTGAGGGGCACTGACAGAGTTATTCCCCTTCAGTTGTAGCCCAGTTCATGCACCTTTGATAATTACCTGGACTCTGACTGTACCAAGCTGTGAGCAAGCTGACCTAGCCAGCTCTGCTCTGACTAGGTCACCTCCAGAGAGCTCACCCGAAATTTTCTGCTATTTTGTGGTGCTATTCTATCACACTTTATATCATCACAAAACCCCTTGTGCCAGAAGGAAAGTTGCTGATCATTAAGATACAGCTCTTGTACTGTGGATTTCTCAGTGCCCATATGGCCTCCCACGTTAGCACCAGCAAAAGGACAGATGTTTTTGTTATCACAGCTGGAAGCTGAGTTGCTCAATGAACAACAAAAAGCAAATCATTAGACAGCAATCCTTAATGAATAATACAAATCAAGCAGGAAATAAGGAAAAATTGTTTGGAATCTCAATACCATGTGATATTTCTCACGCAGTCTAGAAGAGTAAATGCTACAGAAACACCTCTTTCAGGTGTGCAAGCAGTGCAGCAATCAGAGGCCCTGCTGCCTGAGGTTTTGGCCCTATGCAGCCTTAAAGAGAGGCATGTTGTTTTTAGGCAGGATCTGCCAAGGGGAGAGGAAAACAGATTTGCTCCTGAGAGTGAATTCAGTCCTGGTAAACCATGCCTTCCATCTGCCAGCAGGAGTAGTGTTCTGTGATACCACAAAAATGTGTAAAAAAGTAAAGTATGCTCTCAAAAATTGCACAAAGCTGATGCTTGGAAGGTGAGATTGCCTCCATCTGTGTGTGATGGTGGAGCCATCGGGCTCTGTGGCACCAACTCCAAAGCCAGAGGGAATGGACAGAGCTCTGTGAGTGACCTGTGCATTGTGCAGAGCTCTGAATTCCCACACCTAGGAATCCGGCTGCTCCTGTTTCCATGCACACTTTGCTGAGTGGTCCAAGTTCAGTCTGGGGCTCCACTTGGGAACTGCAGTCACGATTTTTGTTTGCTGGTGATGAAATCTACTTTCCTGCTTCTCTTTCACAGCCACTGATGAGCTGACCCTCGAGCATGGCACAAGCCTTTCATTCCTGACAGGACCCCAGGGAACAAACTGCCCAGGGAACAGACTGCTGGAGAACCTCATGCCCACCCTGAGACTGGGGTGCTCCAGGTGATACTGCAGGAAACAACTCTTGCCTTTCCTACTTGGGAAACTGCACTCATGGCTTATTCTAATGAACACAACTGCTGTGTTACCCTGAGCAACTTTATTGATAGGTGTGTGATATTCATTAGTTAGGCAGGTAAAATTAATGCTGAATGGAGAGGTCTGAGGTTTGGTGTTTTCTTATAAAAAAAGTGATTTGTGCCAGTCATGGCCTCTTGGAAAAACCTGTGATTAGGAAAGACTGACTTGGGAAACTGGGAACTTGACCACAGAGAGATCTGGGCAAGATTTCTAAAACCAAGTGATTCAGCACTTCTGCTCCACTGCTTTCTGAGTATCTAAATGTCTTTGGCAAACGGAACTTAACTACATTGGAACATTAATTTCTGAAAGGCATCACGGGAATGACAAAGTAGGGAGCCAAGCTTGGATCTCCTGCAACTCCATCAGTTCTCTATCAGCCCAATGTTAGCTGGTGAATGAGAACCAAAAGATGAAAGGAAGTAGCACTTATGGATGGAACTGCAATGAGGAATATTAGAATTCACTAAATCACAGATCAAGTGAGAACTAGATCACATTTTAAGAAAATATTTTCTACTTTACCATCCAAAAGTTCTAGCAGTGATCAAAATATAGAAATTAAAGTTTACACTGTTCCTTGCTTGGTATGAACTCTTTCACTGATTGCAGAGCTCTAGAAATGAAGAATTGGTTTGTTCACTGTAACATTTTCAATGAATCATATTTAAGGTGACACCCTGCTATTATACTTGGAAGCCATATAGCAGGGAAACATAATGACCTCTCCTGTAATCCTGGAGTTTTCAATGGAATATCCTCATACAGCAGTAATTTGACATTTTGCAGTTTAGAAATGTAATTGAAAGCATTTTTATAGGATGTGTTCTCATTACAGAGCCACCCAGCCTTCATTTGATGAAGCTGTTTAAGAACAGACTGGAAAGGAATGATCAGTCAGAAGGGAAAATATTACTGACAAAAAAGGGAAAATAAAAAGCCTGGAAAAATTTTAATCACTGTAAATTTTGAGATAATGACATTGCTCTTCAAGGTATTGTGATTTCTTTCTCTGCCAGCATTCAGAACCCTCTGTATTACATTAAATGCTTCACTGCAGTCTTGCAAGGTTTCAAAGGTGTAAACAAGCAATTCACTGAAGCCACAGAAACAGCAGCACTGCCTCATTTTCCCTGGGTGCTACCAGATTTCTCCTTTTCCTTATCTGTTTGCTTTCACTGCCACTTTATTTGATATTGCAGCTTCCATGTGAGCTCTGAGCAGCTTTGGGAAGTACTTACAAACAACAAGTAGAAGTGTATCGGGTTTTCTGTTCTGCCAGTCTTTGCCACTCTTACTTCTAATTTTCCCAAGTGCTGTTCAGCTTCCCTGATTCAGCACAGGACCTGGCACTAGTTTATGCCTCAAATTCAAATGAAGGAAGTGGAAGTTAGGTATTCAGTGATTATGGATGATGTGCATTTGAAATTGTAAAAACTGGCCCAATATCATAAGAACCAGCTAGGTTTGACAGCTGGTGATGAGCTGTGATCTGTTCATGTAAGTCAAATGGAATGGAATGATGCCAACAACTCAAAATAGAAAAGTTTTGAACTGCGTATTTTTTTTACTAACATAAAAAACTGATATACATAAGAACCCACAAAAGTGATCAAAATAAAGAGATCATGAGACTCATCCTGCTTCATTTTTTTCCTAAACTGTTTGTAGGTTGAGAAGTTTTTTTTTTCCATGCTGAAGGAAGTGATAGGAATTTTGAATTCTTGTGCTGCTAATCTCTAAATGGTAAATGTCCCTCAGTTTTGTTAATTTGTTTCAGCAGCTCCCACGAGACCATTCTGATCACCACAAGCATGTTTTATACTGATTGATTCAGAGACAATAGACAGAAAAGGTATAAAATCATACAGCTTATAATAGAAAAGTAACTTTGACTGTTGTAATTAAGGATAACCCTTCTTTCACTTAGCAATAAACTACATTTAGATTTTGTCAGTAACTGGCAAAAGAACAAGTAAACAAAATCTACACATTTTTCACTTAAGTTTCATGTCTCACCTGTTCTAGAATACCTCTATTTGTCTTTTTTGATGTGGTGATTATGAACAGTTTTAGGGTGCTGGGAAGCAGAAGGAAAAAAGCCCAAACCATTTATCAGAGAAAATCTTCTGCTTATTTGAGCAACAGAAATGTAGCAATGCCTCAATCTTAATTTCAAGTTCAGTTTAGTTCCTAAAATATATTGTTTCCTCTCAGGCACTTCTCATTTTTTCCTTATTCCCTGAAATTATTGCAACCACCCACTGCCATTTTAGCCCCCTGTGCTCTAAATATTTCTGCTTTCTACTCCTTTTTCATTTGGTCTATGTATATTTTTCCTTCACCTCTTTCATCAGTGTCATGCTCAGGCTGGAACTCTCAGTAGGTCTTCAGAAGTGCCTTATCATTAACTGGAAATCCCTTCCAATTTCATTAATGGACACCAGTGTCAAATATTAATTTTCCTATTATATTGCTTTCTGATGTTTCAAATACTAAAAAATACAATGCAATTAATCTAGTTATTTCAGTTTTTAAAGCAGAAAATTTGTAATAAATAATTCATGCTGAATTCCTTTGAATTTTTTTTTAATGGTTCATGTTGGGGGAAGGAGAGATAAAGCAGTGAGATAATCTACAGAAAAAACAGTGCTGGAGGATGCAGCTGCACAAGTTTCATACAATGGTCCTGAATGCTTTCTATTAGCTTTCAGAATATGTGGATTAATTGAGACCAGCAATTAAGACAATAGCTCAGAACTCCCTATTCATATAGTGGCTGTAGGATTATTATGGAGGGTTTCTACTGGCTCATTTAAGTGTTTGCTGAGAGCTGACATTTGCCAAAACATCCAAATTCTAGGATTCACTTACATGCCAGGGTTCCTGGAGATCCCAGGGCAGATCCAAATGGTATTGAAATGTGTATCCCATTGTGTCACATGTCACAATTCTCTGTAAAGCAAATCATGAAGGATTCACAAGCAGCTTCAATGCAATGGAATAGAAAAATAGCAGTATGGACCTTGAAATCCTCTGTTTGGGAAACAGGGACTCATGGCCTAATTCCAAGAACCAATGTCTGATATCTTCACCAAATTCTGATTCATCTCCTTTGATATTAGTATTAAATATTTTTGCTAATAAAGGAATGCATTTGAATATAAGCAAGCATGGGGAAACAAGGAGAAGGTAAAGCAGGAGAGGGCAAAGAAGCCTTTGGTACTTGCAGAAAAAGGAAAAAAGGGGAAAATATAACACAAGTAGATTTTAACTTTGAAAGAAACATGGGTTTTACAATGTATTTTACTGATTCTATCTGCATTAGCTTTCTAGCAAATACCATGGACCTGAACTATCAGATGAGAAGAAACAGTCTGAGCAGTCTTCTGCTGCTCCTCACAGGGCTTTGGCACAACCAGTCAGCATGGGGAGGAAACGGCTGCTGGAACAATGTCTGGAGACAGGACAAGGGAAAATGATGCTTGTTAGAGAAGACTTAGGGGATTTCTGCTGCTATTTAAGAATCTTAAGAATTACTTTGTTATTAGAAACGGATGCAGATTCTTATTTTGTTTCCACAGTGTAAAGTGATTTGCTGCAAAATAGCATTTCAATCTGCAGCACTGATTTATGAAATCCAGCTTGGCTATCCTGACTTTCTTCCCAAATACTCATGAAAAAATATTTATACAGAGATGTATTAGTTTTATAATTGTAAGAACTGTGATATTCCCCTCTGAGACATTTCAAAAAATACTCTCCTTTTTCCAAAAGATAGCAGTGAATGCAGAAATGTATGGATAACATTCTGCAAGACTTGATCTGAATTCAGAGATTACCGCTGAGTATTTATGAGAAATCATTCATAAGAAGGTTTATTCCATTCTGGGGTATTTTCTGTTTAGAAAAACTGATGCGGTGACAGCTGCCCCGTAGCAGCATTAGCAGTGTACTTGCAGGGGGGTTTTATGGATAGATGTTCTTGCAGCTTCTGCTTCCTCTCCCCATGCAGTGTTTGCTCCCTCACCTGCTGCAAGGGAGAGAGAATGGAGTGAAAAATGGCACAAATATACCCAGAGTTAAAGCAGGGTACTCCCCGAAGGCTGTGGAAAAGTTCCACTTTTTCCACAGGGGAAAAGTCTAAGTACATGATACGATGTCCTCTGCCCTGTGCAGGTCCGTGATGCTCAATAAATAAGGGGAATTTCCTCAGTCAGACACATGAAAGGAGTGTGTTGCACTTATGCAAGGAGCAAATGGTTTTTTGAAAAATGGGGCGCTTACACTGGATTATGTATGACACTTCTCCCCATCGCCGTTCATCCATCCAGATAAAATGGAACCTCTTTCCTCTTCAAATGTCAGACATGTAATAGATATTTGGAAATGGAAAGGATACCTTAGGGTACGTGCTAATGTACTTCCTTCAATTAGGTTTTATGATTATGACCTTTATTCCAACAATAATTTAATGTTTTAATTAAATTTGCAACCATTTTCATTGCTGCAAGATGTCCTTCATCTCTCTCTACTGTAATTTAATGAAGTGGTTTTCAATCACAATCAGCAATAGCAAACAAGACATTTTAATACCAGTTTTCAGGAATCTTAGCAGGCTCTTTCACGTTTTAAAACAAATTTCATACCAGTGCTGTGGCAAGGAATAATTACAACCTCTACTGTAATCAAAGAACACACATTTTCAGTTTTGGCAACCAGATGTGGAATATTAAAAGTTAATTTAAAAAGAGAATAAAAAGACCTTTTGAGTAAGAATGAGAAAAGTAAAGAAATTAAAAATTAAAGTGTTCCAAATATAATAGCACCTTGGTAAAGAATATCCATTGGTAATTACAGTGTCTCTTGATTTATGATGCGTTTCTTGCTAAAAATCAAAATCTGTATGCAGGTTACTGAATTCAGTCTTCATAGATCTTTAACATCTCAAATTTTCAAGAATCCATTTGCTCAGAAAATATCCATTGACATTTGAAATAATAATCATGTTTGAATACCTTTTGACAGTATTGTGATCTGCCTGGCCACAGACATTCATGAAAGGAGTGACTAACACAATGCAAAAGACTTGTGGAAATAGATTACAGCAGAATGTTACTTGTACACCTACCAAAAATGTTGAAAGTAGCATTTATTCTTTTGAAAACATCAGTCTAGCATTTATTCTTTGCAGCAACTTCTGCCCAAATCCAGTCTTCTTGTTTCTGTACAGATGATTTCTTTTTAACCAGCTTTATGTTGCCTACAATAACAGCAACAAGGATGTTCAGGAAAGGGGAAAAGGACACCAGAAAAAAAAGTACAGATTATTTAATTTGCAAGAAGAAAATAAACTACTGCTATGCATTCTTTATATGACAGCAGCAACTCTGCACATATTTGCACAGAAGGGGGAAGCACAGCAGCAGAAACAGGAAAACAGTTAATAATTATATTAACTCATCATATTGGAAAAAAAAAAGAAACAGTATTTTTCTCTTTCTTGCACATAGATTTAAATTTTCCTGGAAGGACATCCCAGACTTGCACCTCTTCTTTGGGTATTTTAACGAGAATCAGGGAAATCTCAACTGGTTTCTAAGGAGGAAAATGTAGCATCTTGGAAATAAAAGGTAGCTGAAAAGGGAAATGAGAACACCTAGATCTGAGGAAATTTAGGCAGTGTCTGATAACATGGATTACATGGATTTTAAATTACAGTCACAATGACAGGGCTTAAGCCAAACCTCACAGCAGCTGGTTTCAGTTCATGTCTATATATTGGGCACAAGAAGGGATCTGTCTAGGGTGGGGCCTGTAGATGTGTTGAGGCTTGATGGTGGTCAAAACCACCTGAAAGTAGCTGAAGTAGAGAACTGTAGCAGTTTGCAGTGGTAGGATGAAAGATGAAGGTTTTCTGAAGCAAGACAGGGAACAGAAGTGCCAAATGGAAATGAGCAGTTTCCATGGGAGGGAAGGTGTAAAGCAGGAAGGCAATGGTACATGTGGTGACAGGAGAAAATCTGGGCTGCAGTGAAAATCAGCAGAACAGAGTCAGAATCTCTGTTCTGATAAAGTCATAGGGGATGCCAAGAAATATAACCTGGATTTTGAAAAAATAGAATGAGCCGTGTAACGCTGTGAGCCCTATAAAATGTCAAGTAATTTTTCCCCCTGCATTCTTCTAAACCTTCTGTAGAATGAAGGAACCTTCTACCATGGATCAGACCCCTTTTTCTTGGAAGTGGTGAGTAAATTTTATCAGTTGCATTGATGTAGCCTGAGTTTGCACAACAGCGATGTGGGATGTGAACCTGCGGTGGGATTTGATACAAATTGCCCTACCTGGGTAATGAGAAAGAGGGCTGGAAATTACTGAGTTCAGTTCTACCATCTGCAGACCACAAGCAATCAGGGATTTCCTGAAGCAGTCATTACCTGTGGAACGTTCTCCATGTATTGTGTGGTCACTGCTGTCAGTGCAATGATTATTTCCAGCCATAATCTGGTAATGAATGAAGAGGATTCATTGCTGTTGTGCTTTAACAGTTTCAACTGCGCTCAGAATTCTTTCCTGTCTCTTGGCAGACAGGGAACGTTTGGCTTTCCAATGGATTTGAGATGCATCTATATTTGTTAGCAGATGATTGATCTTCACTTCTACTGCTTCTTGATTTTAAACTGTATACAGCTCTCAGTCTGAGACTCCTTTGGTTAAGAGCATGAGTGTTTTATCAAGTGTCTACAATCTGGACTGCTCATCTTGCCTAATGTCATGAGATAAAAGTGCTGCTTTTGACAGAACAGTGTGACATTTTTCTGAACAAATTCAATCAGTGGTTTGCCTGGCCATGTGGATATCTGGATTGCCAACAATGGAAAATATTTTTGTCTTAACGGTAGGCTTTTTTTTTTTTTTATTTCTGCTTCCTCTAGTTTTGAAATTCTCCAGAGAACCATTTACATGAGAGAAAATTGATTCACAGAAAATATATCAGAAATGCCAAAGCAAGGAGAATGCATAATCTAGTGTATGAAAAAGATAAAACACCTTATCTACTTTGTGTCATATTCTGGCAATCAAACCATTGTATTTGCAGTAACCATCTCTGTCTGTCAGCATAGGATGGGTCAGTGGCTTCAGCATTAAAAGGCCCAGTTTAGCTAAATCATCACTATTTCTCAAAAAAAAAAAACAGGAAAAAAAAATCATTAGCCAGACTTCTGCTAGAATGCTGGTTGCTAAAAACCAGCCTTAGTGGTTTTATTTAGCTGTCGATGTGTGATTAAGAAGGTGAGTAAAAATGCCTCAAAATGTTTAAATTAGGACCTTATTTCCACACCTCAGTTTTTCCATAGCTGAAATGGTCACATTAATGGAGTTGGGATGGTTTAGATGATTCCATTCCCTGGCTGCTAAAATGATCAGAATATCTGCTTTTGGGAGCTCAGAGATGACTCCAAGTTGTGAGGACATCCGGGCAGATTTCTCACAGCTGAGATGGAATCTCTTACTTTCTCTTAAACTCACACCATGAATAGAAAGGTTCCTGTCTCAAATTAAGTCAAAAGCAGAAACACTTTAACACCCTAAACACTTTCAAGTATGAAGGTGTCAATAAGTTTTTGATTCTTAATTATAAAATTAAAGAAAGCACTTCATCAAATTAAGAAGTACCTCAGGACTCCAAAAGAGGTTGAAAAGTAAATGCATATTATTACTAAATTCTGAGCCATAAAGTGACCCTGGAAAAATTAGCTTTACAAAATAATGAGATCAAGCCTAGCAGTATACAGATGCCCAGGAAGAAAACAATCAGCTTAACTTGCAAGTCTAAAATGTACGTGGTTGTTTTATCATGTACTGTAAAATAATCTGAAGGTAAAAAAGGTTTTTTGGAACTGCATTAATAGTAAAAAATTATAAACCCAGAGTGTCTCTGTCCCTCCAGGAATATTTACTTGGAATGAAATTGTCAGGAGTGTCAGCAGCTGCCTGTAGGACAGTGGCACCTCAGATTGGTGTTTCCAACACTGGCTCACCTCCTCCCTGGCTGTTACACTGAATTTAATAAAGCTCAGCTACGATGGAGCTCAAGGTTTCCTTAAGGAGCACCTGGGAGTCAGCTCCTGTGTCGGGGTGGTTTGTGCACACAGAATGGCTGTGTATATCCTTGTGGCAGGGTTCCCTGGAGAAAAATGACTATGAGGGGATCAATGGCTTGCAGACCATTTTCAGAGCTGGAAAACAGCATTGCCAAACCATCTCTTAGTAAGAGACAGATATATTAGAATGTTAGAAGGAAGGTACAGCAAAGGAAGGGATTTGCACAATCTTTTTTTCACTTGTTGTAGAGCTTAGGCAGAAAATTTTACGATCTTATTGAAGTCATGTAGGACAAATGAAATCACTGTCTTTTCAGAGAATTATTTGTCTTTCCCTCTTGGTGTGGTGTTGCCCCTTTTGAAGAAATTTATCTTAAATACACTTTATTTTCTTTCTGTTCAAACTTGCTGTTAAGGCATAGGCTTGTATCCCAGACACGCTTAATTAAACATTCCTGTGCTGTTGCACAAGCATCATTACTCCCAGAAGAGTGGAGAAGTTTTAACTACCTCAAACATCGCAGCAATTAAGGAGATCCACAGGTACAGGAGATCCACAAAACCTTTTCATTTTGAACATAAAGTCTCGTTATTCATATACAATCAGCAAACCAGGTCAACGTTGCATTTATGCAACCAAGTTCTTGTCAAAGCGTGGGAAGGAAATCTGGGAAGGCTGAACTTGGGGCTCAGGAATCTGCTCCCAGCCTGCCTTCTGCTCCAAGTCAAGCTTTAACACCAGACAGTCACCGATTACCCTTCAAAATGAAGGTCAGGCTAATTAGTTGAGACGATCTATAGAAGCATTTATAACAACCAAATTAATACTAAATGAGTTCATAATGATTCATATTATTACTGAACAATTAAAAATGATAGGGCCATTATTTTAAGTCTTGGTCCAGTTTACAGCTACCTATCACAAACCACGAAATGTGCTGCTGAGCTAAAAACACATTTCATCATTGGAAGCAATGAACCTTGGGAGGAGTGGTATTGAAACCATCAGGTATTTGTGAGCAGCAAAAAGTGAGGCTCAGTAAGTTTTCTGCCCTTTGTAGTTATCTGCCCTTTATAGCAGATAAACTTAGAAATCCTACTCCCAATCTCTTGTGTACAAGTCTCTTAAAACTGAAATTTATTTATTGATTTTGGTTGAGTTGCTGCTCACCAAACTGGGGATGGTAAAAACTTCATGCTTTGCATTTAAAGTCTGAATACATTGGACTTCAGCTCCTAGCCACTGAATCTGGTTTGATAACCAGAGGTAATTACTGGCTTACATTTTAAAACAGATTTAGTGAAATCAGCAATGTAGAAACATTCACTAGGAATTTATTTGTTTTTCAGACCTACTTTTTGTTTTGTTTGGGGTCTGTTCGTTTGTTAGTTTGTTCCACAAGGGATAATAGATTTTCCAAGAAATTCAAAGCCATATCATGTACTTCTCTTAAATGCAATATAACTCAGTAATTCTAAGTTTTATTCTATTCTTTGCTGGTTCAGATTCTGACAATTTTTTGCAGCTCTAAATAATAAATTTAAATGCAATTCTGGTGTCCTTTTCTAAAGAACACCTTGATTCTTTCAGGCAGGTGAAAGGTTAGTGCAGTCAGCCTGAAGAGCAGATGGCCAGCAGCAAGCTTTTCCCTGCTGACACGATTATAAAGGGAGCACACTGCTAGAAAAATGTGTTTGCTACTGCTAATAATCATAATCTACTCATTGATTTATAAAGCTCCATCTGAACATTTCCAGAATTTTACATCAAAGACACTTTTTGTTTCCTTTAAATATATAGGAATTATTCTGAAAAAAGGCACGATCCTGCACCATGGACCTTCCAAAAACATCTGAAGCTAAATCACAAATGTTCCTGGTTTCCATCAGGAAAAATTTTTATTTTTCAGTAATACCTACCATGAAGCAGCCATTATTTTTAACAGTTCTGGTACTGATTTTCATGGCATTTTAAATGAAATTGAAACATTGTCCTCTAATTTGGCTTCTCTCAAGTAGTAGAATTAAAACCATATGATTGTACATGTGAAAAAATTATGTTTATCTCTCAGCCACCCATCATCCTTTCTCAGGTGGCTGTTATGTCATGTGGTATTTTGTTACCATGGAATATCGCAAATTGGAAGGGACACAGAAGGATTGAGTCCAATTCTGTGCTCCTCATAGGACAACCCTAAGTTAAGCAGCATGACTGGAGCATTGTCTGGATGCTCGTTGAATTCTGACAGGCTTGATGCCTATTATACTATATAGTACATAATTTAATGTAATTTGCATCAATGTATACTGCAGGCTGATCTCTAGGTCTGACTTAATTGTCAAATATGGCATTAATATTCTTCTGATTTATTATAAGAAGCATTTTGCAGATGTTTCCCACAAAAATTTAAATTTGAAGTTACAGATTCCAATAAAGCTTATTCTTAGCAGGTATGTCTATTATTTAATTTCATATTTTTCTAAAGCACCAAGTGCCCTGGCCTATTCTGTTTTCTTAGGAATCTGTGAAACACTATGTTATTTATAAAATGTAATTAAATTCCTTTCAGTCTATCCATTCATGGTGGCTTAAAAGAAAAAGCTATAATCCACCTCACTGCTTTTGTTGCATGCTCAGTATTTATATATTTGTGTAAAATCTCATTATTCAGACTGCTGATTGAATAACTTTGAAGTGTTTTGTGTCTCATTAGCAATGCTGCTCATTATGCAGGGTATGATGACTAATGGAAAGCCTTTGCCTCACAGCTCTAGGTGATGGAGATTTTTTTATCATAAGCTACTGTTCAGACATGAAATGATTATAGAAGTAATAACAAATAATTAAAATTTTAATTACAATTTTCTTTCAAGGATCATCACCCCTTTGCTGGTGTTTAGGTTTTGTTGTGATGCTGAATGTGGGTGTTCCCTTCTAAATGTACATAGTCTGGCATGCCAAATATGAACTCCAAAAATGATACCTTTTTATCAGTGGCACAAAGTAAACAAGGGGGAAAAACCTCTGACAAAGGTTTTGAAAATGCTACAGTCCTTACCTGTTTCGATCAACACAGGCCGATTCCCTCAAAGTGGGAATCCTAACATTTCATCCTAATTTAATCCTAATAATGTTTCATTTAACCCAAATAATGCTCCAGATAGCCTCAAGATATGGAGAACTTGCATTCCTTGCATTAAAAAATATATCACTGCATTTTTTCTCTTTCTGCATAGAAAAATACATCCCAAAGGTGATCCACACAATAGTACTAAAAAAGGGAAAACCTCAGCCCAAGCAGAAATATGTACAATTACTCACGGTCTTCAACAGAAGTCATGTGTATGATTCCTTCACACTAGATAAGTAAGGAATCCAGTGGGGACATAATAAATGCTCCTGAAAAAACATCATCATTTGCTTTTCCTGAAAGGTCACCCATGACTTCCTTACCCATCAAGTTTGTAAGATGATATGAAAACAAGAATTTCCAGTTGGCTTTCACAGCGTTTATGCACTATCCAGGGTTTCTCAATCTCTGTGATTGAGAGCATTCAATTTTGCTAAAATATTTCTCATTCCCATCATTATGAACAGCTCCTTTTTAAGAAAAGAGGTGAATTCAATTTTGTTGTGGTTGTTTGTTACACAGTGATGTTTTTGATTAATAGTTACTTTGCACACAAAACATTCAAAAATGTGCTGTCCCTCTACAAAAATAGCATCATTAAATGCTTTTTAAAATAATGGTCCCTGGAAGAATTTTTCTGCTTGTATTCTATGAACTATTTCCTGAGTCAAAATAAAACCAGAGTTAAGTTGTTAAAGAAAAATGAAAGACATCCTGAAAAGACACAGAACTCAAAGGAGCCTATTTTTAGTTTAAAGGAAGTACATATGTACCACACTTGAATCATTATCCTCATCAGGATGACAGGTGATGCCAGGATAATAAATAAAGTCTCTGATTAAAAATTAAATTGCTATGACAGAATCTAAAGGCCACAAAGCCTTCAGATTGCCCTCCTCTCTGTCCTCTGCATGCATTCTTCCTCTTCCTCCACAATAAACTGTCCATTCAAATTCACGGATACACTGCAGGGAAGAATCAACATCAGAAAACAAAGCAAACAAAAATAAGACATACAGCTGTCAGGAGAACATTTTCTAGCCACAAAGTGAGCCTGAGGAGAAGACATCACTATACCATTGAGAACACAGGAAAGCCTTTTGTCATCAGCTGCTTCTGGTTCACCAAAATACCCAAGTGATGAGATTTCCACCCTGTGTTAGAGATCTCGATTCTAAATCAGGAAATAGAATAACAACTTCAAACACACACTGCAGATTCCCTTCTCAGTTGTAAAGGAGAACAGCCCTGCTGCTATGCTGGTACTACAGCCACAAAAGGAGCTACCTATGTAGGTCCCATTTTCAGGAAGCAAAATGCCATTGCAGGGATATTCCAGTAGCAGCAAGCCCAAGCAAATGTGTCTCAAATTATTCTTCCTTGGCTGCGTTGTTTATGACTTAACTGCATCACAAGTAGCAGTAAGTGCACTTTGAACAATCATGTGACGTTTAATCCATTAACAATAACTATTGTTTACATGTAAATTAGTTACTCATTAGAGAAATAATTTCTTTTGAAGTGGGATTGTTATTTTTATCAATTGACTCATAAAGTTAACTCTTCACATTTTATTCCTTGCCATCTAAATTAGCATCTGCAGGATTTGATATGACCACAAGTCACAGATTGCTGCGGAAGCTGAGAACAGAGACCACCTTCTTATTTAAACTGAAGTAAGTGAAAATACTTCTTCAGTTTCTCAGATTTTGCCTTCAGGAAACACAAATCTGGAAGTCCCAGCGGGTTAGACGAGACTGAAAGTATGTTGGGCGTCTTTGAGTTCGGGTGTGGGCTTTTCCACCCATACTGCAGAGTAGCTTTGCTTATTAATGACATTTACAGCCCTTTGTAAATGTGTTTGAGGATTGCTCATTTCCACAGTCTAGGGCTGGAGAAATGAAATTACAATAAACTGATATCTTGTGCCCCACCAATCAATAATGACAACCACAGAAGTCCTTCTACTACCTGAATGCACCAAGGGCAGTCCTGAGCACTCAGCCAGGCTGCAGCATGGAAGAATGGTTTAAATGGCTGCTATGGTGAAATCTTTGTGCATTCCTTTATTTTCCTAATACAGACTCCTGTAATCCCTGAAGCTAATTTGTCATAAAATACTTGTCTTCTGTCTCAGTGTGTCTTACAGTACCCTCTTCTCTCCTAAGCATTTATACAAGTAATGACTTGAGGGGCAGAAGGAGGCAGAGATTTTCCAATGCCTTCACTCTTTTCTGCCTGGGTTACGGTTTCAGCCAGCAAAGCATGGCTTGTAACAGAGAAGGTTCCAACGAATTCAGTTCCATTGTACTCCACATGTCAAGCTCAGTTCAAAAAAAATTCAACCTAATTTTTGAATATTCTCTCAAAAGCTCACAAAGCTCATGGTGCAACTTTCTTCATTCTTCAGTTCAGAGTAATAAAACTCAGTGATATTTATTGGCTGACCCAGAGCTGCAGAACTTTTCCTGGTTTGGTTGCTATGGGACTTTCTTTTTTAAAAATTTTCATTGACTTGAGTGCAGAGGTTGTACCTTTCCTGGCAATAGCAATCTACAGCCAGATATATATAGCTGTAATGGTAATTTCAGTAGCTAGCCTATTTTCTCAGTTTCATAATATTACTCTGTTATTAAACTTTTATAGCAGAAACTCAAATAAGTATCTCCAGCATTTCTACACACCTTAGAAAAATGGCCCTCATAACTGGGTACCCAATCCTGTCACCTATTAGAATGTGGCATTATCATTTCTGTTTGGTTCTGTTCTTTTTTGCTCTTTCTCTGTACATTAACTCATTCTACAGCTACACAGCGAAATATTACCACCCGTCCCAATGTTGTGAATCTAGGAATTCAGTCCAAAACCACATCATGTTTGCTCTTTCCATGGCCCGCCCATTAGAATGTAATTTGCTGTCCAATGCTGGGAAGAACATTAGGAGTTAATAACTTGTCCAGCCCTCTTTAACAGCCTAGAAACATGGATGCTACAGACATGATTAATGTGCCCTTGTTGACTGCTCAGAAAAAAATGAATTATTGCCTTTAATACATAGGACTTACAAAGGAAGTGGAATTAAGGGAGGAATCTGACCTGGACCTAAGGCCGCTGCCCTTTGTGTTCAATGATTTGGTGTGATTTTATACTGGATGTCTAAGAGTCAGGAGCCCAATGGTGGCAGCTGAGTCAGTGGCTTTTTTTTTTCAGCTGACTGGGTTAACAGTATCTGTATTTTTTTAATATTCTTTTCAAAAAATGAGGTTTAAACATTTCCATTTTGTAGCCAACCTGCAGCAAGAAGACCTTGTCAAGGAGCAGCAGCGATTCCCATGCAGCTAACTGAGAGCCAGTGCCTTCCCACCAAGGTGTACTTGGCACAGATGAGTCATTCTGTGCACTGCTGACTGTGTTAATTTGCTGTGACTTTGCAACCCTGTATTAGAAAGACATTTCACTTTTCACATGACATCCACTTGAAATTCGTGGAGAGCAGATCTCCGAAACTTGGAACGTTTCCCAGACAAAACACAATGCACAAAGCTGTAACTTGTTCAAGAAATTATACCAGAAGTTAGAATATGTTCCTGATGAAGCTGTAAACTTCAGCTGGTAGACTTCTCAAAATAAGGCTCAATCCTCCTGCTTAGTTATAAGTGGGGTGAAGAGCACTTCCATCTGTTGCATTGTGCAGAAATAACATCAACTTCAGAGAGGAAGCTCTTAACCTGTTTGTTTTTGCTGGAATGAAAATACCAATTCAGCAATTCATATTTTGGAAACAAGTCTCCCTCCAGTAATCATAATATTTTTTTGGATGCCAGATGGCCTGGACTGCTCTCCTGGTCTGTGCATCAGAATAACTAAATGCTTATATTTCTTAACATGTCTTTTTAGGGGTGAAAATGAATATACAAAATGATGAAAATTAGAAGGTCTGAGATGAAACCTCAGTCCTGCTGAGCTCACAGACAATTCTGCCATCGATTCAGCACTGTTATGTTTTCACCACTGCTACACCCCAGAGTTGAAAATATGTCTGTTCTATTTTGACAATGGTATTTCCAGATAGATAGATTGTTTCCTCATATTACTGCTTCAACAGACAATCCTTAGGAACTGAGAGTGCTCTAGGAATCATTTTATGACAGTAGGCAAAGGCATGTTAGAAATGGCATAATCAATCTTTTTTTGGACTACTAATTTGAGTGACATATTTTATAATGCTTTCTTTGTTAACCTATAAACACACATACTGCACTCCTCATATTTACAGGTCAGTACCTATGCAATACACAACTGATAACCTGTAAAAAACCAGGTGCTTTAAAAGCTTCCTGAAACAAAAGTTTCATTTGAAATGTCTCTCTTAACAATTTCTTGTAAATGAGTTATCATAACCCACTCACCTGAAAAAAAATGTAGCGTTTTGGAGGTGTCTACGAATGTACCCAAATTTCACCTAAATTTTAAGTTCCCTAAAGAGTGGGGCAATTAAAATAAATGTGAGAGTTTCATAGGTGGTCAGCAGAGTAAGAGAGAGATGTCTTTGAAAACTCCTTGCTGTCTGTTCACTGTAGAGTACTCTGGAAATTGCTAGACTTGAAGAATGAGGAAGTTAGCTACCTACATTAGTTTAAAAGGTTCTTTCTTCAGGAGTGCACCTTCAGTAAACCAATACATCTTTCTTCCTCTGAGAATTAATGTAGTGACAGTAACCACTAAATGGGTGAGAATTTCTGGTGGTAAATTGCTGTTGGGTTTAATTACAGCCAAGCCCTCCTTTCCTCATGTTATTTCATTGGCCTAAATGGATGCACCTTTCCCTCACCTTGTGTAGGACACAAAGACTGTGTAGAACTATTACTGGATCAGAATGGTCTTACCCATGGTTCCTGTTTGGCAGGACATGTTTGGACTCACAGCATGTGACATGTGCCAAAACACAAGACCTCCACCAGATCAGTGTTCCCAGTACAGCACGAATCATTATGCAGGGTGTGCATGTGGAAAGCAAATGCTCCTGACATTGCACTCTTTCCAAACAAAAAGCATTTTAATGCTGATTCCAAAGGGACTGGAAGCTGGACTAGGGAATTATACGATGAACTGCTGTCATTTTTGCCTATTCTTTCAGCTCACAGGACAGTGTTAGACAAGGATTGTGCACATTTTCTTGTTGTGCTGCACTGTTACCATCTGGGTTGTCGTGCTGATGTAGCACTGAAGATGAGCTGAAGAGGGACTGTTGTATATTTATAAAGAATTCTGTGGCTAACTTTGCTCTAAATTGGGCATGTAATGAATGCATTACTGCAAAGCAGGGAAATAACACCTATTAGAGGCTAGACATGAATCATCACAATGGAAAATAATTTTTTAAGCTGCAGTATTTTCTCTGTTATTGCTTTGCTTTAAACTAGTGAAAAGCAATTACTTTATTCTTTATTTTTATTGCTGGTGATTCTTATGCTAATTTTCCCCTCTATATTTGATTTGATTTTGAAAAGGCTTTTAGAATTTAGGATTAAATTGAATTGGTGATAGTACTCTACCATGTTCACCTCCTACCTTTCTTATCCTCAACCCTCACTCTGGGTTACGAAGAAGTCTTAAAACAGACCGAGCAAACTCAAAGCTATCACATTTTAAAATGTTTCTTGTTCTAAGTAAATGAGACAAATCAGCATCCTCTAGTCATCAAAACAATAAAAGTTTGGGAGTTTATGTCAAGCTTATTAATAATTTAACAGTTTAAAGAAACAAAAGTTCCCTGCATTTGAAGTGTTACCTATTTGAATTTTTCCCCTTGAAGAATCACATCTCCTGCAATTAAGTGAAATGTATTCACTTGAGGGACCTTGGTTATTCTAGACCTGTGACTTAGGTCTGTATAAAACATGTAAATCTTTTCCTGACAGTGAATTCAGTAACCAGAATGTGCTGCTTTTCAGAGGCGTCAACAATTGCTTCAAGTAAACAAAAAAATAAAAATCTGAAAATGAACAACTTACCTTTGTATCCACAAACGTAGAGGTAATTTTTTGACCATCCTTTTTTCTTGGGCTGCAGTATTGTAGAAAAAAAAGTTTATTTATTATCAGAAGTCACTGTCAAGACACAGAACTAGTGAAGATTTACTCTGTTGAACACTTAACAGCAGAAATTAAGGAAGGAGCTCTCCAAGGTCCCCTGTGATGTTAAAAGGGAGAGAAATTCTATGTGCAAATCTAGAAATTATCTGTATTTGTGATCTTTGTGTTAGTTACAGTTAGGTGAGATTAAACCTCAGCTTGCTTTAAACCAAATTACTTCATCAGTGGCATTCCTTGAAGAAATCTGCATAGTGTGCCTACAATGACTGCAAGGGTGCTTTCAATTCCCTTACCTCAGGAAGATCAAATGATGCAGAACCAGAAATGGAAATGATCCTTCCCCTAATGCTGGATCAAACAGAAAGGCAATATTTTCTAAAAACCATCAAATGTTACAAGCAAGTAATGAAATACCTTCCTGTAGGCTTGGGGGCAATCTTTGATGTAAGCAAACCTGAAAATGGATGAAAAAAAACCCTTGAAAAAGGCTCCTTGTTTTTCTCCCCTTTCCTGAACTCTGGCCTGAGACACCATGTTCTATTTGCAGCTGTAATGTCAGCAAACACTGGGCTTTCATTCAATTTATTTCGGAAAATTTAGAACAGAAGACATATTCAGACTCCTTGCATAGGCCTCAGGCAATGGTGTGTATTTCATTATTTCAGAGCAGACATTGCAGGTTAGCTGGAAAATTGCAGTAAAAATTATTGTCCCAGTCACAAAGGTGGCAGTGCCATATCTTTTCTTTCTTTCCAAAGAACCCCAGGTGAATAAAAAATATAAAACTATCCTTTAAAATTGTTTATCTAACAAAGGTCTAGGCACATAGATAAGGCTTTAATTTTTTATGTCTTTAAAAGCTCAGAAAACACAGCAATACCCACACAGCAGCCGTGGTGAAAAAGAGAAATATGCACTTAACATTTCAAGAACTTCTGTAGAATAAAAATTAGACAGTATTTTTTCATTTATATTAACAAAAATTCCTTTAAAACTTCACTGCTAGTTTTAAAATCAAATAGAAGACATTGTGACTGCCAATGAGCCAGGAGATTAATGATTTAAAATAACTTGCTCTTCTTACTGCTGATTTAATGAAATGGAAGTTGACATCTAACAATCCCAGCAAAACTTCTGCAGCACTAATGGTTTGATTGTGTTCTGATAAAAGGCTCTATTTATTGCATAATCCAGACCATCAAAATATAATTTTCTATAAAACTATTAAAAAATATATTTATTTACATCTGACTAATGTTGGAAACTTATTTAAAAGCTGAAATAAGAGAATCACAGCAAAAGTACTTTCTAATACCCCAAATTCAGCTTTGTTCCTATGATGTGGATGAAACAGTGTAGTCAATTTTAAAGTTTTAAACTTTTTTGAATGATACACCCCTATTTTCAGGTTATTTTGTTTCAAGAATTTGAATAGAAATGGTACAGTAATTCTTGTTGGCAGTTCACCACAGGACAGATATGTGCACTGAACACTTGTAGAAACAATCAGAGTCCTGATGAATGTTTGTCACTGCGCTGATCAGAGGTTTTTATGGAGTTTTACCTACCTCTTAATAGCTGAGATCACACCTGGGATAGGCCTGCTACATTCCAGTTACTGCATCTGTGGACAATAATAGCAGGATAGTTTGTTTTGGAGGGAATTTTTAGAGGAGCTTAACCTGGGCAAAATGAGAAGCACTCCTGTGTCATTTCCAGTGGTGTGGAATGACATTTAGACTTATAATTGGCATTGTATTGCAAACTGTGCCTTTATTAAGATTTACAGGATGAGAGGTGTGTACGTGTTCCAGGTGGTATCTGCAGAACAGAATCCTCTCTTGCCCTCTCCCTATCCCATAAGTCAAGAAGTCCCCCAGAGTTAAGAGTGAGAGGTGAACAACTTTTGTATCAATGGAGTGTGACAGCGAATATTCACTGTGTGCTGTACATCCCTTTGGATATTAAAATAAACAAAATCATTTCCTAAAAAAGCTTTCTGAAAAGACTCATTAATTTTTTATTCTGTTTTTTCAGCAGGTTTACAGAAGGACTAGGAGAATATTTAGAATCATAGGGAAATAGTTGTTGGCTGCTGGCCAGTAAAAAAGATTTTAAAAAGACAAATAATATATGCTTCATGCTTTTTAAACCTATGAGATTAAAACTTTGAGCATGGTACATGAAATAACTAATTCCCAGCTTGTCTGGCCTGACAAATGAGTTATAGTGTTAGAAAACAGCAGAGTCATTTAAAGCTGTGATTCTGACTTTATGTCTCTTTAATGGATTAAACCCTGAGCATTAGGCAGTGGTGCCCAATGTATGGTCACATGTATTGAATCCACACAGACCTACTGAAAGCCTGTGTTTAAAGTTACACTGAAGCAGGCATTGCAGCAGGTGAGGAGTTAATGTGCAAAACATTAAGAGCCCTAAAATTCCTCTCTGTCAACAACATATAGGCTGTCCTTTAAAACCTTCCAGCTGTAAATAGCAGCTCTGACAGGAAGGGGAGAGCAGCCCAGGCATCTTGCACTGGCTCTTCTGTGGACTTGAAGTCTTTGAAGGCTGGAGGCTGTACAGAGAACTGGCAGAGATTACAGGAGAATTTTTCAAAGGCATGAAGAGTTCTGAGGGACCCAGCTCCTATTCAAAATCAATGAGTGCTGGACACGTAATTAGCAAGGGTACTTTGAAAATCTCTCCCGCCTTCTCTTTTATGCCAGTTCCTTGCTATAGAAACTGTACGGAAATAGAAATCTAATTGGGAAACACTGTGACCAGGAAACAGAGGTGAGGAAGTGGATTAACTGCATATATCAGTACAGAAACTCTTTCTCAGGCATGTTTATTGCAATTTCTAGTTGAAATCAAAATCAGCATTTTAACCAGTGTGCAAACTCTTATTTTTCTCCTTGGATTTCAAGATTTGGACTCTGAAGATATCTTGTCTTTAGAAATTAGTGGGTTATTTTCAGCAATATTACTTTGCTTTCTGTTATGTTGATAATAGTGTTGCTTTCATGAAATAATACAAAAGGTCCATATCTGTGTTTAGAGGGCAGGACATGTTCATCTTGTCTGTGCTATGCCTGATGAAATCATTCTTTGATGGGCAGAAGTCGTGTCTGATTTCACGTCACAAGGTAGCAGCTACAAGCAGGTGAATGATCACTGCCTTCCCACCACCCTCCCTTCTCTCTCAGGTTTGAACCAAGGTCAAGGAATGATTGGCCAGCCACAAAATTGCATCTCCAGTGCCTTTCAAAATGTAAATTCAAGTGCCAGCTAAAACCAGTGTGAATTGGGAGCTGGAAGCTGGGAATAGGAGAATGGAGAACCCAAAGATGGTTTGGTGAGACCTGTTGTGTGTGTGCATACATTATTGTATTAGCTACACTGATAAACCTCTTCAGAGCTGTAGATATTGCTGGCCGTGGAACAGTCACTTTTTCATTTCCATTATTATTTTCCTAACCATTCTCCTGTGCAATTTCCTACATGACATTCCAGGTGATTATTCCAAAGCAATACATATTGTGTGCCACCTAAGAAAGATTGGACCACTACAATAATTAATTTGAGTCTAACTTCTCCAAGTTTTTTCTCGTTTTCAGCTCAGGTACTCCCTTACTGAGGCTCTGATTTCTGAAGTAACCTATATGCTTGGTGAGAGTAGGTCTTTGTATAACTACCTACAAATCCTGAAAATATTTCTGTTATTTCTTGCTCTCCTGATAAATGAGGATCAGCAGGCTCACCTGACAGTAAGGAAGCTTACCAAAACATTTCATCCTTTTTTGTCGTATGCTTTGAGAAAGGACTCGATTTTCTCCCTTGGGGAGTTGCAATTCAATAGAAGTGAGAATAGATCAAGCACATGGATTACAGAATGGTTATTAATTAAGAGTTTTGTAATATTTATGCACAAATGGAATATTTCAGAAAAGAACCAGGAAGGGTCACTCTCATGCAAATGATTGGAGAATTAAGGTTGTTTTGATGAGAAGGACAAAGGCCACAGAGACATGTACAGCTCCATGGCAGAAGCTGTTACTAGCCACACTGTTCGTGCTGGTAGCTGAGAGCAGAGATGGGCCTTTACCTCTCCTTGGCAATAGGTATTTCTCTTGCCAGAAATCATTCTGATCTTTCATCCAAGAGAAACTTTACTTCTTTCCCTTAAATATAATTCTGCTTTTTGTCATTCTGCCAGCTGATTCAAAGTCCCTGGCTTAGTGCCTCGATATGACACATTTTCAACCTGCCAAAAAGAAAACTCTTAGATAGATGCATTTTGGCAAATAGCTATTATCATGAAGCAAGAAAATCAAGGTTCCACTTGACATGTGCATCTGATTTTAATCAAAGTATTAGACTCTAATATTGATAAATTGGCCAGGAATTGCTCAAACAGTGACTACTGCTCCACTGCCTGTGTAGCAATTAGCTAAATGACACGAATTACTGTGATGCAGCATGCCAATTTTCCCTTTGTCTTTGCAAAAAGAAAACAAAGTAGACACCACCTAATAACTTTAAATAACTTTTAAATAACTTTAAAACTTTTGAAATGCTTTAAAATACTTTTTGTTTACATTCTGTACACTTCTTTCTCTCATCACTCAAATATTGTACAACACTTAATTAGGATGTCTTTCATAAGGGGAGTCATCCTGAAACTTATCCCTTTCATCCACCTAGGAGTTTTCCTTGTTTTAAGTCATAGTTTTCTCACAGAAACATTCAAAAAGATAGAAATATCAGGACCAGAATCCAGCATGGATTTATTAATTTCTTTCACTTAAAAAGCATTTTCACACCATGAGTCATAGTACTGATGGTAATCTTGCATCTTTCAATTCATGCAACTAATTGTACATTGAAACAGGTAAGTATGTCAAAGTTGTCTGACCTTTTAGATGATTTTTTTGGAAGAATAATTTAAATTAAAAGGGTACTGGTTTGCCAAGAAAGCTTTCATTTTTAACAGAAGGATTGAATAGGTGAAATTTGGAGGGAAATGACTGCAGATCCCAGCATTTCCAACACAAGCATAATTCTGATACGTGCAAGTCCCACACTTAGGAAGGTCCCTACTACTGAGTGTGATTATCTCACCCATGCATTATCAGCACAAAGCCTCCAGGGCAGGCTTCAACAGCTCCTTTGCCTTGCACAGGGCAGCGGAGTTTTGATCAGTGAATTCCATTAGGAATTACTTGTCATGGTGATATGCAGCTAGATTTCATTTACCATCATTTTATTACAGCCTCCTGCAGCTCAGTTCCTTTTATTATAGTTCTGTATGCTGCTACATTTTACCTTGTAAGCTGGAGAGTAGCTGAGTGTATTCCCCACAATCCATTAATGTAGTGAAACTTCTATTTCTCCCACTCCACATTAGTGAGGGGGAAAAAGTCTCTCTCTGCAATACAATAGATTTTTAATGGGTCTAATTTAAAAATACTTCTTGCCAGGAGGAAGAAAAAGAAAAAAACTGAACTGTTTTGTAAAAGTTCTGTTTTGTAAAAAAAAATCTGCTCATGAACCATTAAAACAGCAAACACATGGAAAGTAGATCCAAAAGAATAGGGGGTCAGATGTGGACCCATTTTTACTTACACCAAGTGTTTACTTAGCCAAGGCACTTAAGCAGCTGCTGTTAGAGACAAACATCTATCAGACTAACACAGGCAAAGTTCTCTGTTTCACACAAAAGATGTTTAGCTTTAGACAGAGGGAAGAGGTGGTATCTGCCACTTCTTTGTAACAGAACAGGTTTGAGGATCTGCACCATGCTGCTATACTGCCCAATTTTTCAGAACAGGTCAGTTGGCAAATCTGAATCTCCTAATATTAGTGACCAATTCTGAACTGTAAAAATGCTCAGACAATCAAGAACTAAGAACTTCCGCTTGAGGCAAGCAAAAAGAATTCAAATACTTTCCTTTTCTATACTTGGAATTGGATTTTGAGGCTCCAAGGAAAACAAAACTCTGTTCTCTGATATGCCCTGCACAGAGACAATAATATGTGACTTGAATGCTTATAAATAGTTTGCCTTGTCATCCTTCCAGTTTCCCCTCTCCCTTCACTCTTAGTGAAAACAGTACTTACAGGAGCTAAGGCAGGAGTCTCTCCAGGAGCCTTTTCAATCCATTAATTTCCCTTTCTGATGTGAGGCTGTGGTCTAGGTCCAACATGGCAGGTCAGTGGGGTACTTGAGGAAATAGAAGAGACATACACTGAGAAGAATGATTCTCTGCAAATGGCAATCCTCAGGGGGAAGACAGTGTTTCATCTGTGAAATAATAAGCAAATTAACACGTGTAGAACATGTGGAAACATGTAGAAGTAATTTAAACAAACAAGGGAATGGTAGAGCAAACACACTGCCCCTAAGGTGAAGGCTTTAGCAGAGATAAACCATTCACAGTGTACACTCCTTCCAAAGAAAGAAAGATAAACTCAGGCACCCTGCAGTTTCCAGATCTTGATACCAAATTAAAAAGCACTGAAATTCATCAGTCACTGACTTTAACTGGTTTTGAGTGTGATCCTTAAGGAGAAAAGAATGTATCCATGAGGATATTTCCCCACCTTCAAGCAGTTTGAACACTTGCCTCGACAGAGAGTGTAACCCATCCACTCACCCATGCAACGCTGTCCGTGAATAATGATCAGTTTATGCTGTCCCTGCTCTGACCTCCAATAATTACACTGTGAGCCAGCAGAGCTCATCTGTCACTCACCAACTCTGTCTGCAGGCTGGGGAATAAGAGTTTTGTTTACCTCTCCTGGAGTTACTGGAGAAGTACTGAGCTCATCTGCAGCATTATTTAAATTAAAACTTGTGGTTCCCAAACTCCACTTTTTAGGTAGTGGGAAGAGAAAAGCTGAACAGTTGAACAGGATGTATCTTTGGCACCCTGAATATTTCTCCTTCAAGTATTTCTGTCATTTTCAATCATTAACACAGACCTATTTGAATACAGAGCTATTAAATACTTTTAAATGTTAGCTGCTCTAAGTTTTTTCTCTGTTAGCTTTTGGCAATGTAGGAAAGAACTGGAGAACAAAGATTTGGAGAACTTTGATCCCTTCAAACACTACAGGCTTGAAACACCACATGAACCTCCTGATACACTCACTTCAGCTGAGATTGTCTCCTCTGACTGTTTACTTGCCAGAATATTGTATTTAGCTTTACATTTTATATTTCACACTGTCATAACAGAGAGTGATTTTTTATTTGTGCTTGGCCTGTAAAAGTATATAGAGATCATATTGTTTGATGTTATTTTCTCCTCATATTTCACTGAAATCTCAGCTGCCAGCTTCCTGGCACTGAGTGCATTACCTATGAAGTGCAGTGTACCTTCTAACAATCTCTTATTTCAAAGCTCACATTTCCAGTGATAACTCAAATCTGCCTTTTTCCCTATGGTGCTCTCCCTCTGCAGATTGTGGAAGTCGAGTTCTGTTAGAGGATTAAAGCATTATCAGTATTTCTTTACATCTGCATTGATACAATTTCTGGGTAGCTTTACTGAGAACACAGGCAAGTTCCTTTTCATTGAAAGGAACGCTCAGGGAATGAACTTGGAAGGGCTGTGGAGTTATTTGGTGCTGTTATCCCCAAGCTCTGTGATGCAGGAAGGTTTCCACTTTCATATTTCTACAAGTAAAATGACTTAAAAGTACTACTTGCCATTGTGGGATTTTAAGGACCTAAATTCATCCTGATCAGCATTTGCCAGTAACAAGAGCCCATCTGAGAAAATATCAAGGTCAATCACAGCACACAAAGGAGGGACAACTTCCCATAGACAAGAATTTAAAATCACAGATCTCCTGAGAATCCCAGAAATCAGGGGTCTCCTAGAAAATACTACTGGCTACTCTCCCTTGATTTTACTTTTCCTTACAACACATTCCCAGGTAAATAACTCACTGACATGTCAGATTTGAAACATCAAGTCTGTCAGCACTGCTCAAGTGACACAGAAATCTGTAACAAGTATTCACTTGGTAACCTCAGGAATAAAGGGAAAACTTGCAGTTTAACCATCTCAGCAACACCCCATGAGCTTTTGTGTCTTTGCTCTCTTCAGTGAGCCTCTGAGGACTATTAAATAAACACTGGGTATTTCTGGGAGGCCATAGCACCTTCTTATTTCTGCTAAGGATCTAATCATGTGTGTAGAAAATGAAGGTCAATAAAAATCCCTACAGAGATAAATGAGAATCACTTTATTATTTTGGCAAGGCTCTATATCCTCAATTTGGTTTTCTTAACATTCAATACTACAACACTGAATTTTATTTTTTTCCCCTAGTCTGTTTGCAAATTTAGCTGTTTAAAAACTGGCATTAAAAAAAATTAATAAATTTCCAGAAATTGCTAACAGGGCTCAAAAAGGAAGCATAGACAGTATTTTCTCTCCATCACAAGCTATATTTGTCTTCCTGTCCGGGATGCTATCCAGAATAAAGGAGTGTGGCCAGAAAGGAAAGAAGTACAACAACTCCATACTAAAGGAAAATTACAATGAAAAATGAGGAAAAGGCAACAGATGGAGAAAACTGCTGTTACGGATCCATTCTGCCTCCCCTACTCTAAAAGAATATTTATTGACCACCTGTTAGCTAAAAAGGTGAGCATTTCCTTCAGAACCTAAAATTAAGATGAAAAAATGGAAAAAAATGAAATGGGTTTTCCCCAGTGCTCCGAAACCAAAATGAAGCACACACTGAAGTTTCTTTCTTTTGTTCCTTCCTTTTTTCCCACTTTTTCAATGAGGAGCCAAAATGGAACTACCTGGCTTTGCCCATTAGAGTTAGCACACACCTATCATTTTAGGGGAAATAATGCATTTCAGTCACTACAGAAACAAAGGAATAAATGAAAGAATCAATCTTTCTCAAAGCAACACCAACAAACATATTGTTGACTTAACCCTTATTTTCAGTATGAAATTCAGCCTGAAGAAACCTGGTTTATAAAGACAAACTACTAACGAAACACAAACCCATTATTTGAATCTCTACTCCAGGAGCATGAAGCCTGGCTGAATTTGTACCTCCTTTGATACCAGCCCAGCCTCTGGATTTGTACTTCCAGAGCTGGTGAGGAGAAGCAAAGGTCTGGAAGAAAACTGCTACAGTTCAATTGGTGATTTCATCAACTGCAACTGCTTGCCACCTATGCATATTACCATTCTCCAATGTCTCATTGACTGTTCTGGGGAGGATAAAGTATCACAGGCATTGGGAAAAGGGTTTCCCTGCTCCAAACCCGGAAACATCCAAGGAATGGTCTCACCAAAGTTCTTGGGATACTTTCCCCCACCTGTGATTTGGAGGGAATTCTACTCAGACTGAGCTGCTGATATTCTGACACTGATACTGAGCTACAGAATATCAGAGTTGCTCAATGAAACTGGAAGGAAGAACAAGGGCTTCAGACACCTGAATCCTTGAAAGTCCTTTCTCTACTGAGAAAACCATCTCAAGACTGAAAAACTGTCCAGAAGGAAATGAAGACCCAAAACCATCTGCAAATAATATTCTGCTTCTCAAGCCTCTGTGAGACTTCTGCATGACTACATTTTAGGAATCTTTCTTGAAAGTCACTTTTTGGCTACAGCATCTTGTAATGCCCTCAGTCTCACACAATATTAATTGTTTAAATAGAATCTCAACAAAGTGCCAAACCTGCCACTAAAATGCAAGTCCATGCAAAATGAGCTTCTCAACTGCCCATCCTGGCCTTTCAGATGTAAAACATAAGACAAATGGAGAATATAAAACCAATTCCAGCGTAACATGAAAAAACAGATTTCTTAAAACATTTTTGTGTCTATAAAATGCATGCACTTCTGTAAAGTGACACAATAGCATCTACAGAAAAAAATCAACAGTTTATCATGTTCATCAGATGAGAGTGACATAAAACCAAACAGGTTTGGTTTTTTCCTTTCCAATTCACCCACAGGTCTTGCATAGCATGTAAGAAATTATTCAGGGAAATAGCAGATATTGCACATGGCTAGTCTGTTATTACACTTGAAAGGGCAATAATCTTTATTAGGTCATTTTCAAGACTCCAGTAGAGCTGCATTAGGAATAGTTCAAAATACAATATTGGTATATGTCGGTGATTTTAATTTTACAGAGAGCATTTTTTGCATTTGCATCATTTGGAATGCTAACACTGCTTGCTCACAAATTAATACAAAATTGGGTATTTGCTTCCAGCTAATCACCCAGATAATGTGATGAACATGGATCATCACTGGATGTGAAAGATATTTAAAAATATTTTGATAATTTCTACTCATCCACAAAAACAGATTAAGAACTCTAAAATGTATTTCCTTCTATCAGGTTCAGAAATAATGAAAACATGTATATCCTCCTTCCAAAATCATTCTCTGTAAATGATGGAATTAAAAGGATTTGAGATTTTCTCTAAACCATTAGTAGCTTTTTCGGTAATTTTGAGAATATCTTGATATGCAAGTGAGTTGGGATTTTTGGAATTATATCAGAATAAGCAAGATAAAATTAAAACAGAATAAGCAAGACAAGATTAGAAAGACATTTTTAGACTGAATATTACTCAAACTTTTTTCTATTATTGCAAAATAATGAAAAGAATAATGCATGTGCATGTTCATGACACAACACATTCTCTGGACAGTAAACCTCAGTAAGGAATCAAAGAAAAGTTATCAAGATGAAAATTCAGGTCTAAAAATTTAACACACTGGAAAGCAGAAACAGAGATTCCATTAAGTGGCAAATACTGCTTTGCAACTCCCTGATTTCATATTCTGATTTCAAGAAATGAAATGGTCCCATTCCAAATCCAGACACTTGTGCTGGAATAAGTACTGATTCCTCAGAAAACCATAGCTGTTCATGAGCACTGAACACTGGCAAGAGATTTCTTTTTTTTATGAATAACATGTAAAATAAACTCAGGTGAGTGGGTGCATACTTATATAAGGAAATATTTAAAAGTTGTTTTCTTAAAGCCAAGTTGTTGCAATATATCAGCATTGTGAATTAATTTATTGATTCCTATCTCAGAAGCAACATCTTGAGAAATATTTACCAGAGATGAATAAATTTTGAAGTCAAACTTAGTTTTCCATGACTTTCATTAAGGTGAGAGTTAATGTCAATAATTCATTGAAGAATTGATTCACTGCTCATTTTAACACAGCTTGGAAATACCTGTCTACCTGAAAGTTGCTATGTTAGCACACTATATAACTTTTTAAACATTAATCTATGCCTTATTTTCTTTTGAGTTTTAGAGGAAGAGGTGAATTCATTAATGTGTGTCACAGAACTGGTCCTTCTCACAAGTGATTGTCCTCTTGGCAAGGGCTGATATCAGAGGAAGAGAACTGGAACATGCAGAGCATTAGATCCAGCAGGAAACAGCACAAACCAAGGCTCAATCACTCCAGCAATAGTTCCAGTACACTTTTTATAGTTTAGGTGCCACAGAGTACAATTTCTTGTCTGTCAAGTCCTTACTGAAGAAAATAGGAAGGAAGAATGAGCTGCTCACTTATCCAAGTGATGGATTATCTGGTCTTGTCTACAATACCTGCTACACCTCTCCTATCTATCCTGAGGTGCTGTAAATGTCCCTGCTAAAACCTGTGATCCACTGTTAGGGCCTACATAGGGGATAAAGGAAGAAGGATGATGATTTCCTTGATGGAAGCTCATCATCTACCGCCAAGCAAACTGTGATGTTAGTAGGGAAGAAATTTCTTCTTGCTCCCATGCCCTTCATAAGCAATTAGCTTTTACTCTTTAAAGTTACAGCATGCTCCTTATTTCAGTTTACATAACTTCAAGTGTTAATTATTGGTTATAAAATTGCCCTTTTAAAAATTACACGTAACTATTTCATACTGTAAACTTCTGCAGCTCTGACTGAAACAGATGGGTGCTGAGCTATGGAGCATGCTATTTATTTTTAGATGTTGTAGCTTTATTTTTGATAATTTCAGTCTTGTGTTTAAGGATCAAATATGTGTATCTGTGTCTATATCAGTATCAGTGCCATAAGAACAGCAGGTTAGCACTTAGCCAACAGAGAGATAATTTCTGTAGTCCCACCACAGAGAAGTCTGGAAAACACAAGTGTACTGCTGCTCTGAATTGTCTCAGATAGTGTTCCCAAATCACAGAACATTATCTGAGCACCACCAGACTGCTCTGCATCTCTTTTAAGCCCTGTCTATACACAAATATTTTCAATTGGCTGCTACCATACAGGGCAGAACTCTGGGTTCCACCGTGTGATCTGAGTTGATAGGGCTATTTGCATTGCGCATGGATTTTCATATGGACAGGGATGGCAGGAACCTCCTCCCTGAAAGTCAGCAAATCCAGACTAATTTACAGCAGACAGGAGCTGCTTCTTAGCATACTTAGCTGCTTCTTTACCTGGTTGATCTGTCAAAGACTCAATAACTCTATCTGCTGAAATGAAAGTGCACATCTAAGCATAACAGAACAACTCAGACATTGTTGTTACAGCTGAGCTGCCAGATTCAGCAAGATCCACGTTCAGAAGAGGATGTTTGTTAATGAAATACCTGGGCATATGGCTAATTTATGCTTCTCAAGCAACTCCTGTATCCCAGCTACTGTGACTGTCATGAAATATAGTTGTGCAATTTATCTGGCTAGATTAAAATCATGAGCTCATAGCACATCAAAGACAGCTTTATACTTACGCTGTGGGTCTGCACAGCACAGCCAATGCAATTTCCCAAACTCTTATTTAATGACATAAAGCAGAAAGAAAAACAAGTGGAGCTGTTGTAAGGGTATCAATCCCACCTGACTTACAGAACTGTGATGTTGAGTCAGATTCACTGCTAAGCACGTCAGAACTTGCTAAGAATCAATTTGGCTCATTGGCATCCCAATGGCAGATTAATCTGTGTGAACTCTCTGGCTGAATAGACATTGCCCAACCCCCTGTAAAATATTATTTTTCATAGTATAAGACACCTAAGCAATTTTTATAATTGAAAATATTTTAATAATCTGTTCCTCAGCTAGAAGGACCTACAGTCAAAATGCCAACTTCAATCTTATTTTGGTAGCAGGCATCTTCTTAAAAAACATTCTACCTACACTTCTGCAGCAATAAATTTGTTTCTGTTAAAGAGGTGGGGAGAGGATTTTGATCACAAAAGAGACTAAATGAGTTTTTGTTACAGGTCTTGGGTTTACCTCTGAAATCTAATTCAACAGACAGATAAGTGCCAGTAATGACCACGAGCAATCACAATCTACAGAGCACTGGAGAAGATGAATATTTACAGTGAGTGAAGAAAGCCAAGTAAACCTTAGCTCAGCCTCACAGGGTCACTGGTGAAATGGGACTGTCTCACCCTGGTAACTTCCAGAATATTTACTCTGGGTGTTCCCCCAGTGCAGTGGTGTTTGTGCCATTATTGCTACCCCGGCATTCCCTCGCAAAGGCTCCTTTCAGCTGCTCTCCACAGGTGACGAGAGTTACTAAAGAATGTCCATGGTCTGTCCTGCAGGTAATGGCTCATCAGGCACAGGCAGCCCAGGAGAAAAACACAGCCAGCTGAGGTGGCCTCTGTAGGCTTGGGCAGAGCTGGAGCCTGGCTAAGAGCAAATTACACCAACAGGCTGCTGGCTATTTTCAGGTGCCTCTCTGTAACACCTTTGCCCTTTCTCCCACTGGAGACAAAGGGTTCACTGCAGAGGGTGAAAATAAATGAAAATATGCATGTTCTGATACAAAAATCTCCAGATTCTCTCAGCAGTGCTTGTATATTTTACATTATAATGACAGAAAATTTGTATCTCAGAGTTCAGAGGCCATGGCAGCTCTAGGCAGAGGCAATTCATTCCCTCAGCCACACTAATAAAATCTGTGGATGTCAGGAAGAGCAGTAAAAGATCTTGCTGAAACTCTGAGGGGCATTAACACTTGTTACTGGCAGAAATTTGAGCTCTGGGACAACGGGACAGGACAATATATTCTATCCAGCCAATCCATCTGAATGTTGGTGTTTCTCAAAGCACGGTTGCCTTCTTCCAAAAAAGAAGAGAAAAGTTCATAGACCTTCAGGACTGTGGCTTCAAATGAAAGAGTGTGGATTAGAATGGGGTCATTTTGGGATAAACTGCCCAGAATTATAGATCTTGGGAACAGCCTGCCTGCTCAGTGACACTGGTGTTCTTGTCAGCTTCTCTGCCAATAGCAGCAGTACCTCTGACAAGAATGGCAATTTCATTAAGTGTTTGGGTGTTTTGGAAACAGAACTCTACCTGCTCTCAGTTAATAGGAAAATTTGAAATAGCAACTTGGAGCAGATCTAGATCAATGTAGAAATGAGTAAAAATCTAAATTTGCTGTGAAACAGTAATCCTGTTCCTTTCATTGGCTTTATTTTTCACATCAGTAAGATCTGTGGAAACAGGAAGAACAGATTTCCACATCATCCTGTCATAGGGCTGGGTAGAGTTGCAAGTTTCCAAATCCTGTTCTTGTCCCCATGCTGAACAGAACAGAGTTTATCAGTGTCAACAGGAAGTCACATTGAGAAGCAAAAGACAGTAACCCACTAAACTATACCTACTCCTGGAATTTGAGGTCTCTGCATAAATGTTTCTGTAACATGTCATATTTACAGGGTAAACAAATTGTTTGCTTGTTCTGAATCATATTAGGCTTGGCTTTTGCTCTTAATTAGTAAAAGTAATTGATAAATGTAAAGATAACATTAAAAAAGCTGTAAGGGAAAGATTTCAGGAGAGACTCCAGTAATTATTACACACTGATATTACAGAGTACATCCCACACACCCCTGCACAGTAAATTGGGATATTTAATTTGCCATTTCTCTGGATCAGTGGAACACTGCTCTCTGAATGGGTATTGGTATGAGGAGGAGATTACCACTAAGCATTACCTATGCAGACACTATTTCACCTGAGAGTCTTTGCAACTTTCCCAACCTACACAGATTTTCCACCAGATCACCTCATGGTGTATGGCTGACTTCAGAAATGTCTCCTCAAAGAGACGTTTCAAATTCTGCTCCCAGAATACTGAAATGCTGAATAGCTTTAATTTAAATAATGTTACCATAGCATTTTCATCCTATGTTTCCAGGTAATGGAATGGCTGAAAATTCCTAGAGCTCTGACACTTCTCCCAGGCTGTGGAGATAAGGCTTTGCCACTGGGGCAGCACAAACCCTGCACTAACACCTGGAGCAGTGGGAAAAGCTCCTCAGTCACAGCCCATCTAATCTTGCACTAATCCATGGAGCCTCACTTCCAGCCAGGGCTTCAGCCACAGAAAAGCACTTGAGGAAACATTTAAAAAACTGCTTTGAAAAACATAATGTCAACTGTTAAAAGAGTCTAAAATGTAGGATTTACAAACGTGTTAATTATGTTGTGGTGCTTTTACTTACTGGACAATAATATTGCTCCCAGAGACAGATGGGAGCATCCCAAAGGCAGATGATTGCCCTTCAAAGGAATCCTGATGTCCTATTTGTAGCAGGTAGAATTTAATCATAAAAATAATAATTTTTTCAAGTTGCCTCAAGACTAAATAACCAATACCATCTTAAAGAGATAGTCACAGATGGATAAACTCTATAACCACTGGCTTTTGTAAGCTGGCTTTTGTAAGCTGTTAATCTGAAACTCTGGAAATTTGTTAAAAGGCCACTAGTCATGCAAGCACTTCAGGTTGGTGTGATCAAGGAAAAAATTTAAATCACAGTTTAGTATTATGTACAGGTTTTGATTTTTAAAAAAGTTGTTATTATTTTGTTAACTATTTTGTCTTTTATGGAATTATCATACCACATAAGAATAAAGATTGATGTGGCTATCATTATCTAGGAGTTACTCTCCTAGTGAATTACTTCAAAGCCACCTAGATGTGGCACTTGGGGACATGGTTTAGTGGTGGGCTTGGCAGTGCAGGGTCAGCACACTCGATAATCTTGAATTGATAATCTCAAAGCTCTTTTCAAAAGGAAATGATTCCATGGTCTGGAACGTGGCTGAAATATTAACTTACTCAGCACTGGAAATAACCCCTAAAGATTGTTACTGGTTTAATGGACCACCCTTCCCTTTGCTATGAAGTTTTTTATTCAAGTGTTGCTTGTGCTCCTGCACCACAGTAATGTCACCATGAATATATAACCTGCACACAGTGTATGTTTACACAACATATTTCAGAGATCAATAGGGGATTTGGCATGAAATGGAAATACATGAACCCTGTAATTTCAAATAGAAAAGTTATTCATTAACTACTTGAAAGAAAAAAAAGAAAACACATTGCTGGAACAAATTTATCGTATGTGCATTTTAGGTAGGTTTTACACCTTTTTTTGGGTCCTTTGTCTTTATTCCAGGGAAAAGAAATTCAATATACAATTTTAGTTTTATTACCTTTGTACTATTCCCATCAAATAAATCTGGCTTGTGAAGGTCTTTCTCTGTTTTTTTAGAAGATCATTCTTGAAATGAAACTTTCTTTTCATTTCAGTGTAACATATCCTGTTTTAATAAAGAGTTTTGCTTCCTATTGAGAGCATTTTGACAAAATAATAAGATTGCTTTTGTTTGCCATTTAATTTACCAGTGGATCGATAGAGTTAGACATAACTACTTCTAGTATTAATACTCACAAATTCCAAGGGATCTGGAGGTTAAATCGTAAACAAAATATTTCATTGGCATTGATCTGAAAAGCAGACTGACAGCATTGCTAAAATTCATGAGCTTACAATTATAAATCTCCCCAAACCAACAGGAGATGGATCTGATTATTTTGCTTTGAAAGGGTCATTCCTTTAAAGCTGCAAGAGTTTATCAATTTATAAAAGATTCAATGAACTGTATTTTCCTTTAGTTTCTGTCACAACTCTTCCTTGTGATTACCCAGGCTAGGCCAGGTTATGAGAGTGACTGATCATTTTGCTCTCTATTTCAGGCAACCTCAAATTTACAGGATTTATGAATCATGCTAGATCTTTTGTGATATAAAGATTACAGGTAACCTGAACTTACTTGATGTACTGTGATATCCTGCCAGAAGTACAGCCACTCATTATGCCACAAGTGTGTGAAAAAATGCCTGAATTTCATCTCCTTTTGGGCACTATCCACCAAAGCTACAGTGACAGCTTATTTCTTTAAAGAAACAAGAATTTTCATGTACACTGTAGGTGACAGAAGTATTGCCTTCTTTACCTGATTCCCCTCCCACACCTTTTTTCTCTTGCTCCAAGAAAAATCTGAGTAGGCCAGCTCTTTACACAGCCTTGATTGTTCTATTTCCATCACTAATTGTGCACATTTTATTTGCCAGAGAAAATGGAACATTAGCAAATTCCAAAGCAAGCACCAGGCCTTATAAAGCTCTGAATGGAAGCGCTGGTAAAAGAGAATCCTTCTCTGAAAAGCACCTTTCAAATGTCCATTACTGGGATTCCCACATCACCAAACAACACAACTGTGATTACATTTTGACTGCTGATACCCTTGTCCCTGGATCACGCTGACCCCAGCCCCAGGAGATCAGTCCCTCTGCTGTGCTGATGGCTGAGCTCCAGCAATGACAGAATTCTCTGCCTGGTGCCAAGAACCCAGGAAGCACAAACTTCTCTCTGGCACCAATGCTCCTCCTGCCAGAACAAAGGCAAGAATCAGTGGCAAGCAGGAGACAGTAAGAATGGTGGGATAATAGCTAAACTCCAGTTCCTTGTGCAGGTGTGTGCAGCCTTCAGAGAGCTGCTCATTCCATTGATGAATTCCTGCAGTGCTTTCCTTGGAGCTCACAGGGCTAGGGAAAGTGGGGTGGATTTTTTGGTGGTGATGTGTGGGTAAGCATGAGTAGGAACCAAGCCTGAAAACCAATAAGTAAGAGAAAGCTAATGAAATAAAATACAAATACTGCTTTTTAAATTATTTTCATCTGTTCCTGCACAGGAAAAGTTAGCATGCCCCTGACTCTGGTGGTTTAACTGCATCTAAAAAACCAAGCAGACAATTTTTTTAAAAAATGGTAACACTTGCATAACAATTTTAAGGTGGTAAAAGTGACTTGTTTCTTAACCTTGTACCAACCTGCATTACCTACCAAAACCAGAGCTGTGCTCCTTTCACTCAGACTGTGTGCACAGCATGAATTAATTAATATTTTTGGCCAGATTACTGTATCATTTAGAATAAGGTACTGCACAACTTTCCTGGGTGTCTGTAACAGCCCTAAATGAAGAAGCATGGCTATGGTGCCGTATGTACAGTGATAAACAGGAAGATGGAAAACAAAATATTTATTATTATTGAAATTATTATTATTGGAAAAATTAAAAAGAGCAATGGTAGGTTGAAAGTGAATACCTCTAAACTTTGTTTAAAGTATTAGTGGCCTTTTAAATTTATTTTTATGAATTGAGACTATTGTTAGTGACTATTTTTCCTGATTTGGACAAGGCTTCTCAAAGAAATATTTTTTAGAAAGACTGGGACAACTTACAGCCATTACCATGAGCATCATTTTGCAAATGAAAATTCCAGATTATTTCTCTCACCCACTTCCTAAAAAGAAAGCACTTTTGCTATGCAGACAGGTACCAACATGTGTGGTTAAAATCTTGTTAGAGCACTTCAAAGGAACATTACTGACTTATTCTGGGTTTTTTCTTCTTTACAAGGAGAAACTAAAAATCCTAAGAGATACCTTCAAAGATGTTTGCTTTTCTCAAACTGTTCACCATGGACATTTTACTCTTGAAACTTACATTTAAGCAAAACCCCTCCTCTCAAAAACTCAACTTCTACTGTTCCAACTGTCCTTTACTTAGATTGAAATAAAAGATGTTATGCTACAAAATGTAGTTTCAGTTACACTCTTGCTTTACTTTTATGCACTAGATGGTTTACAAGAATTCAGTCTAATAAAAGTCAGCTCAGTTAAAAGGATAACTTCACCAGCAGTTTCATCTGCCTCTTATTTTAAGCTTTATCTCCCCTTTTTTGAATCAAATGCCTTCCAGCCATTCAAAGCATTTTTGTGTTAAGATTTCAAAGTTTCCTGTATTCGGAAAAGCTACGGATGAAGCTGGTGCTTTATAGTATTATGTTATCAACTCATCAATTTCCTATAGTTATTTCCAGTGGTCTGCTCCCACCACTCCACATGGAACTACCTGCCTGAGGCCACCACTCAGAACACTGTTATTTTAAAGCACAGGTGGGCAAGACTTTGCTCCTTCTTGGCCAAATTTTATTTCAATTGTGTTTCAATTTTTTTGTTTAGTCATCCATGAACAGGACTTTATTAATAGTAATTTTGAAGAACGAGTAAAAATGTACACTGTTGCAATATTTGCTAATGTTTCAGCTGCACATTTACAAACATGGCTCAGTGCAAGTCAGAAAGAGGTAGGATACCCAAGAAATCCATACTTTTTTACTGCAAATTGGCCCATACAGGTCTTGTTAAAGGGATCAAGCTTCAGTGGGAAAGCAGAAATCAAGAAAAACAGAGCAGCAAAGGCATACCTACTTCAAGCAGTGAAAGAGAAGAAGGCTCATGCTTGGCATTGGTAAATAGCAAATAAATAAACAGCATTGATCTGGAAGTTGTTACTCAGCAGCTAAGCCCTTGTTCAGAGAGGAACAGGACAGCAGTTGCTCTTCGCTGACTTTTAAACACCTAAAATGCCATTTTAATTTCTTATGCACAGGTTTCTAGAGACCTGAACAAAAATACTGCTACTCTGCACAGGCCATTCCAGAAGCAAACTTGGACTTCTGATCTCCAGCCTGAAAGTTAGTCATTCCTGCTTTTGAAGTAGTGTATGAACAGGCATCCACCGTCCTACACACACTTTACTGGGATGTACTGCTGCACTGTGTCCCTCTGCTCCCGGCTGGGGGAGCAGGATCGACGGCGGCTAGCTCCGACACAGCCAGCACCGGGGGGCACTCTCCGGAGGCACTGCCGTGTCCAGAGAGCGCCTAGCTGGAATAGTTAGAGGCAGCTGCGGCAAAGTGAAGAAAAGAGGGTCTCTGTCCGGGGGTAGAAATCCGGTTTTATTGAACACCAGGGCAACCAGCCGACCGGGGACCCCGGGCAGCCAGCTACACGGGGTTATAAAGGGGGCGGAGAACAGGGGTGGAACTGGACCCAGGTCCAATCAGGAAACAGGGGGGTGGGGGGCTACAAAGGAGTGACTGTAGGGGTAACAAATGCATTTGAACTGGGGGCGGGACCCCGGCTCCTAATCCAATCACTCGACGGGAACAGCAGAAGATTCTGGAACAACAGGAGGGGACGCTGAGTGATGGATAGGGGTCTGGGGAGGGGTTACAGTAATGAATTATCACAAATAAGGACAATTGGGGTGGAGATAAGGGGATTGGCATGAACTGATGGGGAGGGGAGAACCAGGGCAGAACCATGTAACAGGAGTGAACAGGGGTGAACAGAACATACCAACTTTACATCATCTGCAACAAAAATGACACACTACAACATCTCCCCCTTTTTTGTTTAAAAACAAAAGAGGACTTTGGGGGAGGGGAACTACAATTCAAAAGGAGCTGCATTCAATTTAGATGTTGAATTCAGAGTTGGGATCTAAGTCCTCAAACCAAGGTTGGCTCATTGTGGCTTCATTCCACGTGCACCCGCTTAGAGATGATTCACTTTCGGGTGTTGGAAGTTCAGGGGAGTGGGCAGCACGGTTGATAGCAAGAGGTGTGGTGGTCTGATTAATAATTCTCATTATCAACTTATAAACTATAGTAATGCCAACAGAAACACACATAGCGATAAAAACAATAGTTAATACAGTTCTGAGAATGGATCCGACCCATCCTGAGATCCCCAGCTGAGAGAAGATGTTCCCCAACCAGTCTGATGTCTCTTGCTTGATGTCATGCACTACATCGGCCATCTTCATGATAGTTTTGCGAGCATCCTCGGCCCTCGATGACGGATTGAGGCAGCAGAGGCCCTCAAACTCCTCACATTGGTGGTTGTGGAGCAGTAACAGAAAGTCGATCGCTGCTCTATTTTGCAGCGTTGCCTGTCTCGTAACTTCCTCGTCTGCTAGGAGGTCCATCAGGGCAGCTGAAGTAAGATTCACTTGTTTTGCCACCCAGCACTCTAGGTGCTCCAATTCACCTAGAGCCTTGGCTGCGGCCACCCACGGTAAAAATACCGAAACAGCAATGTTTTTGGAACGGGACCAATGAACAATTTCGGCGTCACACTCTGGGTCAATTTGATGGGTGTTCCTCTTAACTCGGGCCGAATCTTGTGTGACATTCTTTTTACGCCAATTAATAATTTGAGTATGATTGGGAGAAAACAGCGTCAGCTGTCCAAAAGTACAGGGACCTCCGGTGAGGCGAGAGGGGATGCCTGCCCATGCTCGGTCTCCGCAAATTAAAAAGGTGTTTTTGGGCAGGGTACGGGGTTGACCATAAAATGTGGAAGCCGCATTAATGTGTATAACTGTATTACACCATGCTTTTGCTTGGTATTCAATTTTATTTTGGCGGACTTACTGAAAGGATTTTGCCAGGGGAGAAGGGTTGATCGTGAACTGGAAACATAAAGTGGCATGGGCAGAGCCAAGCAATTCGAATTCTGTGGGTTCCTTATCAGCAGGCTGAAGGGCAGCTAAAGTGTCCCTCCAAAGGATTTTAGGGTCGGAACTGGGGGAATTGACAACACTCCGGGGAAGGAATGATCTGAAGGGAGAAGCAAGGGAAGGGGGAACATCACCGGGTTTGAATGGGATCCCCACGAGACAGGTCGACAAGGGGTCTGCTGCTGATGCGGTGGTGAGGCAAAGGTGGTCTTGGCCGAGGGCTCGAGCAAGAGTCTTCCACACGTTGGCCTTTGGTTGGGGAACAATCCACAAGGTGGAGGGATGGAACAGGGAAATCAGGATGAGCGTGCACAGTAGCATGAAGGGGAGGTGGAACATTCTCAGGCCGGTATTGACTGAAAGAAACGAATAAGAGAGAAATTAATGGGAAAGTTCTTGGTTCTGCCCAGGGGGACCAGACAGTGAGACACCTTTCCTCTTCCTTCTCCAAGCCACCTCCTCTACCTGTGCTACACCACCTGTCACATGTGCTTTACCTGGAAGGAATGGCTTGACCCACTTCGAGGGGACCCATTTCAACCCCGTGGGGGTGGATACGCAAGCGTATCCCCTTCCCCACGTTACCAGGTCAAATGGGCCCTCGACCTTCCAGGTTTCTGGGTCTTTGATTAGCACGGGTGGCCTTGCCTTCAGCTGCAGATCCTGATGTTGCTGGAAATGCCTCGTGATGGGTGGGTTCAAACTCTCAAAGGTACAATTTAGAAAATTAAGTGTAAAAAGTGCCCTTGAGAGCTGAACCTGAGGGGATTCCACCTTCATCACCCCCTGTTGTCGCTGAAGAATTTTCTTGAGGCTCTGGTGGGCCCTCTCCACCACGGCTTGGCCTGTTGGGGAATAGGGGATGCCAGTTTTGTGTCCTATTCCCCACTGCTGCAGGAAAGCCCTGAATTCCTTGGATTTGTACCCCGGACCATTATCAGTTTTTATTTCTTTTGGAACGCCCAAAACAGAGAAGGCCATCATGAGGTGTCTCTTGATGTCTGCTGCCTTCTCCCCTGTGTGGGCGGAGGCATAAATGGCACTAGAAAAAGTATCCACGGAAACGTGTACAAACTGAAGTCTGCCAAAGCTTGGGATGTGTGTGACATCCATCTGCCACACTTCACAACTGTTCAACCCGCGGGGATTGGCGCCAGTGCTAACAGATGGAAGTTGGAATGACTGGCACTGGGGACATGTGGCCACAATTGCCTTGGCTTGGTCTCTGGTTAGATGGAATTGACGGACCAAGCCAGGTGCGTTTTGATGGAAAAGTTGATGGCTGATCTTTGCCTGTTGGAAGACATCAGGGAGTGGGGCCATTTCAACCGGTGCGGCTAGAGCATCGGCTCGCCAATTGCCCTCCGCAATGAACCCCGGAAGGTCGGTATGCGACCTCACATGCATAACGTAGAAAGGTTGCTCTCGGTGGGAGACTAAGGTAACCAATTTCGAGAGCAACTGAAAGAGTGCCCTGTTAGAAACCTCCTGCAAAATAGCATTTTCTGCTCTAGCTACTACCCCTGCGACGTAAGGAGAATCAGTGACCAAATTAAAGGGCTCAGAAAACCTCTCGAAGGCTCTGACGACTGCGGCCAACTCAGCTATTTGAGGTGATCCTTCCACCTCAACAACGTCTGCCTCCCACTGCTGAGTTTGAGGATCCTTCCAAGTCATGACTGACTTGTGGGATGCTCCGGATGCGTCTGTAAACACTGTCAGGGCTTTCAATGGCTTCCTACTCTGAATTGTTTTTAATGAAATTTGTAAATGGACATCCTGATTGAACAATTTGTGAGCCGGCCGATGAATAGAAATTTGACCGGTGTAGGAGTCTAGAGCGAATTGCAGGGCTCTGTTTTCTTGAAGCAGATGTTCTAGCATGGCTTTTGTAATTTGGCCCGTGCCTAATTGAATTGGTAGATGAATGCATGTAAAATCACATCCCGCCAACTCCCTGATCCGGAGGCGAGCCTTCCAGATGAGCTCAGCCATCAGCTCTTGTGGCTTGGTCATTCTTTTGGACCTGTGGTGGCTGAGGAACACCCACTCTATGATTAAGAGGGGGTCCCTTGAGCCCTGGCCCTTTGTTTTGACAGCTTGGTCCCATTGAAAAATCATCCCGTGGGGATGTGGCAGTCTACCTAATATGATAAAGGGCAGGCTGGGATGGTATCGGTGTGCTTGCCTGGTGGAAATTGTCTCCTGGACCTTTTTCAGTGCGGTTTGAGCCTCTTGGGTAAGGATCCTAGGAGAACTAAGCTCCTCTCTCCCTTTCAAAAGATTGAAAAGGGGGGCTAGGTCTTCCGTTGGAATTCCCAGCCAAGGTCTTACCCAATTTAAGGACCCACACAGTTGATGGACGTCCGCTAAGGTTTTGATGTTATTTTTGATAGCCAATTTTTGCGGAACAATGGTCCGCTTCTCAATTTCGAGGCCGAGATACTTCCAGGGCGGCATCCTTTGAATTTTATCTTTCTGGAGCTCGAACCCTGCAGTAGTCAATGCAGTGATTGTCAGGTCAAGCGCATGGGTAAGTGTGTTGTCGTCCGGAGCACAAACTAAGATGTTGTCGATATAATGTAAGATGACAGTATTTTTTGCTGCCGCTCGTACGGGAGACAGCAAGGAAGAGACGTACCATTGGCAGATGACAGGACTGTTTTTCATCCCTTGAGGAAGAACTTTCCAATGGTATCTCTTCCTTGGGGCTTCTCGGTTGATGGTGGGCACCGAGAAGGCGAAACGCGGGGCATTGTCAGGGTGTAGGGGAATTTGGAAAAAGCAATCTTTAATATCAATAACAGCCAAACTCCAATTTTGGGGGAGCATCGTTCGGGACGGCATTCCTGGTTGGAGAGTGCCCATATCTTCAATTACATTATTAATTTGTCGGAGATCGTGAAGGAGTCGCCATTTGTCTTTGTTTGCTTTTTGAATCACAAAGACAGGGGAGTTCCACGGACTCGTGGTCTCCACGATGTTACCCTTTCTTAGCTGCTCTTCAACGAGCTCCTTCAGCGCCTTTAACTTCTGTTTATTGAGCGGCCACTGCTCTACCCAGATAGGCGAATTTGTTTTCCAAGTCAATTTTTGGGTAGGGCGCTCTTCAGTGACTGCTGTCTGAAAAACCTGGGGAGCCTTTGGAAGGTCAATTTTGGCTCCCCACTGGGCCAAAACATCTCTCCCCCATAGGGGTTCCGCATAATCCAAAACGAATGGACGGATCGATGCCAATTGTCCATCCGGCCCCTTAATTTGTACGATGCTCTTTGATTGCTTAGCTAATCGAACACCCCCTATACCTTGTACGCGTCCAGCCGCGTTTTGCAATTCCCATTGTGACGGCCATTCCCGAGATGGGATGATCGTCACATCTGCTCATGTATCGAGGAGTCCGTCCACTGTGGTTGTTTGGTTACCTTTGCTCATATGACAGGTGAGTCGTGGTTTATCCTGCCCCAATACCTGTAACCAACAAGCATGTGAAATGTGACTTTGATTGCGATGTTTACTTGAGTTTTCACACTGGTTAAATTCAGATTGTGTTACCGGTATGGCCTGGGCGATGACTTGGCCCTTTGGTAGAAACACAGGTGGACGGAGACAGAATAAACCCACAGCAAATTTGTTGATGTCTGCTGGCAGCAATCCCGGGATGATGTGAATTTCCTCGGGAGTGAATTTTGTGTCTCCGACGACAACGCACTTACTTCTGATTCGACTCCAAGTACCTTGGGAGCTTGGAGCCACCATCACGAGGCAACACTGGGAGTCCTTAAGATGGAGCGGCTCGACCAGTTGCAACTTGAAAGGCAAGACCGTAGAGGAAGTGGTTAGAAGTGGTAGTGTCTGCGTTGGTAATATTGTCCTGTCCTGTAAAATAGGGCGACTAGAGTGGGACTCCCCCCCCAATCCCTCTCCCCTTGATGGAACCATGCCCGCCACATTTGTGTCCTTGCGCAGGGAGGGACTGCGCTTGTACCCTAGTTTTTTTGAGGTGGTTTGTCCCCTTGTGAGGATGCCTGCTTCCTGTGGAAATCATAAAATGCCTGCCGTAAAGGGCAGTCAGGCATCCAATGCTCCAGTTCCCCGCAAAGGTGGCATTGACCATGCGTTGGTGGAGGTCGTCGTGGGATGTTTGGAGTGCGTGGCCGTTGGTCCATCATCACGGCATCGACTTCGGTGTTGGAGTCAACGATGGACACCTTGCGCAATGGTTGTCGAGGTCTAGTGTCTTCTTCCATGACAATAGGAACCTTTCTGGCACACACTTCCAACATGAGCTGCAGTGTTGGAGGAGGATCCAAAGGAAGGCTGAGGATAGCTGCCTTGCATGCGGTGTTGGCGTTGGTGGCTGCCATCTCGAGCAGAAGATCAGCTCGGGCACCTTCGCTTCGGACCTGCAACTCGATGGCTCTGCGAAGTCGCTCAACAAATGATATAAAAGGTTCATCTGATAATTGGAATATTCTAGAAAATGACTGAACCGGGGCGACTGGCCGCAGGGAAAGGAAGGCTTTCTCTGCCACTTTTGCACTTTGTTTCAAAGACTCCCGGGGGATAACCCTAGCTTGAGTTGCCCCATCTGCCCAATTCCCCTGTCCACACAGGTGATCAGTGCTAAGCACTCCACCATTAAGGTCTTTCCCAGTTTGGTCATTCTCCCACAATTGTGGGAGAATTTCACGAATTCCTTTTTTCCATGCCTCCTCCCACACAAGAAACTCAGTGGGGTTGAGAAGGCAGGAAAAAATTGTTCGCAGATCAGCAGGAGTGACATCTGATTCTAATAAAGTGGCCCTCAGGATTCCCCTGAAGTATTCACTCTCCCTAGAGAATTCCTTTTGGGCTTTGCACAGCTCCTTAATTGTGGAGTGGGGGAATGGGGTCCACTGTACTCGGAGCCTCCCTTCTCCCTCCGGGTGGTATGTGACTGGAGCTGCAGTAATGATAGAAGCAGGCCCAATGTTCTGATTTCCTACCCCCCACCCCTCTGAGCCCGGAGTGTGGGAACCAGGAGGAGGGGCGTGGGAATCAGGAGGCGGGGTGTGGGAACCAGGAGGTGGGGCGTGGGAACCAGCACTGGGAGGGGAGGAGCCAGGCGTGGGAAACTGGGTGGAGCTAGCTGATGTCACAGGCTCCGCCTTAGGGGCATGGCAAGGAGGCGGGTCTTGGGAAGGGGGAGGAGGAATGGGCGGGGGCAAAGGAGGAGGGTCAACAAAGGAAGGGGAGGGGTTTGGAGGATGACATGGGGGGGTGAAGGGGTTGAGAGACAGCCGAAAGGGATTATGGGAAGAAGGAAAATTGGCGGGAAAAGCCATGTGGCTTCCACCATTTTGAGCTCCATAGGAGCCATTTTGAGAATAACTGGGGTCTGGAGTTACAAACTTAACTTTGGGGTGCAAAACTGGGGACTTTGGGGAGGGGTACAAACGGGACAGGAAAAGATCTCCAGGAGTCTGGCCAGGACTTCTGGAGCAGGGGGATTTAGGGATTTGAGGAGAGCCCGGGAGATGGCAAGAAACCGGCACCGTGTCGGGGTGGGCTGCTCCCCTCAATATTCCTCTTTTCTGAGGGAAAGAAGGGGTGGGAGGAGGATCAGGGGCAGAAGGACAGGGCAGGTAAGAACCCGAAGCAGTAGCAGGTGGTTGCCCCCCCAATTTACCCCGTGACTTTAGAGCCGATAAAATTTGGAAACTCCAATAAGTTAATTTTGCTGTTGAAGATCCCCCTGCTGAGCCTAATTGAGCTAATTTACTCCCAACTTTATTCCAAAATTGTATTTCATGAACATTTTCAGGGGTGACTTCGGGAAATTGGGTGAACAACCAGACCACTAGCTTTTTTAACTCCTTTTTAACAAATTCCACATTCCCTCCCCCAAGGATACCCACAACTTGGAAATAAACTCTTTTCTGGGGAACAGATAATTTAACACCCATGCCTGAAACCCCACAAAATCCACTTCCCAGATAAAAATGAAAAAGGGCAACAAAAAAGCTCCCGGCAACCGGTCCCGACTCTAGCTAATTCTGGGCGAAACCAGAAAGTCGGGGGGGGGGGACCTACACCAAGATGGCTCAAAGGGGGTACTCACCCTCGTCCGGCGCGGGGGGGAAAAATCCGGGAAAGTGGCACTTGCCGGGAACGACTCCTCGGGTGTTTGGAAGAGCTGCCGTTCCCTTCCCCCTCGGTGTGCCACCCTTAAAACAGGGTCTGCTCAACGAGGAAGGGTAGCTTGACAGCCAAAGAATCCAAGCACAGGCGACGAGAGAGAAAACTCCCCAGCTCCTCTGCTAAATTCCAGCCGCGGGCTCCGGGGGTGCCGTCGAGCCACGCGTCGGGCGCCAAGCTGCTGCACTGTGTCCCTCTGCTCCCGGCTGGGGGAGCAGGATCGATGGCGGCTAGCTCCGACACAGCCAGCACCGGGGGGCACTCTCCGGAGGCACTGCCGTGTCCAGAGAGCACCTGGCTGTAATATTTAGAGGCAGCTGCGGCAAAGTGAAGAAAAGAGGGTCTCCGTCCGGGGGTAGAAATCCGGTTTTATTGAACACCAGGGCAACCAGCCGACCGGGGACCCCGGGCAGCCAGCTACACGGGGTTATAAAGGGGGCGGAGAACAGGGGTGGAACTGGACCCAGGTCCAATCAGGAAACAGGGGGGTGGGGGGCTACAAAGGAGTGACTGTAGGGGTAACAAATGCATTTGAACTGGGGGCGGGACCCCGGCTCCTAATCCAATCACTCGACGGGAACAGCAGAAGATTCTGGAACAACAGGAGGGGACGCTGAGTGATGGATAGGGGTCTGGGGAGGGGTTACAGTAATGAATTATCACAAATAAGGACAATTGGGGTGGAGATAAGGGGATTGGCATGAACTGATGGGGAGGGGAGAACCAGGGCAGAACCATGTAACAGGAGTGAACAGGGGTGAACAGAACATACCAACTTTACATCATCTGCAACAAAAATGACACACTACAACAATGTATAGCACCATGTGCTAAAATCCAACAGTTTTTGTACTTCTACACCTGGTTCCTGGCACAGGAATTGCAGATATCATCTATATTTTATTTGGCAATTAAAGTAGCCAATACAAACAGTATTTGATTATCTATAGCTCCTGAACTTCCCACAAGAGACTGTTGCCCTTGCCCATGTAAATGCATCCCCAGCCACAGGAATCAGCGAGCCAGCATAAAGGACACGTGGCTGAGCAGCCACCCCTCTTGGTACCAGCAGCAGCAAGAGAATGCTGCCATTATCTCATGGCTCTGTGCCACTGGGAGATTTCCCAATACCACTGAAGTTGTGATGGCCCCAGGAATTGAAATTATTTGCTTTCATTCATTAATTTTGATGCTGGCTGAGAATACCTTGGTGCATTTTCAGGCAAAATTACAGTAGTAACATGCTTGAGTTGCATCAATCTGGAAACCATATACATTTTCATTTATATATAATCACATTTTAATGACAACTACTAAAGGTATGAATGTGAGATCGCTAAGTGTGGCATTTTGCAAAGTCATCTTTCTGAAGATGTATTTTCTGGTTAAATTATTTCATTTCTATCAAGCCCTCCAAGCTTACTGTGACCTCACTTCCAGCCAGTCAGCCAAAGCAATAAACAAAGAAGCTTTGCCCAGCACATTTCTCTTTTCACTTAACTGCTTCCAGAGCCCTCATCCAAGGATTGCTTTGGAACAGTTGTCTGACTCACTGAAATAGAAAGGAAGTTTTCCCAGGAACAGGAGGGAGAAGGAGCATCACAACATGCAGTTGCAGCTGGGAAGAGATGGAGTAGCTTCTGAGACACATCAATGCCTATGGTGGTGTCTGCAGACTGACAGGCAACTGCCCTTAATGAAAGAAATAAACCCAAATTTTAAAATTACTGCTGCTATGATTGGGATTTTGATGAATATAAGCAGGTTTGCAGACAGCAATACAAACTAATCCTCTGGCAGAAACCACAGATCTGAAAGCCTTTTACAAAGTAAGCAGCATCTGTATCAGTACTTTATAAATAGGGTAATTCTGGCATAAGATAATGAAATACTTATGTTATTCAACAGGCAGATTACAGACTTCAAAATAAAAGCTTAAGTCTGTACATCCTTTATCAGCAATTAATTCAGGGACTTTCTCCAGTAAAGACATGAATATTATAAAATCTAGAAAGGTTTAATTAATCTGTTTGTGACTGGGGTTTGTTTGTTTTTTCTTGAGGTGCACATTCAAGCAGATATTTAGAAAGGAATCATGAGTTGTCTCCCTGGAACAAGCCAAAGTTTAGGAATAAAGGCAGCTGAGAGCGGAGTGAGTGTCAGGGACAGAATTAGAATGCCCTGGTCTCTAACAGGCAGGTTGCCAGAACAGCACTGGGTTTGTGTGTGAGGGAATGGGATCCAGGTGGGCTCTCTGAAACAGAAGCTCGTGAGAATTTGTGATTTGCAAAGCAGCTGAGAGAACAGCTCCATCTTTCTGCCCCATGTGCCTGAATTACACCTGCAAGCCAGAACTGGATTTATGTGCTCCCAGCAGAACACTCTTATACACAAACTGTCAGTTAAACACTTCTTATCCATGTTAATTATTTTTAAAAACTCCCAAACTCTTGACCTATATCTAATGTAACAGCACATCCTCTTCAATTCTTGATAACTCTTTAACCCAGTTTTCTTACAGAAAAGACTCTCTTTGGCAGTAACATCAAAGCAATTCTCTTTTTTCACCCATTCCCCAAGCCAATTTGTCACTGGGAGCTCTGCAGATCAGGCCGGATCCATCACATCACACTACAATGCATCATGCCACGCACCAAGGCTTCAATGATGCAGCTCAGAGTAGATGTCACCAACACTCACACTACTGAGATGCTAGAGAAGGCAGAAGGTCACATTCTTGTCTGATATGAAGTGGCTTAACTTGATTGGGAGAGTCTGGGAGATTTTGTCTCTGGGGAGAAACCCTAAGATAGGATTTGCTTCATCTGCCAGCAGTACACCATTCCTTTGGACTGCATGTCATTTGCTGTACCACTATATTGTCCATGTAACCAGGAGCACACTCAGCCTGTATTCCTGCATGGATATTTGACTAGCATGGAGAATCACCTCCTGGAGGAGCAGCTGGTGGAAACTGACGTAAGCAAAAGTGAAATGGTGGAGTTTGGAAAAGAAAATGTCTCCAAAGTTTTCCCAAAGCTTAGCATTTCTATTTGTTAATCAGTGCACATGCCTGGGTCTTGTTGGGTCCCTCCCAAACTTTGACACTGACCAATCATCAGTCTCCAAAATGGGCCTTTGCCCTTCCATTTTATGAGTTGAGTTCTGCCTAAGGACAGCTTCCTATAGCGGGGTCTGTATTTGCCATCACATCTTTGTGCTCAAATCAAGAACACACAGCACGACCTCCGCACTCACTGCAAGCCCATGCCTGTGCTACTTAGATAAATCAGCTGAAGGCATTCCATACAGCATGGCAGTACAACCTGACAGCTTACTGAGAAGGATAAAACCCCAGAAATCACTGCTCCTGTTTGACAGGGATGTCTGGAAATGCATGAATAAACTGCACATAACTTTATCCCTCCATGAGGAGTGAAATACATATCATTTGTACTATCAATAAATGGAAATACAAAAAACTCAAGAAGATTACAAAAATATAAAAAAGATTGTTCATATCTATTTATTTACAATTTTGTACTGATAATATTTAACTATCTAAGCTTTCCTTTTCTATTTACTTTAGAGCTAAGTTTATTCCCCACTGGAAAAATGTTCATTACAATGGACTGTAATACTGGAAGTACACATACAAGTCGTACTCTTTGATGTCTTCTATAGATTCATATCTAAATAAACCCATCAAGATTAGGTGTGATGGCTTTACTTCTTTGTGTAAAACAATCTCTCATGGTAATGCCTTATCACAAACCCTGCAGAACTTCAGCCCAACACACGTGATAAATTAACACACCTTCAAGCTCCTGGATTCTCTCTCAAAATGATTCTCTGCATTTTTGCAATATGATTAAAAGACCAATGGCTCCAGGTCAGTCAAAAGAGCCTAGGACATGAACAAATGCTGCAATGGATAAAGATACCTTTACCTGGGCTACTTCTCAAATAAAAATGAATGAAAATCTTAAGAGCCAGGAACTGCAGTTGCTAAGGAGCCTAGCCTGTCTGGACATCCAGGAGTTGCTCTTGCACCTGGGACTGAGGCCCCTTCTCACCTGTGCCCTCCACACTCACAGCCAGACCAGGTCTCCTCATCGGCTCGAGCCCGGCATCCCCACAGCAGAGTCTCAGACATCACAACCCTTAAAATACTTTATTCATGGAGCAATAGGAGAAATAGCAGCTCCAGTTTGGTGCCTGGAATGAGGAACCCCAAACAAAGGAACCCCGGGGGTTGTACACCCTCACAGTGTGAGTGCTTCACAGTCTGGAGTCCTCATCTCCTGCCGTGTCTCCGCTGCTCACCTGCACTGGTTGCATCCCTCGACACTGGGAAGTTGCCACCTGTCACATTTTCCAAGCAGCTCTAACAAAGTAGTTTGCCAAACAGATCTGGGATTTCTCTGCCTTATAAGTGTCTCATTTTCCCTTGTTAAGAGTTGCTTCTTACACACATTCCTAGTGACTCTCATCATGTTGGTGCTTAGGCTCTAGACCATCTATGGAGGGCGAGCAATGTCCACCTCCACTTGGGTTTTGTTGTTGTGTAGAGAAGGCTCAGAAAACAGACAAAATGGGCCCACATTATACTTACCAAGGAATAACAGAAAATACATCCTTTCCAAAAGATACGGTTCAATAAAAATCAAATGAAAAATAACTAAAGATGGAACTTTTTGTGCAAAAAAGGAATTAGGAAAGACAGCACCAGTACAACACCTGGACCATGCGCCAGAACACAGATTCATGAATGAGTTCACCTGCCTCATGCTGTTTCTCCTCTAATGACTATTAACTACGGGCATGAATAAGACACATCCAGAATGTGCCAAAACAGTGGCAAAAGAGGCAGCACTGCAAATTCATCTTCTGAAATTTCACCTTCTGAAAGGCAGTCATTTGGTCCAATTCACCTACTGATTCTAGTGTTTAAATACAGAGTTAGAGTAAGGATGTTCTTGTGTGATATTGTAAATTATGAACATTTATAAATAGCTTCTGTTTTGTTATTGTGTGGCGTCCAGTGAGGTGCCAAGGATAAGTCAAACAATGAAAGTAATTTCAGTTCATAAAAAAAGAAATAATTAGCTTTGTAATAGAAAAAAATGTCTGTAGTTAGTGTAGGATGCTTAAACAAATTTTAGCTTCATTAATCGAAGTAGTTATTCAGCATCCATTAATTCAGTACCCAGCATTTAGAAGTGGCAACGAATCAATAAAAATAAATGAATATGGATATGGCAGGACTTGTGCAATACTGTATTTACAGTGCTCCTGCAGCAAGCTAGATCCTACATTGAAAGATCAGTAAACTGATGCAAAGGCCAGGGCCTTGCATGCGGAAAGCCTCGCTGGTGGGGGATGAGGGGAAGGAAGGTGAATATCCATCCCTGTGCTCCCGATGGGATTGCAGGGCTCTGGTGAGACTGAGCCCGGACATCGATTACCTCTCCGGCAGAGCCCGAGGCTGCTTCACGGCACCCGGCCAAGATCCATCTGTGAGGAAAGAGCTTCCTCTTCCCAGGGCTCCAGCACTCCCCTCTCTCGTTCGCTGAAAGAGAAAGAGAAAACCTCCCCTTGTTATCAGCAGCAACACAGCTCTGCCAGCTCTGAGCACTGCCCGACTCATTGCTCTGCTTTCAAAACAAAAGAAGAAACAGAATAAAGTCAAATGCTTTTCACTAAATTTAAAAAAAAAAATCTGATCAAAATGAATCAATGAAAATTCCAGGCCAAATAATGTCCCACAGAGTTTTCAGTAAAAGCTATCAAAAAAAAAAAAAAAAATCACAGTCAGCACCTTGATCAAATGCGAGATTTTGCCTGATACATATAACACAATGTAAGGACGTAATCACACATTCCAAAACACCTTTAGTACTGCAAAACTGCCCGTAACGCTCAGGCTCTCAGAACTTAAAGCAGTAGTGTTTGTACTGACAGACTTGGGCTGGTTTTATTTAAGGACAGATGAGAAATAATAAATGGCTTTTGCTCTAAAATATATGACCAGATAATGTAACACCAGAATAAGCATTGTTTGATGAAAACCACTGAGTTAAAAAAACCTGCTTCACTTTCTTATTACTTTTTTCCATGCATTTTCATTACATTAAATTTGGTTTGAAAACAGCCAAATCTGATAATTTATTTCTCTAATACATGCATTTTACTGTTGTTCATGAAAAGAGAAGGAAAACCGTACAGAAAACAGTCTAGTTTCTCTAAGATTGATATCCTCCACAAGCTATTTTTCAAAATGATTGTTTCAATAATTTTACCCTCAAGAGTTTAAACCAGATTATTTAAACCAAATTAATCTCAAACTTTTCTAGCAGAAACATTTCAGCCCTGCCTGCTCTACAGTTTGTCTCCACCTGGGCTGTTATTTCCTGTTTTCCTCGCTTTGTCTCCGAACCTGGATTCCCAGGTTAATGTGTCAGCAGTAAGGGTGACTTAGTGAGGTAACATCCTTCAGCTTCCTGAGCTGCCTTCCAGGCCACACCATGAAGAGATTTTCAAACTGTCTCACTCCCCTTAGTTGCTGATTTAAAGGGATACACAGAGAAAGGGGAACTTCTGATAAAAATATATTCCTCAAGAGTTTTGTATTTCTCAGCTTCTAAAGCACTGAAACAGAACAACCTGAGCACAGTAATTTAGCCTTGGTCAAAATGACTGAGCTAATACAAAAGCATTAATATCAGTGAAACAAATAGAAATAAGCAAATCAAAGACTTCCTGACACTTCAAGGTATTTTTCCTTAGGATCCTATACACTCTCTATAGGTGTTAAAATTGCCTCTTCCCTCAAATCACAATTTTTTTCATTTTCAAAGCAACTGACCTGCCTGAAGATTTTACTGCACACCTGATGTGCACCCCCAACAGCTTGGACTTTCTGCACCACTGTGCTGGTTTTTAACTGGGATACAGCTTGCATGACCTCCTGTTTATTCAGTATTTTACAGTCTCGGGTATTTTTTGCAAAAACTATTCTTCAAGGGCTATTGTTAGATAATTAAGTGTGATAATGATAAAGACATTTATGTACATATAAACTTCTCAGGCAGCCTGGTCAGCAAATCTTACTTATTAGTACCAGCTGTGTGTGGATTTGCCAGCACTACAGAGTTTAATCAGGATTTTTAGGTAGCTGTGATTACAGATTGAGAGCAGTTCTCATGGCTGGGGTCATTGGGGTTTTTAAAGAACAAGGATTGGCACCTCTGACCTCACCCTCCTTATTTTGATGAGCACTGTAATCTGTCTTGAAAAAGACCGCCTTTGTTTAAGTAAAGACTTCCAATTTGTGCCTGGAAATAATGCAATCACAGGCAAAAGAATACAGTCTTTGCTCTAAATGCCAATATTTTGAGAAGATATAAGAGCTGATTCTGTTTCTAAATGCTGGTACTGAAATGAAGATTGATGAGTAAGTATTAGAAGAAAATAACTTTGAGTTACATGCAATAGCATTTAATTGCATCATTTAAATCCTTAAGCATTTCAATTTTATATTCATTAAGGGGTTTTCATAATCAATTTGCAGATTTCCAGAATGCATTAGGATAAAACTTTTAAATGGCTGGATGGTTATTAATGGATGATATAAATACATTATTCATTATTTTTGGTTGTCATGGTAAATGGCACCGAGTACTTCTGACTGAATGTGTAATTTATCATCATCCCATGAATACAAAAGCAAAATGCATCCCCAGTAATAATTGGTTGAAATATCGAATACTCGAGGTGTCATTTTATGATAAATACTCTCTAGCCAAATGTTAAAAACTGTTACTGCCACACTTTCCTTTTCTCTAGAAAATGGCAGGATCACCCAGACAAAACCGAATTTCAAGCAGCCAACCTTTTCAAAGATGTCACCACCAGGCAGATCTACTCAAGCCCAGGAATAAATTCTCAAAGCTCAGATTTCCGGAGCAATACTAAAACCCGCAGGCCAAGTAAACGCTGTGTTAGAGAACAATTGCATTTATACCAGAAAGTACCAGAGAACATGTGTGAGAACACTGCCTCAGAGAAACTCCTCTAACTCAGGAACAAGCCATTTCTAAACCTTTGGCATTAGACAATTGTTGTCATGTATGCATATACGTAACAGGAATTTTTAGACTTTCACCTCTTCACTACAAAAGCTTTGTAGCAATTCCATATTTTTGGGTGAGCAGCTCCTCCAAATACACCCTTCCTCCCTCACTAAGTAACCGACTGACTCCAGTTCCCTTCCAGCTTTGGGGCAGGTTCTCTTAATATGCCAACCCATTCTTTTATAGCTCCTGTTGTTCCTATTAGTTACAGCTGTGCCTGTTGAAGTTGGGCCTTCTCCTCATTTTTGATTATTGGCCCAGCTGCAACTCCTTTAGGAGTAAGATTACTTTCTACACCATCTCTAGTCTATCCCCCCACAGACAATCCTCAATGAATGGAGAATCACCCTCGCACTGCCAGTTTTGTGCCCCCATTTTGCTCCTTTAGAGGATGCCCAAATATTTCCACAAGCTGCCACTTCCTGGCTGATGGATCAATCCAACAGTCTGGCACTGGCACAATCAAATGAAGCAGTCCTCAGCAGTTTTCTGTGTGATGATGGGCTCGGTGCTCTGGCTGCAGGGAGAGCCTTTCACTCGCGTGTGGCCGCGCTGCTGGAGCAGCCTTCAGGGACTCCCACAGCTCCAGCCAGAGTGCTGTTCACTGCATTCCCACTTTCTCTTCTTCTCCTCCTTCTGGCACCACCCCCTCCACTTCCCACGTCCACACTCCTGCCTTTTCACCACATTTATGAGAAGAAGGGAAGTCACAATGTGTTTCCCAAGCTTTAAAGCTCCTACTCCACATGAAGAACCGGGATAACCACTGCCCAGTGAAACACACCAGGAGCAAAAATGGAATGTCACAAATCCTGCTCCGGTTGCTGTTGGCTTGCACAGACTGACACAGCATTTTTCATTGAAGGAACAAAGGCAAATGTGTCAGGTGACAAATCTGCTGCGTAATTGACTGTCGTGGTTTCTGTGCACAGAAATGTATTCAGCATTTCAGTGTTACAGTGGAGTGCCACTGCTAATCTGCACAGGTCACACTGCAGGGATGAAATGGTCGCAGGTTCAGCCTTCACACACAATTATCTCACCGAGACTCCGCAGAGAGCCCTTCCTGAACTAGGGGATTCCAGCATGGAATTCATGGACAGGATTTCCAAAGGACATTACATATCCCTTAGTACGTAATGAGGTTTTTGACAGAACTGATGAACAGAGGTAGACCCACTCTCTAATACATTAATTTTGACCCAAGTTTTTGTTGTTGTGAATGAAAAGCAGAATATTAAACCCAGTTATCAGCATAAAGTTGTTCTAAAGGTTTTTCAGAACCCGAGAGAGTATTACAAATTTCCTAAGATCTTTCCTCTACAATTAGATGAAACTCATACTCTAGATCAGACAATTTCTTCTCTGGAAACTGTTCAAATCTAGCAAGAACCTTGAAAACACACCGGAGTTATTCAGAATGTTAGGTCAGCAACATGCAAGCAAATGAAAACAAAACAAAACAAACAAACCAAACCTTTTTTCTCACACTCACTCATAGACCACAGTGAACTTCTTGAGGAGTGAGGAATTACCACAGACTTTTAGAAAAGGGCTTTTTGCTTTGAACTAGGAGCCTTCCCATCTGTGCTGCGCTCATCAGGAATGCAGAGAGAACACATCTCACAGTTCCATCAGCACAGAGCAAAACTGAACTGTTTAAATGGCTGGGTAGAAGCTTCCCATGTTCCTACAATGATATTTCCAGCTGTGTTTCCCACGCTTGTGACACGTACAAGGAAAAACGGTGCCCTGAATGACAGGGAAGCTTTAGAGATACTAAAAGCTTCTTTGTATCTGCTGTTAGACACAGCGATGTGTCTGTGTAGCGCTGCAGTTCCTGCTCCTGAATCTGGACCAGGAACTCAGCGCAAAAGTGAAGGGACAGCACAAAAAGAGCAGTGTAAATTTATCTGGAATTAGAGCAACACCTTGGGGTAACAGAACCTACTCCATCTACCATCAATACTGCAGCTGCTAGAAAAGAGTGTGAATTTTATATACCGAGATATCACTTTTATTAATATCTGGGACATTGAACAGGTGCTGGGGAATGCTTCGGTCAGGAAATGACATCTGGCTGGCAACAATCATGGATAAAACTATCCCTTTAAAAAGCAAAGTTAATTTGGTCTGAATCAGGGGAAAACCACAAATACAGAGTATAATGGGTGAAATACTAACAGAGATATTTGAGAAGCAATCAAAAGCAAGAGCAGATTTTAAATATGTGAAAAGCAGCCAGACTGAACTAAAAAGGATTTGCTTGCAACGCTATCAGAGAAAAATGGGACAAGCAAAACAATTCCTTGTCTTTTATTGAAGATTAAATACTGTGAGACTGCAACAAAACAACTCTGCCATGAGACTTGCACAGATTGCTGCAGGTTCAGACTGAAAATGGGAACAATGGTGGCTTAAGTAAAAGATTTGCAAGCCATGAAAAAAAAATTTCCTAGAATCCTCCAGACTTCTAACTACATAGCAGTCATTAAACGTGCAGGAGACAGATAATAGATGGCACATAAAAAAATGTATTGGTTAAATTACTTAGGAAAGCAAATATTGCATAAGAGAGCATTTGGTGTTGGAGATGCTATGCTAGATTTAAAGCAGATTGTCAGTTTCTGCTTTTCCCCATTTCTTCAGACTTTCAAAATGAAATTCATGCTTTATTAATATACCTTCCTTTATAAAAAAACCCCTCACACCTGCACACATTGTATAAATCAATCCAATTCTTTTGCAAGTTTCATGCCAAAGCTGCTGTGATATTTCTCTGTTCCATTTCAGCAATTATCTACAACAAAGAAATGCACTCACAATTTTTCTAGTGGACTTTGCACAAGCAATGCAAGTCTTGGTTATCATTCTCTTTATATTTTCTCAGAACTTATTTAGACTGAGAATCTAGTGATGCCAGCCTGGTTTTAAACCACTTTTTGTGCTGATCTGCCTTCTAGCATTTCAGGAACAGTTCTAGCATTTGAGGAACATCAGAAAAGATTCTCCTCAAATATTCTAGGAACGCTGAACAGTCTGTTCTGTTTTCTGTGTTAAATGGGGCTTTCTGAGGGTGTTTTATTTTGGTTTGGGGGCTGAGGGAGGCACCCCACGGATGGGCTGGTTCACCTTGACAGCCCCGTCAGGAGTTGGACCCGGCTCCTCCCACAGGGCTCTGAGGGGGCTTTGGAGGCCAAATTGAAACACAAAACAAAACGAAAACCCAAGCACAGAGAAAGAAAACGCACAAAAAAAGATGGCTAAAAATGAATTTGCCCTGGGCGAGCGGACACCGGGAAGGTTTCGCCGGTCCGTCCGCACGCGTTCGCCGGCGCTGAGGGGAGGCTGAGGGCGAGAACGCCGCCCCCTCACGGCTTCCCGCCCTTTTTCCGACTCCTGAGGGAGGGAAGCCGTGAGGGAGAGGGCTCTTCCCGCCCTGAGAAATCCTCAAAACGGTGGGGTGCTGTATGGTGCAGCTTCCTCTCGCTCTTTTGAGGATTTCTGAGGGCGGGCAGCTGTGAGGGAGCGGCGTTCCCGCCCTTTTCGAGGCTCCTTGGCCCCTTTGCTTGGGGCTGCTCGGCTGTGAGGGAGCGGCGGAGCCCCCGCTCCCCAGGGCTGCCGAGAGGTGCTGCCGTTCTCCCGGCAGGTTGGTGGGTGTTTGCTGGCTCTGAACGAGGTGCGGTTGGGAAGAGCTCCCTCCTTCCTCTACCTCAGGAAAGTGAAATTTTTTGGTTTTTGAGTAGCGCCCTGAGGGGTTGTTCATAGCCGCTCTGTGCTGCCTCCCGTTGCGGCTGCTTTGCTTTCGGCTGTGGCACTGGGTGAGGTACGAGTGCCTTTCCTTCTGCTTGTGGTTTTTATATATATATGATTTTTTGCATACATATGTATATCTGCGCACACTGTATGTGTTTACATACATTCATATTTGTCAGTTCCTGAGGCTGGAGAACAGGCCCTGCTGAGCTTTCAGGCAGGTGAGGGTTAACCCTGCTTGTGCACCTGATGTGTGAGGGATAATTGTTTCCCTTATCTCATATACTTAATAAACTAATCAGCAGGGTGCTAATAAAATAAACAGCTATTACTAAAGGTTTTTTTCTCTCATAGAAGAAAACAAGTCCTTCATTTTGGTCTTATCAGACCCCAACATTGCCTTGAGGGAGTGGGGTGGGTTTAAAGTAGCTATTAAATTTATTGCTGGGGAATGAAATTTGATTAAAAAAGCAGCAGCCCCATGGCTTTACAAAAGCGTTTTGGTATAATTGCACTGTTCCAGGTTGTTATTTGATCTCTGGGCACTGTTTTATGGAAGACATATACTTAAAATATTACAGATATGAAACAGAGAACTGCCTCACCTTTTATTACTTGATATTTGAGCAGCAAATACAGGCCACTAGAAGGGAAAAGATTTGCTTGCCCCACTGGTAAATGTGTATTAGTTCTGTAGCACAGATGGCTCTTACACAGCAGCATGATGTTGTTTTTATGACTTGTGGATTTTGTTTTCATTGCTCTTCCTTGTGGTTGTTAGAATTAGCCAGAGACAAGTGTGTGTGTGTGTCTGTGTTTTGTTTGAGGTTTTTGTTTGTTTCTTTTGAAGGGGGCCCAAAGGTGTGAATTGCTGGTACTTTCTCCCTGAAACTGACTTACCAAAGTGTTCTTTGCCTGGAAATGAACACTTGTTGCTGCTGGCAGCCTTCCAGGGGAAGGTCTGTAGTAGTCCTTGACCCTCCCGGGGTTCAAGTAGTAGCATCAGCCAAAGAGGTGTGAGAAAGGCCGTCTCCAGTATGGTTTTCACTCTACAAAAGCCAATTGTAAGTAGTGGATGTAAGTTTATTTGCTGACGTTTATTCATCTGAATCAAAAGTCACGTTAGAAGGGGAGATTAGGAGAGCTGCTTGAAAGTACAAGGTGCGGGTTGAGAACGAGCATCAAATGGTGTGTAAGGAACTTCCATACACAAAAAAATGGTGATCTTTTACTAATAGTACTAATGGTTTTGAAAAGGAAAGTTTCAGATATGAACACTGTGTAAATGGTTCTTATGGCATTAGCCAGAAAATGTTCAGTGTTAATACTTTTATTACATTGATTTTATGGAATTATGTTCCCTTAAGGGCTTAGGGAAGCTGCCAATATTTGACATGACTTGTATTTTGTTATGATTAGATCAAGCTTTTAGTATAAAGCTCAGTGAATATTGCCAGGATATTTGGCTCCTATGATAGATTAGTATTCCTCAGTTTTTCCATATGCCTTTGTCTGTTGTAGCTTTTTTAACAAATGGGCTTAATTAGTGCTAATGAAAGTGAGACAAACAAGCATGCTCCATTCTTTGCTAGAAATATTTGCCTTGTCTAAGTGGAAATGTGATGCTGTGTGGAAGGTGATTGTGCCTATTTTTTCATTTCAGAGTGCCTGCTTTCAAACGACTCACTTGGCTTTTCAGGAGAATCCTGCTTTGTGCCTATTCAAGGCACCTTTCACACCCTCTGCTGCCTGCAGTTTTCAATAAAAGCACAGAAAGTAGCGAGTTTGTCCCATAAGATTCAGAACAGCTGAGGTTTGACCCCCATGCTTTACTGCGAGTGTGTCCTGTGTTTCCTTGCCTTATTCATGCTGTGATTTTGTGAGTGTATAACAGCAGTAAACCCACAGTGTTACTGTGAAACGTCTCTGGCAGCGCCAGCTTCACCACTTTCAGGTAAGCGCTTGGAAGGAGAGCTTTGGTTTTGTTTCTTTGTTGCTCAAAGTTCCAAAGTTAATACAACATAACAGATGAAAATGTTGCTGGTTCAGCTACAGTTCCTGGTGTTACAATGTTACTTCTCTGCCAGGGGCATTTCCACGTGTACTGTACATAGATGTAACCCCAGAGATACGGGTACACAATCGAGATCCTTTGTGTTTTATGTTCTCACCGTTTTTCAAACACTTAAACAGCTCCTGCAGCCGTGTTTTACCTATCTATAAGCTGCTCGGGACTTGCTGGAAATGGCAGGCTCCGAGGCTGGAGGAGGGCAGGAAGCACAGCTGGGCCACCAGGTCACAGGCTTGCTCTCAGCTCACTCAGCAGTTACTGGGTTGGTTATTCCCTTTGTGAAGGAGCCAGGTTTGGGGGCCCAGACTGGGCATTTAACTCCAGGCTGTGAGTATGAAACCTTAGTCTGGAATGCCAGATTTCCGTGTCTTGGCTGTGTGACGGAATACAGTCAACTCGTGGCACTTGGGAAGATTTGTCTCGTGACTGATTGTGCCTCTCAGACAGAGAATATGCATTTGTAAGACTTGTTAGTCTTTCTAAATCTGTAGCTCTAATGAATACTCACGGTAAATCAATTTAGAGTTATTCAGACCCATTAAAGCAAACCCAGGCCTCTCTGGTTTGCCTACTACAGAAATGGAGGCTGGCAAGTCAGCAATGGCAATAAGCTCATTTTCTTCATGTAATGGGTTTTAGGAAAACTGCATTACATCATCCTGATTTGTGGTGAGTGATTTTTAAATCCAAAGTAGGCCGTGAGGAGTATAAAATCCTTCATGTTTACACTTCTGTTCTGTACTGGCATTCATTAAAGCTCAATATTCATTACATCTACTAGGATGCAAGTGTGTTGCCAGTTCAGCACTGTTTTTCAGCTGAAGTTTAAGGCTGAAGGATGATCACGTCCGTGCATGCAACATGAGCTTGATGCTGTGTTGCCGATCTTGTTTTGGCAACATCAAAAAGGGTAAATTTCTACCTGTTTTAATTCTCCGAAGTTCAAGAAGATAAGACAGAAAAAGTTAAGCACTAAGCCAGTGTTTATTTCATATTTATAAACCAGTAGATAATCCCTTTCAGGTTGATACTTGAAAAAAAATGGCTTTAGTGGATATGTTACCTATTGAGTAAATACAAAACAAAATGATCTGTTTGCCAAGGAAATAAGTTATATGACAGAATCTAAATCAGTTCCATGTATTTTTCTTCTGGCTGATGGATGTCTGTCTCTCTTCTGTCTGCCCTTGACTAAAACACAGAATATTTTCTTGCCTTTCATGGCAAATATTTATTCTTGCACTCTTTTTATTTTATTACCTCATCTGAGCTGTGCTGGCTTTGCTACCTTTTCCCATCTTTGCACAGCTCAGCTGAGCTGTTTTGGCTGAGCCAGGCAGGAAGGAAAAGGAAGCAGAGTCTCTAAACCTTTTCCTCATCCAACTACAATGGGAAGCATCCTTGCCATTCCATCAGGTCGCTGTGTTGGACAGGAAGGATGGGTACAGATCCTAAACAACATGGACACACTTGGATCAAATTCCACACGGGCTCTCCTCAGAGACAGCGACTATCCAAGGTCTAAATTCATGTCAGCATGGTAGTCTGCAGTATCTCTTAGATTGACCTAGGAATATCAAAGAGTTGTGTAAAGTAAAAACATTTTAAAAAAATGGGTTCATCTCTTCTTGCCCACATTGTGGGGCTGGCTGGTAGCGCTGTAGGTATCTCATGCATACAAATCTTGCTTTCAGGGGATTGCACACTCTTTCAGCCCTGGTGCAATTCACAGGACTATGACGATTGAGTTACGGGACTAGACAAAATGTGAAATGCAACTTGTAAAGGAATTGGCTAGCTCTATACAGGGGCATTGTTTTACTAATCTGAAAGCATGATAAGCCTTTAACTTGTACCGTACAAATGCCTCTGCATAATTGCTTTCTGCTGTTGGGTGTTTTTCTTCAACAAAGCGAAAAATTCTTGAATTCCTGATTAATAAAGCTTTTTCATGGTTAAAAGCAAGGTTGGAATAAATTCTGGCATGGTCTTAGTCCTGTTTTGAACTCAGGGTCTAAAATGTGTTGTTTCTTTTAGGGATAATAGGCAAATTTTAAATGTACTTCAAGGACAGTATTGTTCATACATCCTTTGCTTGGTTCTTTCCCTAATTTTATAATTTTAAAAAAAGCCAGATTTCTTTTCTGTTTTGTTCTTTTTTTTTTCTTTTTTTTTTTTTTTATTCATCGAGGGGTCTTTACATTAGGCTCACAGATATGCTACAAATATGTATGATTTCTCTTTTACTTGATGGCTATTTGTATTGTGAATATTTAGGAACTAGTTGTAAGTGTAATAGGTAGCAGGGTTTTTCTCATGGAGTTTGCTCTTAGGAAGGAATAATGCTTTGAATAACAGGGTACAACCAACAGCTTTATCTTGGGCGCCATAATTTTTACTTCACTTGGATTTGCCTGTTGTGCTTTCATGTTATTTAATAGAGATAATTATTGTGGTGCTCAGTGTACTACGAGCCTTGAATGACAAGAGCCAGGGTGTGTAATTTAGTGCTTAGGAGCAGCTTTTGTATTGTGGAAGTGCCATGAGGGAAAGCAAATCCACTGTAGGAATAAGGAACACAGAGGCTGACATTACAACAGACCACGTGGCTGTTCCCATTCTCAGCAAGCCAAGAAATTTCTGCTCAAATACTGGATTTTCAAATTAGGGAGAACTAAGCATTCTTTTTTATGACTAAATGCACCACAGCTATGGCTGTAACACTGGGAAGAGAAAAGCAGCCAGCAGTAGACCATGATGTGTGTCATGAATCCACTGGGTTAAGAATAGCTGAGTTCATTTATCCTTTTTCTTGGAGCAGTGTGAAATAAACAGGGAGTTACTTATTAAAAATCCTTCATAGCACACTGCAGAAAAGAGCCATTATTAATCTGTGTAATGAAACAAGTCAGATTCTGTTCAACAAGTTTGTATTTCTGCTGAAATTGAACATTCATCTACAACTGCTTCTGGTTATTCTGCAGATCAGAGAATGGCAGAATGCCAGTAAAAATTGAGTGATCTGCAATGAACAAGATTCATGACAATATGGTACCTTCTTAATTTCCCTGGCTTTGCAGGGCTGTGTGTGCCACTGTTTCCCTGGATAGATTTCCTGCCTGCTGTCCTTCCCAGTCACAGATGTCTGAAGCTGTTGTTTGTTGAGGAATTGACCAACCTTACTGGGCCCAGGTTGTAGTAAGGAGACACAGTTCCTGAGGTGTCTGTAACTTTGTTCAAGTGCCTCAGAAGACTTCTTTTGTGTCAAATAGAAGAATTTATTTTTTGCTGCAGGAGCGGGGTCCTCCTTTGAAAGGAGGAATATGCTCATTTACAATCAAGAGGGGGCTCCAGGCTGGAGATGAAGGCTGGATGCTTGAGGCTCTCATGAAAAACTCGTATCTGAGAGTAAAATTGTTCTGGTTTGAAATCTGTCTTAAATGCAGCTCAGTGGCCCCATTCTTGAGTAATACAATCCTTTCCTGATGTAAATATGATATTGCTTTTCAGGGGCTCTCCACGTTGCTGTGTTACTGAAAGAAGCTGGCGGTCCCTAGGCAGCACAGATGGGGTAAAGGAGCTCCTGTGTGATCTTCCAGTCCCTTTTGATCTTGTAGGGAGGACGTGACATGTTTAAATTATACTGCTGCTCTGGTGATTTTGGCTTTCAGGATCTGCTTCAGCAACTTGGAGTAGCTGAACGCTGCCCACCTCAGCCTAAATCACAGATGTGTGCCTACATATTGGCAATACTAATTATGAGAGATTTCTTGCTATAGTAAAAAAAAAGGAGCCTGGATATATCACTCTTTGAATGCAGTCTGTACAAGAACAATTCAAATTATATAAATTGTTCTTTCTATCACAGGAGAAAATTGTAACAAAAAATGGATGCATTTCACAATATTTTTGTAAGTTACTGGCTCCTGTGAATAAGTTTGAATCGATGCTAACAACTGAGTGTTGGAAGACATGATGAAATTTTACTAGGATCCTGGTGGGTTTCACAAGAAAGAATTTCATAGTTAAAAAGATAAAGTGTGTAGTAAAATGAGCCTTTCCTGCAGCAATTTCCTCTACAATTAGGTGTTATTAATAATGCAGTGTTGAAAAAGTTTGCAGAAGAAATCCAGAGCATTAATATTTTATTGTCACTAATATGCTTTGATATCAGTTCACATTTTCTGAATGGAGCAAGGGAAGAGTGGTTTTTAACAGTGTTTTTTCTGTATGAGTACTCAAATATTAATCACTTTCTCAGGAAACCCCCAGGGGAACTTTCACATGGGCAAAGCTTCTTTTCAGGCTTCTTTCTCATTCAGGTTTGCTCTGATTAACATCATGTGAGCCTTTTCCTTTAAATCCAGCGTGTGAAATCTTGTTCTGCCAAAGCCCAAGGCACAAATTCCCTGGTTATATTTGGAATGAAATTCTGACCCTACTAATAATCCAAGATTTGACAAATGCCTGTGTGCTGAAAGTGATTCAAACACAGAAGCTCATTGCACATAACTAATTCCTAGCAGCTCATCACCGGAGTCCTTTCCAGCAGCTGGAGGCCACCCGGCCTCAGGAAACCTTCACCTGTAGAACTTGATCCAAGCAGTCGTGTGGACTTTGGCTGTGGCTCACGGCGGCTGATAGAATTTGACACAGTAAAGGAATCTGTCAAATAAAAATCCAAGCAGGAGGGAGTGGTTTTGTATTTCAGAGTAGAGCTGAGGCACAAGATTGGTGTGCTCTGCTGCTGGACATACCTCAGCTGGAACCTGGCTATGGAAAGCATCAGCAGAAACCAGAATCTTTGTGCGAGTGTAGAAACGGAGTAAGGGGTGTGATCCCCACAAAACCTTGTCTTAAAAACAGGCACCAAACTTGTCTGAGGTCACTAGGTGAGAGTCAGTGGCAGGAATAGTCTGATAGTGTTGTTGTTTACACGATTAATTTATTTCTCACAGATACTTCCAGTGTTTCCTTTCTTGCTGCATGTTTTGCATTCAGATGACTTGGAAATAGCGTTAGCTCTGTAATTACCTACTCTGATCACCAATACAAACCATAGTCTTATGCCCTATAGTAATTTTAGTGGAGCTATGATTTCATAGCTATTTAACTGTAAAACGAGTTAGTGAAACATTGTTTATGGAATTGTATTGCCCCCATAAAGAAGGCTATTTCTTTGAAAGACAAAAATGCTATTGCTTTGAGTTGCCATTGAAATGAGAGTCCCTTTTCACTGCAGTGGCAACTACAACTTATAGTCATTTACTCTCAAAAAAAACCTTTGTTACCTCCCCTCTCTCCCCTCTTCAGTGTTTTGAAGCTAACATTTTGTAGAAATAAGTAACATTCAGAGATTTTTGTGACAGTGTAAAGCTGTTCTAGCAGTATTTGATTAAGCTAATGCAGTAATAAACTGTCCCCCCCCCTTTTTTTTTGCCTTACCAGTATTATCTGGTTAAGCTTTTACTGACTGTGTTTCCTTGATTGAAAAAAAACTTAATATTTTTACATTATTAAAATGCTTTTTTTTTAGTAAAAATATGCCACATTAACTGTCTTAAAATGGCATTGTAGTGGGAAATTACTCTTAAGATTTATTTACTCAAAATATTCTAAATTACCTAATTCATTAATTCCCCCTTATTAGTAGCCTTGTCAGCATGGCTAATCAGATGTCAACAAAATGCAATTACTACCAAGTGAAAAGTAATTTTCATCCTTATGTTTGTAATGAGCCTGATGCAAAGCAAATTCAGCTGTAATTGCAGCGTTCCTCAACTGCGCACCATAAAGTTATGGCTTGGGCTTTCCGTCACTATGACTGCCTTGGAGAAGGGATCTGAGGTACTGAAAGCCTTTCTTTATGCTCTTTGACTCAATTTCATGGGTAAATCAGCTCCCTGTAGGACACTTGTTGGTTTTATTGGTAATTACCGAATAGTTTTCTGAAGTACACAATTGAAATAATAGTTTTTTATTAACCTGTTCCTGGTTAACTTTTTGTAGAGTCCTCTATTACTGCATTAATGACAATCCTATGTTTTTATTTCCAACTTTATTTTCCTATTCTAAGAATATTTATTTCTGTTAAGGAAATACCAAAATTCAGCACCTTTTTGAACTTTTATTGGAAAGGAAAATCTTTCTCTTTGTGAAACTGTCTTTAGTTATTTTATGGTTTTGGGGACTGAGGGAAATGTCAAAAGCTTAACAGCATGGGATGTTTTTGAACCTCATCTATTACTGAATAACGTATTGAAATTACTGGATGGACAAAATGACTTTGGAACTTGCTACTTGAAATACTTAGCAGTGTGACTCTGTCCCAGCCTGTCCAACAGAGCTGGGTGTGCTCCTGGTGACTTGGACAGCTCACTGACATTGAGGATGTTCCCAGTCATTTCTTGTCCATCTGTGAACAAACACATTTGCTACCATAAGTCTTTAGACATGGAAAAAGAAAAGCGCTCACAGAGAACACCCTGCTGATGTGAATGGTGCATCTGGTGCTTTTTGAGGTAGTGCCAGTGAGTGTTTCTAAGCAGACTAAGGCACTGTCAACTGAACACTTGAAGAACACCCTGCCTATACAAAAAATAATAAACTATTATCTCAAGGCACAAAATTACCAAGTGATACACTTGCTTGTAGCAGGATGTCTAAATGATGGGAACTTGCCCTTATGGAACATTCAGAATATATAAGTTCTCTTTTTATTTTCCCCCCTCACTGTATCCATAGCAAGTCTTTTAACAAAAAGAGAATATTGTGGCTTTCAGATCATACCTTAGAGCAGGTAGAGATTATTTGCCAAGATCTTGAAAATTACATAAATGAACTCTGAGATGACAAAAAGAGGTGTGTGGCAATCTGGGTGCTGGTTTGCAAGCACCATTGTTCTATATCAGGAATTCAGGTCCATGGAGTAGGAGGAGATGCGTCTGTGGAGGCCTCAACATCCAGCTCTTGGTGAAATATGGCAAGCTAAGAAAAGAGTTCTGTTTTTTTCAAAATTTGTTTGATTTACAGTCACCTGCTGCTCATCGTACTCATGTGTATTAGACTTCTGAGTACCTTAAATACATAGCCCATGGTTTGCTGAGTCTCTGAGCAACAGGAACTACTGCTGTTTGGTTTTTAAATGCAATTAATGATCTCTCCAGAGTGTACTGTTAAATCTATCATTTTCTAGCTACTATGACTACTATTTTAAGGTAAGTGCCATTGTGAATGTGAGCAAAGCTCTGTTGTTTTCTGCTTGTCCTGTTTTTAATTGCTGTAGCTGTGCCAGAGTTTGCTTCTGATGTGATTGTATCACTGAAATGGCTTGTGTTATCCCCTGTTTCTGTATTGGATGGCCAGATGAGCCTCAATATTTCATTCAGATTTTACAAGCTGAACTGTGTTGTCTCAGCTGAAGAACTGTCACATGAAGTAACATTTTGCGCCTCGCTGGTTGTTACCAGGAAGAAGCTTCTGGAATGGGAGCACGAGGAAGAATTGCAGCAATTTAAGAAAATGCCTATCTCCCTTCACCTGTATGCTAAGGGCCAAATATAATTAGGTTCAGAAGTACTGTATTAGAGAATGGCACTATCAGAGTCAGTTTTGCAGGTCTTTGCTGAGTCTGTATACTGTTGTACACAAATTTTCTCCCTTTGTGCTGCTTGCATCAAAATCTGTTTTACTAAGTACTACACTACTTTTTAAAGTGATGAACAGATGAGAAGACTAATTGCAGTATGGCTGCATAACAAATTGTTTCCCACCCATTTTGCAAAGTTTATATTAAAAAAAAAGCATTGCATGGGTTTTCAGACTTCAAAGCCACCTAACATGCAAAATTACAACTTCCCGGTATCCTGATGGAAACTCATTCAAGTCAGGCAGCTGAATGACAGCTGAACAGAATCCAGCTGGACCATTTTCACTTGGAAAGAAACCTGAAATCCTACCAGCAAGTCACAAGGATTTTAGCATCACATGCAGCAAGATGACCTTTTTTTTTTTTTTTTCCATTATGGTAGATGTTAAAAAAAGTCTTTTCACACAGACTGCCAAGTCAGGCTTGCCAAGCAGTCCTGAGATGCTGAAGATCCAACTTAGAGGAAGGTGGGAACACAGCTTGGGGTGATTGGGAGTGGGGCTGCTCCATCCCCAATGGACTGCAGCTGTGCTGAGCAGGTGGCCAGCATTGAAGGGAACGGGCCATGGAGTGCCCAGGGGCACCGAGCAATCACTCAAGGGAACAGAGGGCACACAGGTGCAGTGCATGGACACGAGGGTACAAAAGGCTGGGCTGAGGAACAAGAGGAGCAGGTGCTTGCAGCCTTCTGAAGGGATATGGTGTGATGCTGCACAGGGAGGTGCCTGAAGCCTTGTGATGCAGTGTGGCATTACTCTGGTTGGGTGAGTGCCTAAAGCTTTCTGAAGTTGTGTGCTGATTTTCTTTGTCTTGTGGCTGTGTCCACTGCAAACTGTGCTGTGGCAGAGGAAAAAGGTATCCGAAAGAAGGACACCTGCTCTTCAAAGGACAAAAAATGCTGATAGTATAGGTGAAAACAGAGTGCTGTACTCTTTTCCCGTGTTCTGTCTTTGTTAAACACCTTGGAAATCACAGTAATCTGAGTTAAAAAAAAGTTATTTCCAGGTCTGTTCAAGGAGTTTTTCTTTGGTTTTAGGCTTCAGTTAGGAAAAATGCAGGAACTGGAAGTTCCCTGAACACCATGAGTTTGTTTGGAGAATGTGTAGGAATATTTTGAGTTCAGCTTAAGAAGCTCACCTGATCTTTCTCTTAAGGAATGTTATTTGTTGTCACGTTTTGTACCTTATTAAAAAATTATTGCTGTGTTGGGTTGTATAATAGAAGTGCTTGAGACTGGCAAGAAAAAGGGAGAAAGAAAAGAATTTCCAAATGAAAAACCAAATATGCTTTTGCTCTTTCCAGAGACTTGTGCTGCTGGTGGATTAAAAGGAATTGGAACTTTAGTGTTAGTCATCATCCTGGAGTCTCAGTCCAACAGGATAATCATAACCATCCCATTGCTCTGGAAATAATGGAGTTAGAGGACACTCAATAATTTCAGATTTAGGATGGCATGTTGAGCTACTCAGTTATCCCTTTAACCTCTCATGTTTCTCATGAGGCACACCTCCAGAGTGTGTTACACACTCATGGATTTAGAATCATCTATGTAAGTTGAAAATCTGCTTTTATATGTTTTCAAAGCATTAACTGTGCAGTTATTAATAAGATAATGAAAAAGCACAGTACTGCTCAAAAACTGTTTACTGTTGGGCTCATACCACTTTTTCAGTGTTGATTTCTTCTGGTTTAAAACTGTCTCTGATTTTACTGGGCAATCAGAGGAGTCCCCACTGTGCTGAACAGGAGCTGGCTCCTCTGCTCTCCCTCTCCCAGGACTACAAGTCTCAGCTGGGGAAGGCAGAGAGGGAGATCAAGCCAGGTGTTCTTGTTCCCTAGCAAAGTGCTGTAAGAACTTGGGAGAATGTGAATACATCTCTTGTGTATTGAACAGAAAGCAAGTCCATCGCTGTTTGTGTGCAAGAAAACAAGCGTCCCTCAGTCCATACAGCAGAGTGACCTTATGAGTTGCTGGGACTGCCAAATTCCCAAGAGTTACAGGCATTCAGTTTCTCATGTTGCAGGACTGAAACATGTCATGTGTGAGTGCATGCCACATATCCCTTTGTTTGGCACCTCGTGTTCAGGCTGTGGAGAAGGAGGGATTTGTGTACTGACAATGCCATGAACTGAGCTGCTTCAGCTGAGCATTGAGTCATAATATGTCAAAATCTGAGTGCTCACATGAGCATGAAGATGAGTAAAATGACAAGAGCTGCCTTAGAATGAGAGAGTCTCAGTAGGGTGCAGCAAATTATCTTTATGCAGATGGCTGAAAGTCATCCTGTAATCCCATTTTGGGACTCAGTCGCTCAGTGTTACTCTCTGCTGGTGTACACTAACCTGCTTTATTTCAAAGGCTGTATTTTCTCATGTGATCTGTTTTGAAGTTGCTATCAAGGCACTAGTGGGTTACTTTTTGGGAGGTGGATGGGAAAGGAAGGCCAAGTAGATCAGCTGTGTTTGCAGCCCATCTCAGTGACAAAAGGCGCTGCAGTGTGTCTGAGTTGCTGCTGGGTAGCTGTGTAAGGCAGCACCAAGGGGAGCAAGCTTAAGTGACCGTGACGTCACTCAATGTGGTGCCTCTGAGCTTTGAGGTATGTGAACTTCCCCGGTGTGACAGCAAGTCAGTGACAGGAGCTGAAACCTTTGGAACTATTTCCCCAGTGTGATCCAGCTCCCAGGTATCTGGGCTATCAGATATCAGTAACAGGTATACTCTCTTAATGAGCTTGTTCAGCTGCTCAGTTGGTCTGGGATGATGAGTCAGGCAAGCCAGGAATCAGATTCCTTATGATGCTGAGGTGTACATCACTGCTCAAGTGTACCTTACATCATATCAGCAGTAATACTTCTCTGCTTTGCTGCTTCAAAGGCTTGCATCAACAGAGAAAGAGCAACACAATGGGGTTGAGTTTTGCTGCTCATTATGAAAGCTAAGAGCTCTGATTTAACAGATGCTTGGCTTGTACCAGGTGCTTGGAAAAGGGATAGGCAAGAGGCTTCAGCATTTCCTGTGCCAGGAAAGATTTTATTCTTAATATGATAAATGCTCCTTTGAATCAAGTCCACTTCTGCTTTTCTTTTCCTCAGTTCTCCTCCAACATGGTTTTGTAACTTGTGTCTGGTCCGTAGCATTAGCTCAGAGGTAGAGGTCTCCTGTTAGTGTGTGTCCATGTAATGCAGAGGAAAGCTGACATCTTGTAAACAGCATTTAGCTGCTGTTACAGGGAAAACCCTGCTAAATACCAGCAAGGTCAGAACAGTGTCTGTTTGAATGGATGCTGTAAAGTAGTTGTTATAATTAGTTCTAATTAGCTTCTCTGTTGACAGAGTGGTAAAGAAGCCAAGAAAGATTTTTTTTTCACTTTTTAGTGGTGTCCTTTGCTGTGATAAAGCCTTGTTGTTATCTTTGCACTTAATTTTATTCTCCAAGACTTTCAGCCAGGAATCTTTCACCAGTGTACTGGAAGGTTTTCTAGAATTAACTATCAAACAAAGAATGAATAATTTACCATATTAGACAATTATCCTGCCAAGAGCTCTGTGTGATCAGACACCTTGCTTGGCAGGAGGAGTATATCCACTTGGTAAGAAATCCATTTGGGTGTTCCCTTCAGCACCAGGAGCTTGTTCCTGGCGGAGTAACAATAGTTGAATATAACTGTACTCAATATTAAACCTTATTTTGGATCATAATCCTATAAAAATAGGGGAGAAAAAAACCCATTTGCGGACTTTTTGGTGTCAGATACAATTCCAACTCACTAATATAAAATATGTAATTTAGCTTTCATGATGCTAAAACTGCAGCTGTTTGCTCTCCAGTATCTTACATGAACGCTTGAGTAGTTGTCTTTCTTACTTGGTAATAATTGCATCCTTGAATCCAGAAGGTTTTAGGAAGTTGAAGGAGCCAAATGGAGCTTAAACTGCTGGCATGGTTTGACTTGACTCTAAAACTGCAGAACAGGAAATATTTGGGCAAATGGAACCTGGTAGTGTTTAGTGTTTGTGCCTTTGCTTGCATAAACTACCCTCCTTTTCAGACAGTAGACTGCTGAACTTTCCAGTATGTGCGCAATTTAAAAATATTTTTTCTCAGTGACAAATAGTTCTCTCTAGAATTCAGTTCCTGCTTGCACCCATTTGCATTTCTATAACAATTCATTGATGTGTTTTCCTTTGTACTGCATGGATGTCTACACCTTTCATTAAAACAAAGTGCAATACTTGAGGTGATTGGGAAAGGTTAGAAAAAATCAGAAATGGTGTTAGCTTGAAGATATTTGAAGGCTGTCAACAGATCAGTACAATCAGTGGAGCAACCATGCTCACTCTCAAGGAAGTGACATTTTTTAAGTATTCTGCTTGCCTATACTCCTGCCAAACTGTGTTGAAACGAGCAATTGTTATGCTGAGCAAAATTGTAGCTCTTAACTCAGATTTCCTCTTGACATTGCTTCACATTATGTGGAAGGCATGGTAAGATCTTGAAGCCAATCTGAAAGAGAAAAGCCAGGGTTTAAACAACCCTGATTTGTCGGGAACTGGTGGAAATAATTTTGCACAAGCTGTATCAAGTGTAAGAGTACCAGGTGGATTTCAACAGTTTTGAAATTTCAGCCTAGTTGAGACTGAGGGTCTCTTGGGCCGGTGCGTTGGGTGTGTTTTGCCTCTTTCTAATCTCAGTTTAATGGCAGAGAAAATTTCTGCTGTTCATGACCACAGTCAGTGTGGTTTTGGTTATTCATGCAACTGCCATTACAGAGCTTGTTTGTAGTTTTGGGTTTTAGGGATGGACGTCCATGTGTACCATTGCAGTGTCACTGATGATGCAGTTACTAAATATTTACAGTAGTCCCTGTGACTTTAAGCCATTATAGCCATACCAAGACAATAAGTACTTTTTTGGTAGTTTACAATTTTGGAGCCAAATGGATTTGTTCTCCCCCAAAATTAGCTTCTTTTGTTGTCTGCCTTCTCCCAGTTTGAATTGAGCTCATTTAGTTTCTTGAATGAAAATTTATTAATTTTTCCATTATTGGTTAAATGCAAAAAAGAACAGGCCTAGCTGTGTAGGAGCTGTATATTTTAAAAAGTATTTGATATTTAAGTATCAAAGTTTCCAGTAGGAACTGAATGGGATTTTTTGATTAGTTGTCTAATGAGCTGGTTTTGCCACCTGAGAAAAAAAAAGTGAGAGGTAGTTATTTGGTTTTTCATGTAATTGCTGAATATGATGCATCCTGAATTATTTCAAACATTTTTGCAGGTTATTGGTTTCAAAAAGAGTGGATGTAGTAGCCGAGTGGCATTGTCAAATAATATCAAGGTAGCTCCTTCTGTGATGAATGGGAAAAAAGGGACATTTCCATTTATTTCCATTTTGTTGACATGTTGCTTGGCAGAAAAGCACAGGAAGAGGGCATTTGCACCTTGTCACCAAGCCTAAATTGAGAAATTTATTAATATAAGCCCCTTTTATTTGATGACTGATGTCTGCTGCCATCCATTCAATAACCACCTCTGGCTGGGTGGAAGGGAAGAAGTGTGTTTTGGATCTTTTCCTTTCTGATAGCCACGTATAAGGGAAAGAAATGTGGGGCTGGATTATTTTTTCTTAGCTACATCTGTGGCGGTGAGATCTGACCAACTGCTGAATGCCTTGAGTTAGGAGGAGGAAGGGATTTATTCCCTTGCCTTTGTTTGTCTTAGGCTTGGAGGGCTTTGTGTGCTCTGATGCTGCTTTGTGCAATGCCAGGAGTAAGAGAAGCGGTGGCTGAGTGTGGCCAGTTTTGATGTGGAACAAGGGCACCACAGTGAGCAACAGATCCTGAATCCCCAAAACATGAGGTGCATGTTCAGCTGATTTTTTTGTACCATCTTAGATTGTACCAGTGGATAATGAAGGAAGCTGGCATTGAATGAAGCATTTCATGGCATAAAAGTTGTCCTTGATGGGAAACATTGCAGAAATTGTATGGTGCAGCTCTTTACAAGCTCCTGTTTCCTTTGCTTAATAGTTGCTGTGAAAAACTCCAAGTTTCAGACTTGCTTATCACACTCTTGACTGAGGTTTGTAAGAAATGACCATGGTTGTGTGCATGCCTTTGCAGGCCAGCAACTTCAGAGCTTTATCTTTTCCAATGCTTACCTTATGACAAGTAAGTACCTTAATTACAAGGTACCTTAAGTACAAGTACTTACCTTAAGACTTAGCCGATGACAAAAGAAAGAGAAACACATTTTCGCCTGGTGCAATTGTTGTATAGCAGATCAGGCTGGTAAAAAATTCAGTAACATGGCATCATGTGTTGTAATTATTGAAGGTGCCATAATTAATTACTTAATTACCCACGTAAACTAGCAGTGTATTTTTTATGTTCTATCTTTGTAGCTGTGAGAGTTGTCTTGCAACAAGGATAAAAAAGGGGAGGGGTTGTGTTTGCCATGTTTTAGCATGGCCTCTTAGCCTGTCAGTTGACCAGCACTAGAAGTCCTGGACTCTAATCCATGTTTTCGGGGAACACAAATCCCCTGTAGAAGGCAATTGCTTCAAAAACTCCTGAAGGCAGGAGGGGTAGGAGAAATTGAGATTATTTTTTGGTCCAGTTATTCAGTTAGTAAGCTCATGTGTTGTAGCCCGTTTCCTAAACTACCTTTTATTACCATGGTAAATGTAGTTTTACATGAGCTTTAACCTCTTTTTTTTCTACCAAAGCAAGTCCCAGTATTGAGTGATAGAGCTTTTGCCTTGGGAGCCATCTGGTGCCTCAGGACCAGGGCAAGTCACCCACAGACCATGAATGTTTCACCAGAAGTTATCCAGCTTGCTGGGCCTTCTGAGCCTTGAAATCCTCGCAGCAGTAGATCTCTGGGCTTGTCGGTCTCCTCTGATGTGGAGAATTATGTGCAGAGGTGTAAATTTCTTTGGAGATGAAAAGCTAAAAATGTAGTGTCCTTTGACCTACAGAGCAGAGTTATATTTTCCTGCAGCTGAAGTTACGAAGTTGTTGCTACTTAATAAGGATTTTGAAGTGCAAAAAAGGGTGAATATTCCAGCAGAGATGATTTTTGAACTGCAGGCTGCCAGTGTAGCAAGCCCTGTGCATCTTCTTATAAGCTGAAGGGTTTGAAATTCCCACCTCCTTTATAGAACAGTGATCTGAGTCTTCTCACTGGTCTTCTGCCCTTTTACGTTGTGGACACATTGCTGTTCTGAATGTTTGCTGAAGTTTTAACTGTGGTTTATATTGTGTGAAAAAGGAAATTGTTGTGTTTTCTTTATGTAAGGACATGGTTTGGATGATATTTGTCAGTGTGTTGAAGAAAAGAATCTAAGTTGCATTAAAAGAAGCTTCAAATCTTCATGTTACTGCATCATTCAGAACTTGTATTTTGGGGAACCGGTGTTTCTTTCAAGGGAAGTTTTTTTAATCTTCTGGTTCAGGTGTGAGAAATGCAGTGTAGAACCACCTCAGAAGGTTTTCAGTCATTTTCACCTGTAAAACTGGACAGGCAAAAGCTGATACAATGCACATTTCAAATGGTTCTAGAAGTAGTGTTCTTCATCTTGAGAAAAATCAATCGTGTTCATGTGAAGCCTGCCTCATGACTGTGATGTGCAGTGGGTTAGCAGCACGTTTGGTGGCTACCCTTGGCAAGACCCATCTAATTGCCACAGATGCCCTATTGAGATGAACTCAGCCTGGATCTGTTGATGATTTCTAAGTGGAGAAAATAGGTTTTGTTTTTCTCTGAAAGGCTGAGAAAGAGCTGCTGTCATTTCTGGCACTGTCAAGGACATGTCATTGTTCAATTTGTGGCTTTTCCAGCAATGAAAGAAGCTCTTTGAAAATGGTTGACATCTGCAAATTAAGTCCTTGGGTTCTGAGCTTGTAGCATCTCTGGTAATTTAATTACATAGGTAAGAGTTGGCTTAGAGAAACATCACGATAGACAGGAATGGATCAATGAGATTTGTGTCCCATCACATTTTTTCTGTCTCGAATTCATCTCGAGTTGTTATCGCAAGCCCTGTCTGGACACAGACTATTTACAGTAATTGCCAGAGTTTGGCTGCTTCATAGCTCTATGCTAATGCAGTTTGGATTACTGAGGTTTTGGATGGTTTTCAAGATGGTGAGCTTTGCTGAAGTGTCTTTCAGGAGGGGCTGAAATAATTAGGACGTTATTCCTGCTTCCAGTCCAATGTTGTCTAGGTCTTGCAGATTTGAGGAACTAAACTTAAACTTAACAAGCTTGTGTGCCCTTTACAGGGTGAGATCAAATGAATGAAATGGGTTGAGACAAGTCCATGCCTTAAACACATGGGAAATCCTGTCTGTCAGACATGGACTACCAGGTTAGCCTTTGGAGGGCCCCATTCCTGGTTTATCCTGAAGGGCTGCAGCCCATGGGGAGGACCCATGCTGAAGCAGAGGAGAAATGTGAGGAAGGAGCAACAGTGTCTTTATTGATTCATCACAGCCCTCATTGCTCATGCCCTCTGTGCCACTTGGTTGTGGGAGAAGGAAGTGAAGGAATAGGGAATGGAGGATTGATTTTTGTCCTGGAAAGAAGGGATATGGTAGTTGGGGAAGGTGTTTTGGCTTCTTTTTTATTTCCCCTCATCATCCATCTTTATTTTAATTGGTGTAACATTAAACTAATTTCTCCTTATATCTGTTTTGCCTGTGACAATAAGTGGAAAAGAATCACCCTGTCTTTGTCTTGGCCCATGAGCTTTTTCATGTTATTTTATCACCCTGTTCTGCTGTGGAGAGAGAGTGAGAGGGCAGCTGGCCAGGTAGGGGGTCCTCATATCTGGAAAAGATCAATCCACCACAACCATTTGAGGGTGAGATGAAGGAATATATATATATATATATATATATATATATATATATATATATATAATTTTTTTTTTTTTTTTTTAGGTATTAGTTCTTAAATTCAGTGTACTCCTGCTTGGCAGGCTCAGTGTCAGAGTCATAACTTCTTTTTTTATTGCTTCTCCTAAAGGAGTAGCCTTGAAGGGAGAGAAAAATCCCACCTTCCCTGAGCAGACAAGTGTAATTGGAAGCACAGGTGATATTTACTGTTCTCTGCAGCAGGAAGACTTTGTCTCCCAACAGATGTGCAGCCCCATGGCAATCAGTATATTTATCTGAAATTATGATTGCTGTTTCTTCAGTTACTCTGAAGCAGGAACTGGTTATTATGGGACACAAGCAGCATGGGTGGTGAAGCTGGCATCCGAGCAAATCTTAGATGTTTATAGGGTTTCAGCACAGTGAGAGATGTTTTCTGAGATTAATGCTTTTTGTAATCAGCTGATTGTCAGTTGTTTTTCTGAACAGTAATCAAATGTATTCTGAAGTTGTGTTTATTTTTGGCCTGGTGCACCTTTTGCCTATGGTGTAGCACACGGTGAGTGCTGCATGGGAAACTGAACACCAGGAGCTTCAGAAAGTGGAGAGAAGATGTGGGGTTCTTTTTGTGGTCAAGGCACCCCTCCTGAGATTGCCTTTATTCAGTTTATACAGACTGGCATGGCTGTGAAACACAATGGCATGAGGCAGTTACTGGCTGATGAGCTGTTGTGTTGACATGCCAATACTGAAAAGATGACTCCTCTCATGCAGTTCAGGATAATCCTGGAGGTTTTCTGAGCAATTACTGGATTCCCACATTCATTGCTTATAAATGGCATTTGCCTCAGAAAACTCCATGGACATGTAATGAAATGGTGAAAAAATAATTTATGCATACCACAAAATATAAATTATTGTGCAGCACAACCATTCAGTTTTCAACAAAAAATAATCGTTCCTATTTAAAATATACAGTTCTATGAAAACAGATGGTGCTTTTGAGCATTTTCTCTCCCTGGCAGCAGAATTTAATAATTAGCTCAAGAACTGCAGTTAATATTTTTCAAGTGTTGTGCAAAAGAAAGAAGAAATCATATTAGCAGTGTGCATTTCATGATAAAAACGCACTCTAAGCAGGTCCTGCTCCTAAAATGTAGAAGAGTAATGTGGCCTATATTATGAAGCTCTTCACAGCTGCAGACAGAGTCAAAGGATGCATATTTATGCCAGGGCTTAATCCTGTGAAAAGTTATGTCTTGATCGATATCACCTTTTCTCTTGAGTTGGAAGAACACCCACAGTAGACATTAGTATCTGTTTCATGGTGCTTTAAATCATAAACTTGAAGGTGTAATTGTTAGCAAAATTTCTGCTGTGTCTCTGCACAAGACTGCTACAACCGAACATGTAGTGGCACTTAAACCATTACTTACTTGGGTATTTCCATCAACAGCACCAACAAAGCACTTAAGTTATTGCTGAAAAATGATTGAGGATTAAAAAATCAAGAACTATGACAGGACAGGAGTGTTGGAATTAGGTGCTCTTGAAGGTCCCTCCCAATGCAAAACATTTTAAGGTTCTGTGATCCAAGTCTGTGGATATAGAAATGCAGTTAGACCAGTTATACCAAGAGTTCCTTGAGACATTTCTATAAATGGAGACGGCCAGCCTGTAAACTCATCTGTTTTTCAGTAAGCCAGGCAGTCTCTTGTGTAGTATTTTATACTGAAGCAGCCAAAAGTGGCAAATCACCAATGAGGTTTACTGCCAGGGTTGGGGCATGAAATAGAAGATGATGACTTGTATGGGAAGATGCAGGTTTTCAAATTCAGTGTTCCCACAGGCAAACCAATATATGACAGTACAAGTTGGGGTTTCTTCTTTCATTTTTCTTTTCTCCTTTAAATTGAAACACAGCCCTTGCCTTGAACAGGAAAATGGAACTCATTTGGTCAATACCGTAGCACCCATTGCAATGGTACTATTTCACAGCAAGATCTGTGATCTTTAGAACTGGCATGTAGTTACAGAGGGATAGTTACCTGAGTCCAGTGCATTGTTTGATTGTGCACTTAGCATTAGTGAGCTAGTTTAGTTAGTTAGTTAGCTGATTTTCAGAGAAAAGACAAGTCAGAACTGTTCTTTAGTGTTCTTGCAGCGAGGAACTGAAATGCTATCACAATTCCGTGGGCACCCAGACCCCTTTGAAATCTCAGCTGGCAGACACATCCCTGGGGAGATGTCAGAAAAAGCTGTTGATATCCTCAATGGAATATAGGAAAATGTGTCAGAGCTGGCTGCAGGTCTGTGAGTCACCAGTGAATAGTGAATTGCTGTGCTGTGATCACAGCAGTGAATGAGCTGACTGAAAACCTGTGCAGGGAGATGAAGGGAATACAAATGGCATCGTAAAGCAGCCCCTGGGAGATGACAGAGCTGTTCCTGAGCCAAGCAGGGCATGGAAAGCAGGCACAGGAGGGTGCCAGTGCAGGAGTAATGCTTCTCCTAGCCCAGCAGGTAGCCTGGGTACCCCCTGCACTCAGGTGTTTGGTCAGGTCCAATTTTGCATGGTGGAACAGGCAGAAATCCCCACCCTGCCCAAGAGGCTCTGTGCCCTGACAGAAATGGCAGCTGCTCTGGTGCTTGCCTCAGTGGTTCCCTGCTCTTAGCCCAAGTGTTAGCCAGGCAGCTGTGTCCTCACGGAGAAAATGGATGTGGTGCACTGAGGCACTGCTTTGTCTTCAGACAACACTTTGTCTGAAGTGTTAATCCTGAGATGCACTAAACTGATTCCTTGGAAGCAAATGGCTTTGTGATCAAATGGAGCAACCTTTGGACAAAATCCAAGTGTATACAAATATTCATATGCTGTAAATACTTTTCAGATTTTCTTAATTAAGTCAGAAAGGAGGAAGAGTAAGATGAGATCTTGTTTACTAAGGTATTCGTGCTTGCTTTGTGTCTCTACTTGTTTACATGCATTACTATTCCAGATGTGCATTAAAAACAGTCCTCATATTTTTCTGTTAAGTTCTGGCTTACAGTACTTCGTCTTATAAAGTTTTACAGTGTTGCACAGGTTCCTCTACTTGCAGCTAAATCAGGGAATTGAAAGTGTTACACAGTGCTGTCACCTGATGGTAAGAATTGATGATATTGGAGGCTTAGAACTTAAAAAGAAGGGGTTTTCTCTTTTATTTTTAGCTGTCTTAATGGCACATCTGACTTTGTGCTAGGATTTACTTTGTTCTGTTTCAGTAAAATGCAACATGGAAAATCATTGCTTTCCCAATACTTGGGTAGTAGCTTTACTGTTGGAAGAAGACTCTTGAGATCCCTCACTTGCATAATTGAACTTCTGTCATAGGTATGGCCTGAGCTGCAGGTTTGGGGGTAATTGCCTTATCCAGGACCAAGAGATATTTAAATCCAAGATTTGGTACACATTCTGCAGTTTTTAACTGAGCAATTCAGTTCAATCTGGTTCTGTTAGTTGTGATAAACATAAGCGATGTCACTTCCCCCACATGATTTGTACACTGATGTTTTTTTGAGATGATCTACTAAAGTGAGAATTTTATTATTGTTATCAGTAAAACCCTCAAACCATTTAACTAGAAGACCAGAGGCCACTTGTGCCATGTGAGACACTTTTAATAAGAAGAAAGAAATCAATCTGTAACTCCACAGGAAGGCATCAAAGCTGCACATACTGATCTGAAAGGTAGAAATGATAATGTTTGTTTCAAGGAAATGAGAATTCCTTCCCATTTTCACTACACTACATTTATATTGGGAGTTGAGAAGTCAAATTGCTCAGCTGTGTTAAGAAGAAAATACCGCACTTTGAGAGTTTTGTTTTCCGCTGTTGTCATCTCATTGCACAAGTTCCACACCTTCTTGGTGATTTCTCATGGGCAGCTCCTCACAGCACTGGCTCCTTTTTCACAGCACAGCCATCAAACTCCAGCTCCTAGCTCCTCAACCATCTAACCCACTCTTTTTTAGCTCTCATCCTCACTGGACACAGCTGTGGCCTGCTAAGGGCAGGTCTGTTCCTAAGCTTTTGTAATTAGTACAGCTGCAGCTCCTCAGGGGTGAGATTACCTTCTGCACTGTCTTTATTTTCTGACATTGTATCCCCCCACATTGCTCTGGCTTCTCCTTCTCATTATTGACCTAAAGACCTCAGCTGCTTTGTAGTTTCACTTCTTGTGAATTTCTCGAATAACTTATCCACTGTTCAGTACTTCAGATGAAGAAAGATGACATGTCCTGAGTAATATAATCAGTGATATAACATAATACATCAGTGAGAATCTGAGCAGGTAGCTTTTATTTAATGGAATGAATTGATTTCTGTGTTGAGACATGTAAGGTAGATGTTTCACAGGTACAAGCTCAAGATCTGATTCACTTAGGCTACTGCTGCTGGATCTGATCAGTGTTTACAAGAGCCTTCAAGGTGGTGGCCAAACCAGAAAAGGCGCCTTAAGATTTTTCAGGTGACTTATGTGTATCTGCACTGAATTGTAATATAATTTGAAGACAAAAATTTAAAATTATCTAGTCTTCTTCCAGATGCAGAGTTCTTCTAGAGTTCCTTTAAAAGGCACAGGTATCAAATCTGGGAATTTGAGAAGGTGTGTGAGGCAGATGCTGAATTAGAAAAACTTGTTCATCATCCAGTTAAATGCACTTGATGGTATGGTTGATTTTCCCACGATGTTTCAAGTTCCCGTTTCTGGTACTTATGGAGTTATTGGAATTGCTTGGTGAGAGAAATGGGCAGCTATTTTGCAGTGGTGCTTTTAGAGAAAGCATTGTTGATTTTTTTTTTTTTTTTAATCGGAATGAGACAAATGACAGAGGTGGCAGAATTATGGTTAGCTGGAGCTCACATTTTTCCCTGCAGTTCACATTTAGCTTTGTAATCCTCAGGAAAAAAACCCACAGGTTACTGAGCAGTGCCTTGTGGACCAACACGGGGTGAAAAGCCTTTAATAAGAGGTATATGTAAATAGCTGCAACTTAATTCCCACATAGCACCGTTATAATAAATATTTTTTTCCCTGAGATAGATCCTTTTATGTTTAGATCCTGGGCTTCCTGTATTTTTAAATGATGGGGTTTATGCTTTTCAGCTTAACTATTAAATTAAGACATTTATTTTGTCTTTTTCCTAGAAAATGCAGGGTATCACATGTACCTTATGGGGGCAGAAGCAAGCTGAAGGGCTTCAGGGGCTATCACCTTAGATTTCAGTGGAGATAAATGTGAGATGTCTTCATCAGAGATGCCAACAACTGAGAGGAGAGGAGTCTGTCACAGCAACTGGCATTTGAGGTTATTATCTGACAAAGACTGCTTTAGAAGGGTTGGCAGAGCATGAAGGAAATTATTTTCCTAGTGACAATTAATCAAGTATCAGGACAAACTGCATCAGGCTAGGAATACCTAATCCAGAGGTACTCCTCTGCTTTCCAGCTTTGTAATCAAGAAGCAACCTTCAAGAAACCTCTGCATTCCAAGTGTTTGTGCATTAAACCACTGGTGTAAGTATCCTGTCCCCTTTAAAAAGACAGTGTGTGCTGATCCTCTGAATGCTTAGCTCCCAGCGAGGGTAGAGGTGACAGAGGAACTTTGCTGAGGGCACCAGGAAGGCAATTACAATACTTATTTCTAGCCTGGAGTGGTCATGCCATGCTCTTTTCAGGAAAGCTTTGGTCTACAGAGAAGCTGATCTTTGCTTTCCCTTGAAGGGATGGGGTGATTTGAACTGTTTTCTTGTGTGGAAATAATTGCCAACAGCTTTAGTGTATTCAGGTAGAGATTGTATCACATTTGTTAGTGGAGTTTTTGTTCTCTGCTGCTTGTAATAGCAAAAAATTCTAAACTTTCAGTGAATGTTGTTGTTGAGTTTATAGACTCTTCATACGAAGTGCAAGCGGTATTTAAAATCCAACCTGCTCACAGGTGAGCAGAGAATTGTTGTATTTAGCCAATGGGGCATGCTGTGTAAAAAGCTGTATCTCAAACTGCCTCTTTAATGACAAATGGCTTCTCAGTCCCCGAGAAGGGACTTCTTCAAGCCTTGTGAGGAAAACATTCCTCTAATTATTGAGTGATTCAAGTTAATAATGTGTAGTTCATACGGTGTCTTTCTGCTCCATTTGTGCAGCTCCAATGCGGGAAATGCTTATCACAGTCTTTAATTTCTGATGTTCTCAGTTTAATTTCTGTTACATAATTGGGTGTTTCACATTTTCATGTAAGCCAAGTGAATTAGGCATAAGTAGGGAGGGGGAGAGGAGGGTCTGTGGTGCCACTGTCAGGCACTGTTTGTGGCAATGGTGATGAGAGCCAGCTTTTCACTCCTGTCTCCTTATGGTCAGTTCCAGACTTTGTTCCTCTCTAAACCTCTAACTGGCAGCTGTGGTGATCCCAGGATGTAGGTTTATTCCTATTTTATATGTGGTGGGAGGGAGGAGATCATCAAAGATGGATACAAGCAGGTATAAGATGTTGTAGAGATCAGAATTAGAATAGTGGAATGGCTTCCACATGAGAAACAGCTGCTTGCCCTCTCTTCAGTCTGGAAATGCAAGAATTGGCTGGAAGGCGAAGAGGGCAGAACGGTTGAAGCAATGATGAACTCAGGGAGGTGGTAGCTGGAGGGCCTCCAACGAAGCAGCAGGTTTGAAACAAAAGAAGGGATACTTCCACACACTGTAGTTGATCTGTGTAACTGCTTGCAATGGAATTTTGAGATGAATCCCCAGGAAATCTGAGTTATGGAGCTTTGAAATGCAACTTGGCTTTCTTCTGAGTAAGGTAGAAGAGTCACACTGTGGAGGATAAGATTTTTAGTGCAAAGAATGGGTACCAGAAGCAGCTGGGGGCAGCACAAGAGATCAGTAAGTATAAACCAAGTAGAGGAAGCTGCAGTTGTGTTCTGCTGTGGTGACCTTGTCACTTCAAGGGGATGTTTGAGTTTTCAAATTGTGCACAATAATACACTTGGACAAGTTTTCTTGTTATTCAGCAAAAGGAGCCTGTTGGTTCTGCCTCCTGCAGGAGCTCTCGGACACCCTAGATGTGGGATAGGGGAACACGAAGGTGACTACATCACATCAGGATGTTCTGGGAACTCCTCAATGTGCATAGGATGCAGCTGATGGAGAGAAGAGACATGGGGTCTTTGTCTCAAAAATTCTACAGACATGAAAAGATGTCATTACATATTTTGACTGAACACATTTTCAGAAACCTTCTGGTTGCTAAAACCCAAATTAAATTTTAATATTATGACAAGTATATAAGAGTTTAAATATTTCAAGGTTTACACTCTATTTTTTCCAAGTATTCAGTCTCCAACCCTGGTAGAATGATGGGCAATATAATCCTTCCTAGGAATCGTTGTCTGAATGAATCTTTTTACCAAGTTTAATCATCCTCTCGTGACCTTGCAGCGCTGGGTAGTGAGGGTATCATGGTCAGCCTGTGCTTTCTTCTCACCAGTCTCTCCTGTGGCTCAGTCTGTGCAAGAGGGAGTCAATTCTGGCTGAGCCCCAGCTGCAGCTCTTGGCTCCAGTGAAATGCAGCCCAGCAGAGTGTGCTGAGCCAGACAAGAGGGTAATGTCTACAACAGTAGGAGTGAGCCAGTGTTCCTTAGGATAAAAGGAGAATGGGAGTGAAATTTCATATGACAAGGTAAACATGTCATAACAAAATTATGCTTATAGGCAATTTAAACTTCTTTAAAATTATCTCCAAGTTCATGAGACACGACATACTTGAGAGAGTGCTGGTAGTTACAGTAAATAATCATTTTATGAGCAATTGTGTGATAGTAACCCTAATCAATTCTGTTTCTCCCACGCTGAGGCCGCCTTCTCCCTGCCTGTAACACATCTTATGACCAAGTTTTCTTCAGCTGTGAAGTGATAGAAAATACAGGAGTGATGCCCCTGGAGAAGATAGAGTAGAAATGCTTAGGAGGAAAAACATATGAAGAAGAGATAGTGTTAAAGGGAAACAAATAGGACTATTACTCAATTCTATTTTCCAGGATTGCACAAAAAAAGGGGGGGGAAGAGTAGTATTTATAGGGCAGTTGAACTACTGAAGTTGGTTTGGTTTAATTTTAAGTCCAGTGAATTATGGAGTACATAGCTCCATAAAAAAATTCAGGAGGAGCAGCTCACATAAGGAAATGTTAATTCAGCTGAGTTGTGCTCGGCCTGCTTAATACACCCAGAAGGTAGAGAGGCTGGGGGTCTGGCAGGTCAATAAAGTCAAGGACAGTTCAGACACTTGATGGCAGGTGACATCTTCTTTCAGGTGTGTCCTAACTGAATCCGAGGTGCTGCTGTTTTAACTAAGAGTGTGAGATTGACTTGAGCTGTGTAAAACAAAACCTTCCAAAAGACAGCAACGAAACCTGCTTTGCTGTGCACTTGAATGCAAGCAGGAGGTTTTTCTTCGCTGGGGTTGTCACTGCACTGGCTTTATTTCATAAGCTGATGCCGTCCTAATTTAAACTTTGACTTGCTATTACAAAGTATAAATCAGAAGGTTAAAAACCTCCTGCTATAGATTTTTTTAATAGAAAGTGACAGTTTAATTTGGCAGAGTTGAGCTGAAAGGATGCTTAAACCTAGCAGAGAGTGCCAGCATCAGCAGCTTCAGAGAAGCTGGAAATGAAAACAGAAACATGAATAATTAACAGATAAGTTTGAGTTCCTCAGAAATTTTGCAATTACTTACTTAAGAAAAGTTTTCTTCTCCATTAAATCCTAGAGTTCTATTTCTGTAGTAAACCTGTTTTTGCTTAATGAAAAACTGGATGTATGTCACTGGTGTTCAACAGTGCAAGTCTGGGGTTTGTTGTTTCTATTTATGTAATGAGAAAGTGTAGTTTTGGAGGGAAGCTCATTTTTTGACCAATAGGTAATTTCATTTCTTGCTGTCATGTTGGTGTTTCTTTGCCAAAATACAGCAACCTTTGTAAATAAATTTATTTGGGTTTGTTTGGTTCCATGAGGTCCAAGAGCCTTCAGTGTTTAGGTGCAGTGAGGATTTCATGGGCAATTGTGGCCCTCTTGACCAGACACTGCAAACCAGGGTGCAGCTTTATGTAATAAGGAGCTGTTAAACATCAGAGTTATTCCATGTGCTTATGGAAAATGGCATTGAGGAAGCAATCATCATGGTCATGGCACAGAAAATACTCCTTTTTTAGTGCTTATACCATCTATTTTACTAGCTGTGCAACAGCTTCATGAGGTGGACTATGACTCAGCCAGATGGTGGGATCAAAACAGCCGGTTTGTCCTGCAGGGAAATGACTCTGCAAAATCCTTGCTTTGGAAGTTTTATATTTCAGCCTACAAGAGATTTTGTTGACCCAGATGGGGATTTCAGTTAAGGAATTTGTTTATAGCATTCTGTTAGTAAAGTCTAGGAGGTTTTGCTTTGAGAAAAAAAGATTTTTTCTTATTTTCCCCCCCACCCCTTGTGCCACCTTACCAAGTAGAACGACAATCTGTTTTCGTTCTAGCTTCCTCTTCATGATAGTCTAATTTGGAAAATGTTTCTTATTTGAGCAAGGTATGTACCTTTTATAGGCAACCAGAATAAATTGAACTTGGGCTCTGCTGCTCTGACTTGCAGTATGAGTGTATTTGTAACAGCAGTGACCAAACTGGATTGAAAAAGTGATGCCAGTTTTCCTATTTTATCCAAAACTGGGTTAATATCTTTTGTATTAAAATCCTGCATTTGATGTTTACCGCACTGCCTTCCATCTCCCTTGCATACCAGCAGGTATAGATATTCCCATTTCATACCTGCTCTGGATCTCGCACAAAGGATTTGCTTCCCAAAATGTTTATAAAGAACAACGCCCTGTCACTTGCTGCATGTAGCTTTTTGGTATTAGTGACTTCTGTGTACGAGCTCAGCAGGGTTAAATCGCCCCATCACCGTTCAGGGTAAGGAATATTGCAGAAACAATTCCAGCGGGGTTTTTCTCCCAAGGTAAGAACAGTAACCGAGGTCTCGGCCTCCTGATGAGGATGTCTTTGGTTTCCCTCTGACAGGACTGGTGTCATTAGTGAGGCAGATCTGAGGAGGTGTTCTAGTGAAGTGTTGGGATACGTGCAGTAGCAACAGGTGCTGTTACTCTGTCATTATCCTGAGGCATAAAGTCCAAGGACAAATTAAAAGAAAAGAACCAAAACCAGCCCCCAGATATATGTCTTTATCAGTAGGTCAAAGCAGCACAATTGTAAGCTAAGGGAAGGCATTTTTGGCTTCTGATGTAGTGGGAAGGGTGTTTTTTAGAGTGTGCAATTACTGAAGTATAATACATTCTCTTTTTCTAATACTGCTTATATAATACCATAATGGAAGGAAAACTAGAGAACTGAAATGCTTTCAGGCTTAATATAATTAAGTAGACAAATGTTCTTGTTCTTTTCTTTAAATGTCAGATTTGCTTCTCATTGTTTTAAGAACTTCTGTTAAGAGGCAATTGGTCAGGCACAACTTGGAGCAGGCAGGTTGGTCCCCAAGCCGTAGCTTCTCAAATGCCAATTCCAACTGTATTTTATTACCGTTCTTATTAATGCAACAAGTATCATGGTGTCACTTTTCTTATTTCTGCTGCCAGGGAAAAGGTTACTGACAAAGTACAGCTCTTGCTGCTTGCATTTTTGTGACTGTGTTCAGCTTTAACCATGAGAATGCATTGGCAACATTGCTTAGAGAAGAAGCTGACTTTACTGCTGGAATAAGAAATTCAAGTTTGGGACTGGAGAATGTGACATATTTTGAGAAAGACTTGGCATACTTTTTAAGACTTTACGTACTTGAACAGCTTTGCATTATTAAAACAAAAAAATTGCTTCTAGTCTTTGACCAGTTAAAAAGGATCTGTGGAATTGCTTCAAGAAATTCCTTGTAGCATGTTTGAACTAGAGAAGGTGATTTTGAAAGGAAGGGTGTACAACTCCACAATCCTGTAGGAAACACTGTAAAACTTTGTCAAATACTTTATCAAGCATAGGCTAATCCAAAGTCACCCGTGTTTGCTTTTTCTATCCTGGAATTTGTAAGCAAATCATGGTTTTAAAGATAACATCTACAACTTCTAAAGATTCAGAAAAATCAAGAAGCAACTCTATTGGAAGGAGTCTTTTGTGGAAACACAAAGGTATTAAGATAAAGATCAGAAAACATAGTAAATAAATTGCTATTGGTGTCACCTATTAAGTGATGTTGATGCAATAGGAACACCTATTAAGAATTGTGATGGAATACTCAGTGTCTAATTAAACAGTTTCCAGCAGAGTTTTGGAGAGAAGTTATTGCTTTTCACAGGAACCTGTACTTACTATTGAAAAATGGGGCATCCACGTTAGGTGGAATTAAAGCAGCAGACTGGCAAATACCAGAAGTTTCATTTTGGTGGTAGGTCATGGTACCTTCATCACTTCTTTCTACACAGTGTGGTGGGTGTGCTACATCTCCCATGGGGAGCGCAGTCTGTAGCGTGATGTAGTGAATCCATACGCGAGTCTGTCTGAAAGCTGGACAATGGGGTGAGTAACAGAATCTGCTGTGAGTTACTGAGGTAGTGTCCCTGCAAGAATGACTCAAATGTGACACTCATTGCTTCAAAAAAAGTCTTTCACAGCCATGTTATTGGTAAAGGTAGTATTTTTTTAGCTGTCCATTGTCAATAAGTGTCTTTTTTTTTTTAATTAAGCCTCATGCCTGTATTTGAATTTTAGCTGAACCCTTGGCCCAAGAAGCAGGGCAAGATGGTTTGTTTTCTGAGTGGAAGGATTCAAAACCAATCGACAGACACTGTTTTGTTTCTTGTTCCTTGCTGTGTAGCTTGAGTTGTTTCTTGAGGGGGAAAAATATTTTTTCATTTTCTTTGTGTGTAAGTTGTCTCTTAAGGGAAAAGCAGAATAGAATTCATCTGCCAAAACTTGTAAAAATTTTTTGAGTTTGGTAATTTGCTGTCCAACAAGAATTTCTTTGTCCAACTTGTCAGTGGGGGAGCAGGACACGATCTGGGAAACATTGATAACACATGACAAAGTGCTTTCAGTGTGTTTGATGTGTCATGCAAATGTAAACAAATGCTGCTGCATAAAGCAGAAATGTATGGCGGGGAGGTGGGAAACTCTCCCCCAAAACAACACAACAAGCAAAAGGGCTGTGTTTAGCCCTACTGTCCTTTTAAGCTGTGTGAGAATGTTGTGCAAAACACAGCAGCAGTCATTTCTCAACTGAAATATTAAGTGCACAATGTGCCAAGTAAACATTGAACAAGTGCCAGGAGCTTCCAACAGCAGCCTCAGGTTTACACCTGGTGAGACTGAAGTCAGCAAGGATCTCATTATGCTGCTCAGGGAAATGTTGAGGCAGGTATGATGCACAGTAATTGGTGATCATGAATCTTACAAAGCTCAGGATGTATCTGCTTATTCCAGATGATGCCGAGGCAGCTGGGTAGTGCTCACCAAACCAAATCAATTTACTTCAGAAGACTTGGAGTGAAAGGCATTTCCTCTGTTGGTTGTTTAGAAATGTAGCTGACAAGTACTAGACTGGCTGTTTTTTCAGTATCAGACATTCCATTTGTGCTCAAGGGAAGACAAGTTTGGGGCTTTCTTTTGTGCTTTAGGGGAAAAAATCCTTAAGTGTGCAGGAAGCTGCTGAACAAATACTGAAATGTTTTAAAATGGAATCAACATGCAGGTGTTGCAGCACAAGGAAATGTAATGCACCTATGCCTTTTGATAGGAGGAAAAGAAAAAGAATGATACATTGGTTATAAGAGCAGAATTCCATGCTTTCTGGGAATGACCTGAAAAACGTGAAATTTCTGTAACAGGCTCCATCAGTATATAATCAAAATGCAGAATTAGCCTGAAGTTGTTCAAGGCTTCTGGTTTTCATACAGGAGCCCCTTTTGGCAGCTAACAGAGAGTAAATAGAGAAGTTCCTGATGGTCTATGTGCAGTAGATGGGAGCCTTTTGTTCAAGTTCAGGAAACCAATGCAGAAGTTGCTTTCTGGGTGTCACTGCACCACTGTGAAGTTATCAGTTGACAGTCAGTGTGTGTTAATAATCATTAATATGTGCTCCCAAAGGAAATGTTATCAGTGGCTTCAGCATATTTTTTCAGGTATGAAAGAGAAGATGGATTGAAACAAGCATTAAGTACCAGCCAGTGCATGCATTTCCTCTCTCTCTCTTTTAATACGAACTTCTTTTGTTCCGAGACTAATACATGGATCGTGTCTCCATATCTCTCCAAGCACCCATCCTGTCTCCCACTGAAATACACACTAAGCTCATCTCTTGTGAAATAAATCCTCAGAAATCTCTCCAAAATAGACTTAGAGGTGTAATGGATTGAATTAAAATTGAATGACATACATTTAAAAAATACTTGGTAAAAACAGTTAATCCTGATGAAAGGTATAAATACCTTGCCTGAAGCAGAGATAACTTTGGACTAAAAATAATGTACTACATTTTAATCACTTTGACTGCAACAATTTTTATCTATGAAATAAGCTATCTTGGAAGCTCTTTTCAAGTAAAAGAAGGATATAATGTGCTTGAATAGTATTTCAGTTGTGAAATCTCCTTAGTTTGGAACCTGAGGAAGCTTGTAATGGTCTGTTCTCTTCCTTTCTCTGTGTAACTGCAGTTGAAGAAAGACTTCCTGAGAGCTTGTCTAAAGTGGTACTGAAAGTACAAGCTTAGATGTAAGCTCCTTTCTTGTCCCAGTAGTGCTGAGGGGCCATTTTGATCCAGGACATAATGTAATATTTACTAGAGAACCAATAAGTTTAGAGCAGGGAATCACAGCATTAGGTACCATTGGACCTGCTTGTTCCTGCTTACAGCAGAGAGGTGGTACCTAACCAAAATTGAAATCTCTGCAGCAATTGTCGTCATAGGTTTTCCAGCCTTTTCAGTGTGTCTTGTAGCTCCATCTCTCTCTCAGCTGTAGATCCTGTTCCAAGGCCATTGCACAGCATTTAAGCACCCTCTCTGATGAGGCTTCCTGTGTCCCAGCTTGGGGCTCTGGCCTGTGACCGGCCCCAGGTGTGCAACAGCTGGGATCACTGGGATGAGGGAGCAGCCTCTGTTACTGCTTGCCGTGCTTCTGTCACATATCCAAACTGGGATCTTGAGAAAGCTGGCAGGGGACTGCTTCTCCTGAAAAGGAGGAAAGCCTCTTGGAAATGAAAAGCCTTTGAGAGTTATTTTCAGAAGATTGTCATGTTTTCTTCTCTCTGCCTTCTGTGGAATCCAATTAGCCTTGTCTTTGCCATCTGGAGTGGTGTGCTGGAGTTACTGAAAACCCAGGCAGAGAGGTAGATAAAATAATAGGGCACCAGGTACATTTTGACCCAACTCTGCTGCTATCTATATCCAAGGTGCTTAATTCAAAACTCAGCCACAGTGTGTGTTTATAAAGAGGTTTAATCTGTAACTGATAACAGTGAGGTACTGGAATGGGCAACAGAAGTATGAAACTTTAATCTGTCAATGCAGACTTTGTGCAGCTACACACTTCAATTCCTCTCTCTTCCTCCCCACAAAGTTTTAGGTTATTGCTGACTTGGTGGCAGAGAAGAAACTGCAGTCGCATCCTTACAGAAAACCTCCTGTATCCATGGATAGGTTCAAACTTCGTGCTTGGTTGAATATTTAGCAGATTTCTAGTTATAAAAAGCCCCAGACACATGCCCTTGGCTTTCACGGTGTTGTGGCCTGGATTTCTTGGTCATGATTTTTTTCAGTAGTGTCTGTAAACAGTTTTGGGACCTGGATTAAATAAGTAAATATTGTTATATCAGAAAGTCTTTCACCTCTGCAGTCTCAGAACAGACCTACTCTTCATGGAAAATTCACAACTGATCATATGTCAAACACCAAAGGTGGGTTTTTTTTGTTTTATCTTTCACTCCTTCTAGCATAACAGTGTATTTGCAGGTAACACTAATTTTCTTTTCTCTTTCTTGCATAGAGTGCACAGATGCCCAAGTGTCTTCTCGTTTGATGTACTGTCCAAATAAACATTTCAGGAGCTCAAGTGTAATATTTCAGGGTTTTGTACCTGCACACATTTCAGTGTGAAGGTACTGTCCCTTGTCAGCCTGCAGTGTGCTCTGAAGTGGCCGGGTGAGCAAACAGGAAACAGTCTGTGAAGCAGAGTCCCTGGGAAGAAGCTTTGACATTGTGTCTGTCACCTGGTGTTAATTGTCTTGTGGCAAATGCTGTTTCTAGTAGCATTAAACATATTAGGTGAACTAATTGTCAAAAAACAAGACAATTATGATAATTTGCCTTGTGCTTTGCCTTTGGGGAAGTATCTTATTGACAGGGTCTCTTTGTTTAAGGTCAGTGTTGAAGTGTGAGTTGAGCATTGCTCTCCTTTGGCATTCTGAGCTCTACTTACATTGGCACTGAATTGCCATCTCCATCTTGCTAGTGCCAGCTAATTGTTCAGATATTATCTCTAAATGACATCTTTAAGAGGTCTCACAGGTAAGAAAATGGGACTAATGTCCTAGGAGAGGTTCTCCAACCTCTGACTGGCAGTGTTGTAGTACCTTGCTTCAGCCTAATGCACTGCCATCCTCACTTGGAGAACCTTACACAACACAATCCATGGGATCTCTGTATGCTGAGGGTGGAGGGGATGGGAGCTTGCTTGCCAGTGGTGCTTCAGGCAGTGTTTTCCTGGTGTTATAAACTGCCTTTTTTCCGAGCTGTGCATTCTAGAAAACACTAAATTACAGACGTCAGTCTTCTTTTTGTTTTAATTCACTAAGGTAGTTAACACCTAGTGCCTCAGGGGAGAAGCTCTGTAATGGTTTTGCTGTTAGAGGAAATTATTCCCCTATTGTTAGTCTTTCTTTTTTAATAGTTCAGTGAGACGCTCCACCTCACTTGGACAGGGAAAGCAGCAGTGGACATGGCAGAGCAAGGTAAGTCAGCACTTCCCTCATCTCATGTACATTCATTATAAAATCAATACAAATCTAAGTGCTGTGGAATGAGGGTGAAGCAATCTGAGGAGTGTAGTTCTTCTGCGTTTGTGTTTTAACGACAGCCTTTTTGCAGCAGCTTTAATATAGATCCATCCCAAAATAAACCCCTAGAATAGCCATTTTTACAGCAATAATTTCACCCAGAGAAAGAAGAGAGTTTAAAATACCTACAATGCAGAGTTCACAACAGAGCAAATGCTGACTCCACTATAAAATGCCAGGTAACTTTAGTGAGTCTAATAAGCAGAATTTATTTAGGGACAATGAAAGGCAAATATTAACCTTGACAAATGGGGTGTCAAAGAGATGGGATTTAACATGAAACTGAAATGGTAAAATGCTGACTTTCTTTTCTGCTCTTCCAGTCCTGAAGGGAAAAGGAGTTCATTACTAAGTTTTGAGCTTTTGTTAACTCAGTAGCCTTCAAACAAAACAGAACTGCAGTGCTTAGGTAAGTTGAACACACTAATGGAGCTTGTCCCTTCCACATGGAAATTTCTAGCCTGTAGTCTACTTGGATGTTCTTTGTCTTCTTGAATTATCAGAGGTCCTGGGAGATTTCTCATTTGTTACTGGATTTACAATAGCCTAATGAGCAGTATAATTGACACTGAATAAACTGAGTGATGGTGAAATAGCTCTACCGATTTTATGAAGGCAAAAAGCCCCCATCAAGCATGAGTATTTTCTCCGGTTATTTGCCTTATCTCTTGAAATACCATAAACCACACATTCTTAGCTTTATCTGCTAGCACATGATGCTCTCTGTTATTCTGGAAATCCAGGGCAGTCAAGTCCTGTGTCAGACAATTTAATAGAGAAAAGGCCTTTGGTTTGTAACAAAATGCCAGCGAGTATTTGTGTTCATTTGCAGTCAGTTCAGGTGCCTGTAGCATTTTGGAGTCCATTTATTCAAAAACAAAGGGCTTTTCACAGTTTATGCTGAGGACTTCTGGATAATTAATTGTAATGGATAGTGTCAAGCTGAAAGCCCTTTATTTGTGCTGTCATGTGCAGTTTGGGATAGGATGAAAATAGTTTCTTTTCATGCATGATGTAGGGGATGAGAGGATGGCTGGCTAGCATGTCCATGAGATGGGCTTCTGCCTTCAGTGTAGCAAGAGGTTTCCCACCATAAAGCCACTGGTATTTAATTGTGCAGAGGCACTACAGAAGTGCTTAATCCAAACACTTAATGGCATAATGGTTAAAATGAGGCGTGGAGATTGGCTGCAGCCAGTACCAAAAGAGGGTTCTTGAGTTTGAGTTGAGACCAGAATTTTCTAAACTGAAGTTTTATGCTGTAAGAGTGGGACGCAACCCTTTTCTAAGGGTTGTATTTTTAAGGCAGAAAGCACAGTATCTGTTAAAATTGGTGGAGGATGTTACATAATGTCAACACTGACCTGGTTTATCCTTCTGCTCTTTTGGTACTTGGAGTAATGGGCAGATGCTTTTTCTTCCCTCCTGTGTCATTTCCATGGTGTTTCCTAAGCTACTTTGCTGAGCCTCTTTCAGCTGGATATGCCAGAGAGCAACTGATCTGTCGTTCCATCTTATTTACAGGCCATCAGGATTTGTATTGGTTTTTACCTTCTTTAAATTTTTTGTTGTTCTGATGCAGCAAGAGCTTTTTCAAAAATGTGCTGCAATAAAAGAATTCATTTTTAATGCAGTGCATTGGAAGACCACACAAATCCATGAACATCCCAGGTAAGCCGAAATTCTATTAAAAAATCTGTAGCACCAGTGGCAAGCAGTCAGCCTGAACACCAAGGCTGAAGGGGAACAAGCAGTGTGAGACAGTCATGGTGTTTTCCTGAAGCTGCTGTGCTGACAGCAGCATGGAAACGTGTCCCCAAAGCAAGGCAGGTTGCTGGCTCTGGAGAGGGACAGAGTCCCAGCTTCTACAGCTGCTGGTCCCTGCAGAGGCTTTGGTGGTGCACATGCCCCATCTCCAAAGGCCGTTTTGACCGGGGATTCAAATGGGGGACTTGACACCTCCTTTTGCAAAGGAGTCACCCAACAGAAGATCCCGAAGACCTGCTGCTAAGCAACAAAAGTGCCATTGGCCTGGCACTGGGAATTCAGCCTCAGAGTGGGGCAGTGACATCACTTGGAGGAGGAGAGCAGATGGGGAGAATACACTTCTGGAGCAGTGTGCTGAACTCGGGTAAGGAGCCTGCTGAACTCCTTCCCAGATACACAGGAGAGTCTACTACTGACACATTTCCTCATTCCTGTTGAAGAACTGCCCCACAGGACGGACTGTGAGACATCCTGCCCTCTGCCAGCCCTGACTTCCCTTCAGCACTTTGGGAGGAACAGCTCCTCGGCCGGCTCTCCCTGCGGGTTGCACTGGGAATCCTGGGTGGCAGCATCGCCTGGGTTCTGAGTTTAGTGTGTGTCCTCATGGCTTGGGAGAGAGCTGCAGGAGCCATGGCTTCAGCAGCAATGAAGACATTGGAATTATGTATTGCTGGTAAGGACAACTGGTCTGAGAAACACATTCATCTGAGTCTTTAATATAGTATCATGGAGTGTTTGCTTATATCTTATATGTGCAAAAGGCAACTCCTCCATGGCACGGAGTGTTTTGATCTTAATGTGCTGTTCAAGATAATACTTACTTTAAATGTTCCTATTAAAATGTTCAATCTGGTGCCCAAAAAATTCATTTTGTTTTACTGTAGCCACAAAATAAAACGTAAAACCGTACAAACTCGGATAGATTTTTTTTTAGATGTGTAGGTGTTTCAGTGGCTAAACCATTCTTCTTAAAAGCAATATTTCACAAGTATTCTACATGTCTTCAGGGAGAATGTGCGTATAATATTGGAGTAATTTAAATCAGAGTTGCTTTTGGGTTGTTAAGTATGGAGCGTACTCAGCTGGCAGTGTCTGTACAATGGAGTGCATGCATCCAGCACAGACTGCTAGGGGAAAAAACAGCAACTGGCTCAAGGCACAGCTTCTTACCTTATAGCAGTGGCCTAAGGGGGACTGGCTGGCTTATTCAGTGGAAAGCCTAAGAGAGACCACATTGTTAAAGAAATTCTTCCCTTCTTACTGATGGAAGGGAGAAACAATGCAAACTACTAACAGGGCACAATAGTTTCAAGGATATGTAAATAGACCAGACAACATGCAAGCAGCTGCACTTCTGGGCTCATTACCTGTTGTTTCCAGTTTAACAGGTGGTTCTTGAGCTGCACAAGCAGGAAAAATAACGTGGTAGGGTCTTTATTTAGACAGAAATCTTGTGTCCATGTAGCTCTTTCAGAGGAGTAATTTATCTGCAGATTTGTGTGTCACAGACCAGAGCATTGTAAGGTAAAACTGTGATGAATTTGGAAAGAATTTGATTTTTTTCAATACTTTATTAAACAGAATTCAGACTAACAAAATGATCTTGTTAAACTCTTTCATGTGTTTGCAGCTCATCATTCAGACACCAGGCACTCCAAAGTTCTACAGCCCTCATTTGCATGTCGTACTGTGTGTGCTCCTTCAAGATTTAAAAAAACTAAGAAGTCTTTCATAGTGCTCTGCACGAACCTTGCAGCGTCAGTTTAAAGAGGAAATTTGTTGCTGTTTGCGTTGGTCAGGCTGGTGCTGAAGGAGTGGGGTAGGGCTGATCTCTGTGTCAGCAGATGAGCAGGTAATGCCCGCCGGGTGGGAGGGAAGCAGGCTGAGTGAGCGGCTGCTTCCGCGTGGCTGCAGCGAGAGCTTCCCGTGGGGCACAGGGAGCAGCTGGAAGTGGGGATGCTGCAGAGCTCTGCAGGATGAGCCCTGGTTCTAGTAGTGATTGTTCTAGGAAGACTTAGTGTCTCTGAGGACATCCTTGGACACATAGGCATCTCTGTAATAATGATGATTTAATAATGATGATTGCTCACGGACAAATATGGCATCGTTAACACACTTTTTTTGATGCTTTTTTTTGTTGTATGTCCTTTGAGTTTCTCAGCCTGAAGGAGCCTGGTGAGCAGAGTGTCACTGTGTGACCAATGAGCTGTCTGTGGAACAGCTGCAGGCGCAATACCTGCATCTCCCCTGGAAATAGTCTGGGAACTTCTGCCTTAATGAAACTTGAGCCCACACACCTAGAAAAGGTTATCCTGTCATTTCTATTAAATTGGCTGCTGGGTTATTCTCTTGCTTTGCTTTTCTTTAGTGCTTGGATAATTCTGATCTGCCGCTACCTCTTCAGCTGCCTTCTGCCTAATTTTTCCTCAATTTAAGATCAAGTCCAAGAGGACTTCTCGAGATGATGCTGCACTAATTCTAATTTCTTTTAAGTTCATTCTTGGGTCAAACACTGTCTTCTCAGAAAACTTCTGTAACTTTTGTGATGTGACATAAAGATAATAATTACTAGTCCTTAAATATCAGTCTTTAAAATAGCAATAATAGAGTAATGCCATATATTGTTCCTGCAGTTGAGGACTCACTTGCCCTTGGGTACTGTATGACAGTGCCAGGATGCAGTGCCTCAAGATTTCCTTTCTGTGCAAGTGTGATGGTGGCATTCCATTAATATTGGTTTGTGATAGAATCAACACAGCAGAGCTTGAAACAAACACTGAGAAAATGTGATTTGTGGATACCTTGCAGCACCTGAATAATTGGGTCTGCCCCAAAGCTGAAGAAAGACTAGAAAGCGTGGGGTTTTTTTCAACCAGGGAATTGTTATAGAAAGCTGTCAGCCAAGTGTACAGTCCAGTTATCTTGTATTACTGCATCTTGCAAGTATAATTGAAACCCATCATCAGAGATGATCATCTTTTGCTGATTTTACATGTAAGGAACAACTTGCTCCAGGTCAGTGATGGTCATTATTAAATGTAACTAACTGGTGCTATTACTTACATTTTTATCAGCAATAAATGCCTTTGACTGTAGGAGTAAGCATTCTTTGGACTAGATATTGAAAATCAGAAATATGCTCTGAAGTAATTTATTAGCACACTGTAAATTTCTAGCCATACACTGCAGATTTTATTTCTGAGGAGTGCAACTTGAGTGATTTATAGTGCTGACAACACTAAGCTCTGCAAATGCATTCATTAAGTGCTGCAACTTGCTTTTCAGAACAAGTGCTTTATGTTATCAAAGAGTCATAAAACTTGCAATCATAAACCTATCTGTTGCTGTTAGCTAATCAGACTCGTTCTTCCATGGATCATATTTTCAGGTAGTGTTTTAGTAAATTGCACGTTTTATTGCTTTTGTAACTCAGTAACCATCTTGTCCTCAATGATTCACCAATGGGGTACATAAAAAGTCCCTTAAGAATATGTCAGTGTCTTTGAAGTAAAAACATGTCTTTCACTGTGTAAATCCATTTAAAAATTCAATTTCCTTGTTAACGAACAGAAGAAAAAGGAATGCTCTTGAATTAGGAGAAGAATTATGGTCAAGGTTAAAATTAGTGCTCCAAGCTGTCAGCAACCTGAAGACATGAGATTTGCATCAGCACTTGTGCTATTGCCAGTTCCCATTCACTTGTTCTGTAATTCCTGTCCCACGATACTGCACTGGCTTTCAGTTGTTGAACTTCTTCTGGAAAACTGAATGCATCCAGCAGATAGTCAAATGAAGGACCGAGCCAGGCCAAGTGTGCTACAGCAGCTGGCTCGTCTCCTTTCTCACAGAAAAGTGTTGGGACAATCTCACTGAAGACGGAGACCTGGCTGCTGAGCAGTGAGATACATCACAAACCAAGGGTGCTGTGCTGTAAACTATTCCCTTTCTTCTGTTATCTCTCCCATCTTCCTGCTTGTCCCCTCTCCTGTGACGGGGACCAAGATGGAAATCAAAGTTAAGTGCCAGCCTTTGACTGCCTTACTGAATGTACAGGATTCTGAGTGCTTGAGGTGAAGGAAGCCAGCAGAAGACAATGAAGGGTGTCATAAAAAACCAACAGTGCTTCCGTGTTCATTCTGAAAGCCATTATTTAATAACTCTGTGTTATTAGTGAAATTGTGTCCATATTGAAAACAAGTCATTTTATAGACATTTGACTAGAAAATCAGCTTTATTAAGAGTGGGAATAATTGTCCCAGGTTATTTATTTCAGTTTAATAGTACAACAGCACACGTATCTGCAGTGTGTGTTCTCATCATTAAAGGCTCTTTGTACAAATATTTAAATACCTAATAATTGGGGACTTGACATTTATTAGAGAGTAGGCTCGGGGAGGGCTAAATAATGCTTTTTAATGTAACTTGACAGCATTAAAATGAAAGCTTTATTAATTCCATTATTGCACTGCCATAATGCAAAATTATGGAGAGATGCAACTTGGATTTATAATTTACTTCCACCTTCCAAGTCTTTAATGTATTGTGGTTACAGTTGCTCAAATACATCGAGAAAAAAAAGGGATCTTGAATCTTAATATGTTTTTCCCCTTACCAATAAAGGGCAAACAGGTCTGAGTTCATTTACATAGCAACAGCTAAGTATCTGTGCTTAGAAACAGTTAGTGCTAAATGTGCCTGATTAGGTGGATAGTCACTGAGATTCTTCATTCTGGAAAAACTCATAGCAGAATCCTAGAAACTGAAATTCAGGATAAAATCCTTCTGCATGTTTTCTGCTTTTCTCCTTCCAGATAAGGTAGTGGGCTGATACGGAGTTCCTCAGGAATCTTCAATGCCCATACCAGGAGATGGAGATAAAAGCATGTCAGGGTCTTTATGCTATTTTTTTTTCCATTTAAATAGAGAGCTGGAGTTCTCTTAGCCTGCTGCTCTGTGGAAGAGCACATATTGACAAATGACACGCTTTTAATGCTTTCTGACAATAACTGTGCTTTCTGCCAATTTCTGCTGCCAATAATAATGACTGTCTGCTACAGCAAACAACTAATGAATGCCTCCAAATGACCTTTTAGCAACTACTGTCAGCATTAACTGCTCTGCAGCATTTCCACCTTCCCTGGAAATTGCTGGTGTTGCCTCTGGTGCGTGTGAAGGTAAGTGACAGAAGGACAGCTGGATCTGTGTGCGTTTGGATGGCATTGCTGCTGGTCTAGTTCTGCATCTTGTGATGAGCACTCGAGGTTACAGTGATAGGATGGAGAAAGGTGCTTGCCTGTGTGCAGGTTTGTCACATAAAGGAGATAAAAACCACACAAGAGTTGTTCCGACCTGTGCAAACAGCAGGGAATGAGCTTTAGAAGCCACTGGATTACATGGAGGTCATGTTGTTCAGGTTCCCTAGAAACCACAAGCATGCAGCTTCCTAGAAAACACAAGGAGAAAAAAGCTACAGGAACTGAAGCTGTAATTGGGGAGTTCAAGTTCCTGATGAATGACAGACTTCCTGAGGGACCGATTAACCCTCAGTTAATTGTGTAAACCAGTTGTGTAAAACATGGCTTCTTGTAGCAGAGTTATTACTTCTCGGTCATGGCAGTTTTCTGTCATCTCTGCAGCGTGACCCCACCTGACTGCCAGGCAGCTCTGTTTAGCTTCCAGTTCAAAATGCCAAGACACTACAAATATCTGAGAGTAAGGACTAAGATCCCTTGGATTTGAAATGACAAGAGCATCTCATCCTATTGCTTAGAGAGCTGCTCTCTGGAGGCTTATGTCAGAGGACCACTCTTTTAAAGCTCTCTATGTGTAATGTCTATTTAAAAATAGGTGTGAAAAAGAGATGGCATAACATAGCTTGGGCTGCTCTGAACCTCAGCTTTTGGAGGGTATTTCCCTTACAAAGCTGAGAAATTGTTGTTGTTTTTGGCAGAGAGAGGAAAACAGAGCTGGCCCAGCGGATGGAGAAGATGGGGTTTACAGTGTTATAACCAGAACTGATGGAGCACCAGTTTCCCAACTTTCCAGCAGCACCTTTGACTCAGGTTTGCATCCTGGCTCTTGATGCTTCCAGCTTCATAACCTCTCTGCTCTGGATGACACTTCCCGACCCCAGCACAGGGCCTCAGTATTGACAAATACATTGTACATCTCAGCTGTAATCCTCTGTGGGGAGCTGTGCAGTACAACTGAATCCTTACAGCACTGCTTGCCTCATGGAAGTTGTTCAAACACTTCTGCTCTTGTGAGGCAGCTGCTAGATACAGAAACCTCATTCCTAAACACCAAAATTTAACAGCATTTGAGTAATTAAAACCCAGTGTTTTTAGTGCTTAATTTTAGCTGGGCATTGCTATGGAAAATGAAGAGCTGTGCCTCCCCTTCTGCCCTGGTCCCCAAAGAGAAAATTGCAAGCCTTTGACATGATTTCTCTCTGCAACATAAAAAAAGGAAATTCCCAAATGAAATGGCTTTTAGTGTTGTGGTACACAATATAAGAAAGCACACTGTAAATTAATTATTTTCTGCAGACTACATTATTATGAGATTGAGATAAGCTTTGACCTTTGCTGCATCCATTTGCATAATACAGCGCACAGTACCACTCTCTTGTGGATTTTTTATCATTGACATGTGCTGCTGCTGATACTGAAATGTGTTTCCTTAAATTCCTCCATTGTGTGAATTTTAATTGCAAACATATTCTTCGTGTTAATTGTTGGACTAAAGTAGTGCTGAGTACAATTTATCTCTTACTACTCATTGGCTTCTGACATCTAAAAGACAACCAGGACTGGAATTGGCTATTGAGAGCACAGGATATTGGTGATTGCAAGTCCATAGAAATATTATGCTTAACTTGAGAATTTCCTGCAGAATAAAATGTTGTCACAAATTTTCACTAATTTCAAGCTCCTTTTTTTTTCCTCCAAATCCACAAGAGGAACACAGTTATACTTTCAGGAATTAATCTCCTTGTACATGACTGACCTTGAAAGAGGTGGGTTAAATGATGAAGTTTTTAATCAGCATGTGCAGACAGAATGACAACAGTTAAGAAATATTGTTTAATAGTGGGATATCTTAAATAGAGGTAGTAAAATGGTATGCTGGGCTGGCTGCTTGGCAAATAACCAGAATGGACAGATGGTTTTTCATTATCTGTTATATGGACATATAAGGTTTGTAAGAGTGTGTTTTCTATTGATGCTTATTCATCTGCGAGAGAGTAATTTTCAGGCTGCTTGTCCAGGAAACATTCTAAATCTTGCTTTGCATCTGCAGAACAGCTGCTTAAACTAGGATTGTCAGTGTCAGTTTTTTATTTCTGGTACGCTACAGGCTGTTCATCTGTCTCCCCAAAGCCAAAGAAATGAGTATAAAATAGGATTTCAGGGCTGGGATCCAGGGTTTGCTGTGCACAAGCATTCTTGATTTTGTGGTGTAAAATCTTTCTCCATACTCACTCTACTCCTGCTAACATATAATGTCAACAGTTAGCACAGAAGAAACCCAATTTCTCCTTGTAACAGTTTACAAGTGGTGGGGGGGTACATTGAGTTTAGTTGGTCATGCGACCGGGATGTTTGCTGAAAACAAACACGTAAACAATAAGGCCGTGGTATAAAACCTTAATAGTCAAGAGGTCTCAGCTGATTACTCTAGAGAGGGAGGCTGAGGATTTCACATCTGCAAGAGTAAAAAATTAGAAGTTGTAAATTACAGTGTTTGTTTCAAAGTCTCATTATGGAAGTTGCACTAGATAAGGTGCAGAGTTGACATCTTTTAGTAACCATTATTTCTTTAATTTCTCATGTGCCAATAATACTGGTATTTTTGTCCAAATATGCCACCTCTTGCTGTTGACTTCCACTCCTTCTGACACCTATTGGAAGCTTAATAAGCCCATGTCACAAGCTTTGAGAGAACCTATGAAACAGACCCGTGGTTGCCTCATGTTTATGGTGTTTACAGGGGCTGTAGAAAACTCAGGATGAATCTCCTTGAAGCACACACAGGTATTCCATGTGTGTGGGGGAATACCAGTTCTTATAGAGTGTTTTCACTTTGGTAGCTTCCGTCCTGCTGTTACTTCTGTGAGAGATGCTGACAATTAAGAGGACTATTTTTCACGTTACCATGCAGTAATATGAATGTAGTGTGTCTACGTTTTTTTAAAAAGATCGCTCAATCTGAGTGTGCTGTATTTGCTAAAAATCAGAGATATTTCTGCAGCATGATCATTTCACCTTATCCAATCCTGGATAATTTCAATGAGAGGTTATCCTGATCCAAAGTTTGGTCCCATGTGCTGTTTTTTCATATAGAGATTTTTAAGTCACAAGAATGCTGTAGTCATTTGCCCCCTCAGTTGCATTGAAGACTTTGATGTGAGGCACATCCCAGGGCTTGAGGGCCATTCAGCTTCCAGAATAATTTCCACAGATGTAGTTGTTTGTATGTATCCATTTCCTTCATCTAATCTGAAATGCTTCCTTCTGTGTTACAGACATGAGTAAATTTCATTGCCTTCATTTTCAAGGTTAGGAAAAAACATTCTGAGGTGCTAATTATTTTTTCCCCAATGCAACATTGGATACTGTTTTCCTGTTTTGTTTGTTGTTGTGGCTTTTTGGGGGGCTTTTTTTTCTGTTGTGTTCTCGTTGTTTGTTTTGGGGGCTTTTGGTTTTCTTTCTTTGGGTTTTGGGGTTTTTTTGGTTTTGTTTTAGGGTTTTTTGGTAAATCTGCAGTAATTCTGCCTAAAATGAAAAGCAAGATGAAATAATGGGAAATCATCAGAACAAAAGAATCAGTCAATCAGCTCAAAGTGGAAGATTGTCAATTTTGGGTACTGTTTTCAAAATTGTATATGATAAGTGTAGATGATGAAATGAGCTAGGTGAGATTTGAGGTTTCAATGGATGTTGCTCTTGAGAAAAAATTCTCACTCTTCTGACCTGAGGTTTTTGATCTATTGAATAAAATTATCTCCTCTATCTGTCTTAGCTCAGCAAGGACTTAAAATTTTTTTGTGAACCTTCTTCTCATGTTAAGGGTTTTGTTAGTTAGATCTTTCCATTACAATGAACACGTCCTTCCACCTCGTAACTTGGTCAAGGCTCAGTTTGTAAGCATGTGGAGTGAAACCTTCAATCATGCACAGCTCACATCTTAGCACAAAGGAGCTTTTCTCTATGGAGTATTTTGAAAATTCTTGGGGGTAATTTTCCAAATTTCAAATAGAAATAACAGTAACATAAAGTAGATCAATAAATTAGTGTTGTACTATATTCATTGAAATGAAGATTAGCTTTTCTAATCCAATATCCTGTGAAATCAGTTTCTTTGTACACACATAATTACACTAATTTATAACAGTTATAGATGTAGTTGTAAATGCTAATTGATAGAAAATGTTATACACAGTGTGTACCACCGGTTTTGTTCATCCTTAGAAAAACAAATACTGAAAAGGTCACAAGGGACCATTTCATGCTTGTTGCAAGACCCCATTTTATAGTGTTTTCTTGTTCCCTTAACTGCATAATGACCAAGGATATAGACTTGGAATCTTGAAACAGAGTTTTTGCAGCCTTTTGTACAATGAAGATTTAAGTTAGGCTTTGATCAGAGGCAGTTTCAGGTACTTTATTTTTCTGTTGGATGCATGAACACTGCTTAGAAATTTACTTCTGTCTATGATTACAGGATGAGGAGATGGAATTTGTAGCTGCCGTATGTGATTAAATGTTGCTTTAAATGTAGTGATGCTAAAAAAAAGCTATGTTTCAGAACTCATCATGGTGTGAACATTAGGCAGACTTGCTAAATGAGGGTGGTAGTTACCCAGCCATTTCCTTCTGTGTTAATTGGAATAAACAGCTCATCAAGCCAACCTGGAATTTTAAGGTAATGACACTGTTTCTTCTGGAGGTTTTCTCAGCATGATGTGTACAGGCTTGTGCTTATTAGTACAGCAGATAACTGAGTTTTCTTGACACTTATTCCAGCTATTTGCTCTGCTGGAATTTTACAGATGGATGTTGCTGCCAAGCACCATTACCACCCTGAGAAGGTCCTGGACAAATTATCCTGCTGAGTCCACGTAGAAAAGGCAGCCTACCAACTGATTTCACCTTAGTTCTGTAATCTGACTTTTTCTGTTATTTACACCAGATTGCTCTGGAACATAAGATTCTTAAGAGGATTGGATCAAAAGAAAACTAGATTTTTAAAAAAGCGGTCATTTTTATTTTGCTCTTGGGATATAAAAGTAACTTTTGGGATTTCATTGCTTGAGTTCGGCTGAATTATCAGTCTGGTTTTTGTGGCAGTGTACTTGTGTTTTGTCATGCTCTTCTTTCAAGGTAGCCTGTCATGCCTTCTTTCAAGGTAGCCTTGAAAGAAGGCTTCTTGTCAAAACCAAGTTTGTTTGCTATGGAGCCAAGAGTCTGGTGAGGTTGCTCCTCTTGTGGACAAATGCAGATGCCAACTACCATTACCAGAGTTCTCTCCTGAGTACACTTGAAACTGAAGCATCCCCAGGATCTGACTTTTGATGTGCCAAGCAATGATCAATAAGGCTCAAAAAATGCTTCAAGACCTTGATAACATGATAGCAGTTGCTTAAAGAAGTAATGATCACAAAGATTAAGAGATGCTGATTACTTTTAAGAGCAATACTGCAGCAGTCAAATGAAAAGATGCTAAAATTGCAGGGACTTGAGGTCCTTTAATTTCCAGCACTTCATTTGAGTTGAGACTTCCAACAGGAGTGTTGCCTTTCTGGTTGCAAAGGCGTGCGACCTGGTTCCGATGAAACAGCACGGCGACCTAATCCTCACGGTCGCTCGGGCCATTAACAAGACGCTAACACCAATGTGGTGGACGGTTAAAGGCATTTATTGCTTCATCTCGTGGGGTTATATACTCTAGGGTACTTCACTACGTCAGGAGGGGGTCTTGCAACACTTCCTGGGTTAGTAGAGTGGAAAGTTACTAGCCATGTTAGTGGGGGCTACACATTCCAAGGGTGATGGCTTATCTTAGGGGATTAGGGAAGAGACATTCCTGTAACTTTCCATAACAGCCCGAAATCTTCCGAGCGCCTTTCCCTACCTACTACACAGGAGAGGTATTTTTACATGGTAATTAACTCTCATTTCAGGTGTACCTTAACTGAAACTAAATGTGTTTTTTCCTCACTTTCCAATTCTTATCATTAATGTGTAACTGGTATGACTGAAGGCAATGCTTCCATTTAAGTAGTGTTCCATTTTTTTCGTCTACGTTTGTATGTAAGTATCTATTCATTTTTTATTTTGTTTATTGATTTAATTAGTGGCCACAGAACTCCAAAGAATTTCACAGCTTTGTACGTGGGACAAAAATGCATTCTGCATTTTAAATTCAGTTTCATCCAGTGGATTTCAGAAAAGCAAGCCAGGTTAGTTCAAGATGTCTTTCTTGAAGCCACTCTTTGAATGACATTTTTTAGCAGTTGGCACAAATAACCACAGACTTAAAACCCACATTGTCATTATTTGAAATTTTAAATCAATTTAGGTGTGACCCAGTGCCTGACTGTATTGTGCACTGGATGTACCTAATTATTTTCTTGGTCTGGCATCTCTTGGCTTGAAAAAATGTTAAGGTTAAAAATTCATCCCCTCCCATTTTTCCTTCAAAAAGGATGTTTCTGTGCATGCCGTGGTAGCTGTGGGACATTTGGGTGACTGGGGCTGACAAATGCTTAAGTCCTGTCCTGGATCTGAATCTTTGGTCTGGTTGTGGTGTGCACAGAGCCAGTTTAAAACTGCTCAGTACCAACATCTTTCGAGGAAAGCAATTGGCTTCCGCCCAGCTGCTCCGTGGGTGCTGCGGATTGGGAGGAGAAAAGTCATTTCTTGCGCTGAGCAAAAGTCATTTCTTGCATTGAGGACCACACTCAGTGTGAACACTGAGCAGAACTGTTCCCTGAACACAGTATTAGTGGTAGCTCTGCCTGGTTGCAGAACTGGCCATTATAAAATGCACTTGTTTTGCTTTATTTGCACATGGTTTCTGCCAGTGTAGTGCCCATTACGTTTTTGAGCAAGGCAAGGTGATCCCTTGGAGAAAGTGCAGGAGGAAGAAGCCAGACTGCTCAGTTTCAGAAAATCTCTTTTTAAAGAGGCAGAATCAGGAGGTAGTGGCTGTTTCATCACTTGCTGTCCTTCAGTGAGATACTGTCTTCTTAAATGCACAACCACCAATTTGATGCAGAATTGTCTTAAAGTTGCTGAGCTGCACAATGGCCAATTATTTTTATGAGAATCATTAAATGTTTATTGTTGGCAGTTATTGTTTACTGTTAATGATCATGAGTCTTTATCCGTCTACAGAGAAACAGCCACAATTATTTATCCTGTTGTGTTGGTTCATCCTGCATCTGTGGTCAGCAGAAACCAAACTGGAAAATTGCCTCTAAACTTCCATTTGGAGAAAAAATTGATGCTTGTTCTTTTACAGCAACAAGGACAGCAACTGTTCTTAGACATTGATTATTAGAATTCATTTTTAATGGTTAATATACATGGGTTTTCAGAACATGGAGTGATAAAATCTCGGTTTACATCAGTATTTTTTAATACTGGTTCACAAAAAGATAAGAAATTAATGTAGTAGAATTTTATGATATTTTAATTTTATAATTCAGAAAATGTAGGTTTCCTTTCAAGTACTTTTTGATAGAATTAAAAAATGAGGGAGTTTGTAATTTAACCCAAAATAAAATTAATGAGGTTCAAGAAATAGAAAGGAAAAAAACTTGCTGAATTCTTAACACTTTTTTTCACCTCAAGTTTCAGAGAGCAAATGGGTTACTCTGACAGTACCAGAGTCTTTTCTTGACCCTCTCTGGTAAATATAACAACCTTTATGGTCTTGGGTGCTAAGGCAGTTTAGAGTTACTTATTCCTAAATCTTACTTGAAATTTTTTGTACCTGGATAAAATTTGCATAACTCATCACAGATAATTTCACTGCTTGAACAAATGCTTTAAATTGCATTTAAAAGTTTCTGCAACAGGAAATTTTTTGACAGCCCTTTTGGTGAGAAACTTTTTCCTTCTATCCAATCCTTAACGACAGAAGGGACTGTGACACAGTTAGATAACAATGCGATCTGGCTGCTGAACGTCTTAGAATGATGAGGAGTTTGCACCAAAAGCCAGTAATGACGGCTTTGAAATCAGTAGTCAGAGAATTAATAAAAGCTGGAGTTGCTTTCTATTTCTGAAGACATTCTAGTGGGAAGTCAGAATGAAGGGATTTTCAAGGACCAGCTCCCATAAGAACTTTCTGCAGTCTCAGCTTTAATCAGTGCCTCTGCTTTTGTTTTGAACACGGTTGTGGAGAGGAATATCTTGATGTCCTCACACACTCACTGGCTTCAGAATTAAGAGTGTCTTTGCATGAACAAAACCTGCAGGGACAGCCCCTGTGAGATGTTGCTGCTTTTCTGTACAGGACCCTGTGTTTGTGTTTCTGACTCCGAGAGGTTACTGCTTTTATGCAGCTCCCACACCTCTAAAAGGGAGTGTGACCAAGTTTGTTTTTTGCTTTTGTTTGGCCATTTAAAAAAAAAAGATTAAAAATGAATGATCCCAGAGGCAGATTTTATAGCCTTTCCTTTTACATTTTTAATGTTAATTGACCACTTCCCATATGAATGAAAACTACTTGCAAAGAAAGACAAGGTCGTGTTTTCTGCAAGGAAAAAGCTCCTCATGTAATCTTTCCTACCTTTGTGGGGAGACTATAGGTCAAGTTTTCTACTTGTTTATTCTGCTCAGTCAGTGTCAGGGGACACAGCCTCCTCCTCTCTGTTGCTTTTCTGGTTTTCTGCTAGGGATCATAGTTCAATCCCATGTTCTTCTCCCTGCTCTCTTACATGATATCATGAGCAGGCAAATTTATCAGAAAAGGCCTTGTCCACTTTTGCTGGGTGCCTTTGTGGCTTAGCTTTACTTCAGTTGTCACAAAAAGGTTGATGCCATCTCCAACAGACTTGTGATACCAGACTTCATCATCCACTTATTAATGGCTGCAAAAAAAAAAAAATAGGCTGATTTCACCATTAGCTTTCTAACTCTGCAATCTGATTTCATCACCTTCCTTCAAATCTTTTCCTGTAACTCCTCACTGGTGTTATGTCCAAAAGAAGCCTTCCCAAAGCTCAATTGGCTTCTATTTGAGACTGCACAGATGTCCTAATTGTTTCCTTCTATTTCCTAATGCTTAATTAATTCTTGGCTTAAATTTCAGATTGCCAGCTCTGCAGTGGTGACTAATTTTTTGCGGAATTTTACAGCAGAGTCCAGAACTGGGAATAGACTCAAGTAATCCCCACAGTAAACCAGGCAAGGAGAAGAACTCTGTTTTGGCTGTGACAGGGGGATTCCTGGGGCTACAGCTGCAGCGGTACTGGACACCTGCCTGGAAGATTTGTTCATGTTCTTGTGAGTATTTTGTGTCCTCCAGCCCAGATGTGGTTTTACCATTCCGTATTTAAGTATGGAATTAGTTCACAACATTTCCAAGACAAAGGGGAAGTTCTTAATTTCATGTCATAAAGAAATGAACACCTTATGCCATAACTGTGGCTTATTTGGGACTAAAATGTTCCGAAGAGACCTCCTCACAAATGAAGATTGGTCTTTACATGCAGTGTGCAGAACTCTTTGCATCTACAGATTTCTTGGTGTGTCTAGGGGAGGCTTATTGCAGTCTGAGGGCTCCCAAAGGTCTTTCTGGGAGTTTCCAGTTGCTCTGTGTTGGTACTGCTGCACGTTGTTGTGCTTTTTTCCCAGTCTCATGGGCTGTGGCTGAGTGCTCCAGATGCTTGTGACTGTTGTGCTTTGAGCTTGATGACTGAAGACAGTCACTGTAGCACTTGCCCTGCCAGAGCAGATTTCTGAAACCAAACCCTGTTGTTGGGATGTAATTCCTTCAGTGTAAATTCAAGTTAAGGTTACTGTCATCTAAGCTCTACTGTTATCCCTTCTCAGTCATGAGCCCTGCAGCAAGGAGCATTAGGGAAGCTTCGTTTGATCCCAGCTCTTGGGTCTGTGGGGAGAACAAATAACGGAGGATTGAGGGAAAATGTGTGTTGGTAGAGTTCGGCAGGAAAATTTTCAACCTAAGGCTTAAGGAACTGTTCCTGATGAAAGACAAGGATGTGTGTTGGTGATGGAAAGACAAGAAGTTTTAATGCATTTTTATCCTTTGGTATCCAAAAGGTCAGTTTAATACTCAACTTGAACACAGAATAATGTGATGGAAGAGTGATAACACTTGGATAGAATAGGTTAAAATGCTGTTGCGTTGTTTCTATTCTTGTCCCATTACTTCTTACTTTTAGCTTGGTAACTGCAAGAGAATTTGGGCTTCTCATCTCTGTCTCAGGCTAAATGCGGGGAGACAAGCAGACTTTGTGATTTTCTCAAATAGCTGAGCTTTTCTGTGTGTCTGTGTTTGCAGTCCACTGTTCCCTGCAGGGAGAGATTTCTTAAACCTCTCAGCAAGACACCATGAACTCCCCCTGTGTATGGCAGAATGGTGAATGCTTCTGATTTAAAGGAAAGACTGAAGGGACAGTGAGGCAGGAACCTGCACATCAATGTGCTCAGACTGGTTTAATATCTCTGCTGCCCCAAAAGTGTTGATAATGCAGCACGAAGCTGAGTTATGTGTCAGAGCACAAAGTGTGGGGCTGCTGTGTCAGATGGAAAAATGATCCAGGGCCTCAGCCATTATCCTGTGATCTTCAAATAATCTATTCATTGAAAACATTTGGAATATGTTGATAACCATTTTGTATTTTAAGCAGTGTTCTGGTTATTTACTGTCAACTGATGATGACTTTGAAGTCCCTCAAAGCACGGCAGAGCTAATCACTGCATTGGCCTGTGAAAGCGCAGCACAGAAATGGTTGCTGAAATGTAATTTGTATTTTTCCCATCCATTTCTAGATATGCCTTAGAACAGTGCATCCCAGCCCCTCTAAGCTGTCATGCAAGGGGCTCCTCCATGTGCTCTAACAACCCCTGCTTCCTAAATTCCCTGTTTCTGCTGGGTGCAAGGCTTGGTGGATGTTAATTTTGTAACTCCGTATCTTGTACAGCATGAAAATGTTGCCAATGCAGCGTAGTGCAAGAAAGTTACATGAGTACCCTTCAAGCGTTTAAATGAACTTGGTCTGTGGTTATATGATCATCATCTGTAAATAACATCTGACAGGCTTGAAATGCAGTTTTAAAACCCTGATTCCATGAGCCTTGGTGATTTACCAAGAAGCAGATTTTACCCTGCAAAATACCCTTTTAACATGAAAGAAATTCAGTTTTTTGAATGACTAGTTCAAAAGAAATAATTTCTGTGTAATGCACAGAAGAACACGAGTTCAAGGATTTTTGGCCATAGAATTTATGGAAGCAATTTTGGAGTTATTTTTTGTGAGCTATTTGTAAGCAGTCCACAGCCTCGAATGTGTCTCTGGGTTCACGTATCTGTCATAAAATCTCAAGCTGTGTACAGCTACTGTCAGCTTTATGTCTACTTGTGTGATAAATCAATACCTGAGGATCAAACAAGATACTCAAGGAGATTCCCACATCCCACCCCTTGGCCTGGATGCTCTATGGCCATGTGTAATTCAGCTCACCAGGATGTCTCTTGACCACCAAGAATGATAAATCTACATTTCACTACACATAAAATGTGTCTTTTCTACCCTTCTCCAGAGCCTTCCTTTCCTTGGTGTCTCGTTCTGCCCTTTATTACCTTTGTTAGCTCTTTTCTGGGAAATTCTCATGGCTGTGCAACCTTGGCCCAGTGTCAGGACAACTCACCAGAGGACAAAACCTGGGCCATTCCAAGGGGATTTTATTACCTGTTGTTTTCCATTTCAGACATTTGTGTAAACAAAGAGAGTTGAGATCCTCCTCCAAACCAGGGATCTGAGAGACCACACAGATATGGCACAAACTTGGACCTGGAAGAAATGCACTTCTCTCTTACTTCATGCTGTCTTGGGCAAAGCCTTGAGTGGTAGACACAGGGCAGTGAATTTTCAGTCAGCTAAGTCCCGAGGAAGTCAAACTGGTTGTCAGGAAGTTTAGCAGTCTGCCTCGTGGTCAGTTCTAGGAAAGCAGCCTCACATCCCAGCCTGTCCTTGCACATCAGGAAATGGGGCTGCTTCCCTGGCACGCCTCTGGAGCTGCCCTGGAAATGGCACTGGGATGTGTTGAGATGATGGAGGGATTTGGGAATGTCTGTTTTCATCAGAATTTCACCCAGACATGATTCAAATCTCAGGAGTGATGGTGGAAAAGAAGAGTCATTATGAGCAGCTCTGGCAGCTGGAGCCATGTGCAGAGGTTGCAGGAGATGAGGGTAATGGGATTGTATTTGCACAGCCCACAGCAATGCAAGGGTTAATTGCCTGTGGAACTGCAGCACAGGGTTAATTGGAGCAGATGAGATTACCACGATTAGTGGTGCCTGGGGAGCAGCACCAAGTGATTTACTGTTCCAGGAGGTTTGCTGCTGCTAGAATGAAAATAACCTGTGCAGGAAAATCCTATTATCATTGCTGAGAATATGGGTGTAGATCTTGAGGGGTGAGCATGGTTCTCCTGTGCCTAATTCAACCCAACTAAAACAGTTTAAAAATTTCTTCTGAACTCCGAAAATATCCATGGAGATTAACCCTGAGGGGCTGCACAGAGCTGAACTATCTGGACTATCCTATTTTAAAATGAGGGATTTGAAGTCTTCAAGTTAGTTGGCTTTTTTCAGGAATGTACTCAAATTAGATGGTGGTAATTTACAGTAAATAAATAATTGCTATTAAAAATAATAGCAACAATTACTTAGAGCCACAAAAGCAGAAATGAAATGGAAACCTTGATTTTTGTTGTGCATTTTTCCAAAACTCTGAGTAGAAACAGAGTAATATTTCTGATAGGCAGGGCAATTTAGAGTCTGTTGTCAGACAGAACAATGGTCACTTGCATAAGTTCTGTACAGCAGAGCATTTCACATTTGTCCATTTTCATCTGAAATATACTTAGGAAAACGTCTGTACCATGAACATGTGTTAAGTATAGGAATACATTGTGTGTCTTCCTGCTTGTGAGCAGTACATTTCTATTTTTCCAAGCTGACACATGCCATTAATTTCAGCATAGTTATGCCCACTGCATGTTTTCTTAAACCAAGATGTAATCAGACAAATTATTTTGTGTTATTAGCGAGTAATGCTTGGATATTACCATTAGACCAACTCTTGAAGTCATTACACTGAGAACTGCCGTACCTGTATATTACTCTAACTATGATGATGTAAGTGAAATGGTGGTCATTTAACTGTACATAAGGTCTTACTTAAAGGTCTCAATGACTTAAACTAAGTGTCCTAGAATTTGTTTTTAATTTTAGATTGAAAACTGTTCTTATTAATGTTGATTTATTAAAGACTGGGCAATGTATAGTTAAGAACCAGTAGTCCCCAGTGACTTTCATTATCAAACAGGATTAACAGTCAATAAATAACCTAATAAAGGTAAATGTTGTAGCCAGTTGTCTGATATTTAGAGCAAGGCATTGGGTATTTCTATAAGTGTGTATGTGTATATCTGGTACTTAGCAGTTGATATATACCTTTTTTAAGGTTTTTTCCAACTGCTTGAAGTGTTTCTTTTTGCTTCTTAAACTTATACCGCGCTACCAGCTTGTTATTCTAACAAGACCCTGTGAGAATAAATTATTTTTATTAATATTGTACATGTCAAAACCTTGCAGTCAGTCAAATAACAGGAGTGTTCATTGTCTCTCTCCTCACTGATGCTGTTAAAGGAGTTGGAGTTACGAGATTCAGATGTGAAGTGAAACAGTAAAAGATAAGAAAATCCTTCTTTTTCACAAGGTGTTTCTTACTAAAAGAGAATGTTTTGCTGTTTTGTTTGCTCTTGACACTATTTTGAGTAAATCTGAGCTTCTAAGATGTGCTCAAGGCAATTAAATATTTATGCTCCCCGAACGGAATTTTTAAAGCACATTTTCTGTTTACAGGAATCAGGTTTGCTTTGGTTTTATGGCTTTTCTTACAGGTTATAAGATAGATTATTTTTTTCAGTGAGGGAAGAAGATATGCATTTATGTTTGTGAAGACACTGCTCTGCTGAAAAAATCCAATAGGTAACAGAAGTGTAACACTGTGTTCTTGAATATTTCTATTTTTTAGTCCTATTACCTGTGATATTTTCCACTTTGCCTTCTGTTAGACCTGAAATTGGAAGCTATTTAAAACCTAACAAGCCCCCGAGTTTATCCCTGGTCTTGGAATAGCAGCAGGAGTGTGGCTGTTATGGTTTGACGTGGAAATGAAGAAGCTCTGCTCCCCAGCAGGTGCTCAAGTGGAACTTGTGCAGGTGAGCTTTCAGCAGCAGCGAGATGTTGTCGGCTGCTGACTCTGCTGCTCTTGGCCTCAGACTGTGCTGCTTTATGGATCATCTTTGTCCTCCTGCCCTTTTTGTGGTTTATGGGGACTTGATTGCAAATGCAGCGCTTGGTCTCTTCCCTGGGAGCTCCAGCAGGTCAGGAGGTTCCTGCAGGTTCCCATCAGCGGGCTCCTTTCAGCCAACCCTGTCCTTTTCCTTCCCTGGTCCTGTTCCCATGCCATTGTAAAGAAAACAAACACAACTTGCACAAAATCAGTTGAGGGAAGATGTTGCTTAATTGTTTGTTTCGTTCATACGAACACTTCTAACAGTCACTTCTTTGAATAAGAATGCCTTTTATGGGAAGCTGATAAAAATAGTAATCTTAAACCAGGAATATTAAAAGTAGGACCAGATGAGGGCAAAGTCATCACTGGGAAAGTTCTGCTTCACTGAGGGAGTACCATCAATTTTGTCTGTCCTGTCTTTCACTGATCCTGCAACAACAGTGCTTGCTTTAAAGAACCTGATCCTCAGGAGTGACTGGATCTCTGGCACTCTGGGTGTTCCCAGCTGCAGCACTGAACCACAGGCAGATGTGAGTTTGGATGGATCAGCTTTGTGAACATTTTCATGAATAACTCGTAACTCACTTGATCAGCAGCACTTGGTTGAATTTTGCCTTTTGCCTCAGCTCTTCCCACTAAATAGTCCTTGAGCTGAGGAGTGATCCTGATCTAAGAATCAGCTGTCATCTTTAATTATGCCTTTCTAAGTCATGAAACCACAGTAACCTCACTCTCATTTTAGAATGTGAACATTCTTTGGACAAACACTAAATTGTAGCTTCACTGACATGAGCTAAAGCAAATGCTGTCAGTGCTCCTAGAGTGGTAAAAGGCAATCAGAGTGAAGATCCTGAATAATTTGCTTTTCCAACCAGCTTTTAATGTATTTCCCCTGCAAATCAATGAATGTATCATAGAGCTCCATTACCTGCCCATAAGATGAGAATTGTTGCTCAGAACTGTGAAATTAGGGTAACAAGAAGGCCAATGATACAGTGGATAAACACTGCTGCGATACTCTCAGCTCTGTTGAGGGTATTTGAAATTTGCAGCAAGCCTCAGTAAGGATGAGGAAGTGCTGAGCTACATGAAAATAATGGAGGCTGGAGGGGAAATTAGCCTTGCAGTATTCTTCAGTCTCAACATTACCAACCACTACATGTGGTAGTGAAAATGCTGGTTTCTATTTGTAATAAAGGACTGATGTCAGTTAGATGCCCTGCCAAGTATTAAGTAATTTATGTTAGTCAATTCCCTTAGGAACTCTTCCTTAATATTTAAGTCCTGTTCCAAATCTACATCTCGTAAAAAAAAACAACAACAAACCATAGCGTCTTTATTTTACCTGTCCTAGACTTGATTGATTTATTTGCAGTCTGAAGTATGAGTCAAGTACCTGTAGTGGTGCCTTTAGCCATGTGAAATGCCACATTTTGAATGCTGTTATTGAGTGTTCCAGTTTTCATGGGGTTGGAGCATAGCGAAGGAGATCAGATGTTAGCAGCTACTGGGTGAGGGTAGAAATAATGAGAAAGCATCTAAAAAGGAACATGACTTGTTTGTCAGTTCTCTCTTCAGGGACTGGTGTGAATCCCAAACTGCTGCAGAGCAATCACTGTACAAACAGAAGCTCCAGCTGAATGAACCCAGAAGAAACAGATGTGGCCAATTGCCTGATCAAAGTAAAGGAAGGAAGATGGTGATGTTCATCTGGTGAGGCTCTAGAGTCCCATTCCAGAAACACTATCATTGTTTAAATATAGCAAACATTTGGGATTTTACTTTTCTTTAAGCTTTTTTGTTTTGTGAAGTATGTGATAGTTAATGTATGACTAAAATCTTGTAGAAAAACAGTCCTGTTCTTTTTTTTTTTTTTTTTTTTTTTTTTTTTAGCAAATAGCCAAGTGCATGTTACCTGCCTTGCTGGATAATAATTGAGGTCTTCTGTGTTCCTCTGAGAAACGTTTTTCTTTGTGTCTGATTTGTATTCTCACCTTAGGAACATGAAGGAGGTTCTCTCATTTTAATGTAGCCCAGCAGACTATTCTATGCTTTCTCAGCTGCTTGGATCTCCAGTTCAGAATTGGGCAAAGAAAAATGGTGATGGAATCAATTTTTTTTTTTTCATTTAGGACCATTTGGTTTTTAAACTTACACATGCTCTTCCAATGCCTTCAGTAGTCAAGGAAGAAATTTTGAACAGACATTAATTCCTCACTTTTTTTCTCTGAAGAAGAGAATTTGGACTTTGGCCACCAGAACAGCCCTTGCTGTAGGCAGATGTTTCTCCTGTTCTTCTTCCAGCAGTACAAGTGGCTGGACACTGAATCTCAAAGGAGAGGGAAATAAGATCCCTGGCCTGGATAAGCCCACAAGTGAGCACAAACTGGAGGGGCTCTTCCACCCAAACCAGCTCTTACAAGGCTTTGCAGCCCTTGGCAGGAAATCAGCTGACTCCTGCAGGGTCTTGCAGACTGAGGTGAGCATCTTGCTATAGCAAGGATTTGGGTGTAGTGCGTCATAATTTGCATGGAAAGTTAATCTGTGCCCAACTGGCAATTTAATTTTTTTTAATTGGAAAAAGCATCACATCTTCGTAGAGAGACGTTGTCTCGCACTTCTGCTGTGGATGCCTGAGTAATTCAGCTGGGCAGGTGGAATGATAAGGTTATGCAATCCAGATGTTGAAAGGATTTTTTGGATGATTTTTCATAGGTTCAAGCTGAAGTCCCTGATTTATTCAGGCTTTGAAGTGCCATGCAAGCCTTTCCCGTGGAAGAAATTCTGTTTTATGTAAATAATTCACTGTGTGGTAAACTAGAGGAAGGCAGGGAGCAAGGAAACTTCCTAGGACTTGAAAGCTCCACCTTTGGTGGGACTGTACAGTAAATGCTAGAACACAATTTTTTAGAGTTGTTTTCCTTTAAGTTCTTTGGAAGCATTCACCCACTGTTTAATGTGGTTTTACTGTTACTCTCCATTTTTCCCTGTTACATTTTTTTTATCGAAAACTGTTGTCTGAGCTAGCTTTTTCTGTTGCAACACAGTACGAAGCCATAACTAATAAATGGTGATTTTTTTTTTGTAATTCAAAAATAATAGGAGCTTTAGTCAAATGGAAAATATTTCCAACTCTACTCTCCCTTTTCCCCTTCAAATACAGTTTTAAAATTGCAGAACTCTCTATTACAGAAAAATGTCCCCTATCAAGAAAATGCAGACATCTACCTGGACAAATCTAGAAACGGCTGTTGTTTGTGACCTGCAGTGATGTTCTTCACTCAAAAACCTCAAAGCACAAATCCTTTTGGTGAGGCAGGTAAGAGAGCCACTTGCATTTTCTCTTCCAGTCCAGCAGCCGCTCCGGTAGCTTGTGTGGCAATGGTTTGGGCAGGAACACAAGAGGTGAAACTGTGGGGTGAGCTTGGCTTCAGGTGGCTCTTGCTGTGCATCTTGGAATACTCTCAGCCAAATGGTGAAATTCAGCACAGTTCAGTGCTTTGGCAGCAGGACCAGTTTGCTAAAACTAAATTGGCAGTAGCAGCAAAGCTGGAATATTGTGATGCTTATGAATTATTTTATTAGCAGAAGTAAATGAAGCTGCAGCAATAGTGAAATATTGCAGTACTAGTGCATATTACAAATACTTTTAAATACCATAAACAATGAAAATGACTTACAGAAGTCTAAATTCCAAAGTTAACTTCCATGATGGCAATTTTTAAGGACTCAAATTGTACAGGTCTGGAAAAACCTGGGGATTAATATTTCCTTAGATTTTGTGTCAGAAGGGCACACAGTGGAGCTGTTTGTGCACTGAGGGCCATCTCCTTTGTGCTTTTTTTGAGTTTAAGGTCTTCAAGCCCTATTAGTGTGAACAGCAGCAGCTTAAAGCACTTCCTGATCTTAAAGAGAGCATCAGTAACACACTGCTTTAACAAGGTGGGTTTGAACCAGATTTAGCCAAGTGATTTGCCTTTTCCTGTGTTTTAGTTTGGTTACACGGAATTGTTTTAGCAGTGGAGTAGTTTAGAGTATTCTGCACTTGCATATACAGCTTACCAGAGGAAGTAAGAATAAGGTTTATAGAGTTTTGTTCTTAGTGTTGATTGTAATGTGAGTTATGTGGCTCAACCCATAGATATTCCTTCAAATTTTAAATTCTAAGGAGTCAAGGATTAGGTTTTGGGTGGGTTCTGTCATTCTGGTGCAGATGGGCATGATTTGTCCAGACTCCGTCCATCTTACATGAGATGTGTAGTAAGTGAATCCCAGCAGATTGGAGGGTTTATTTTGAGTTCGTTTCAATCTTGAATATAATTCCAAAGTTGTTTTCATCTAGTCCCTGTAGACTGAAGCATCTTTGATGCTAATTACACTATATATTAGGGAAAATATGTGAGATCTGGGGAGAGAAAATTATTTTCTTTCAATAAAGTAACTACCAACCCAGATCTCATTATATATTATGAATAATAATCTCGTGTTTGCTAGAATCCTGTTGTGTATTCCAGACATTATGGCTGGTAAAACGAGCTGTGGGAGTAGTGTTTTCTTAGGTACTTTCGTACCAGAAGGTGGAGCAGAAGAGCCTGCATTCAGGATCTCGGCAGGATCGACGTTCTTTGAGTAGTGCTGACCTGGCTCTTGTGATCTCCATGGATGAGATCAAAAAAGGAAAATGGAGATCACAGCTATTTCACAATTTAATAGCCCTGTACCCATTAAAACATAGCAAATCCAAGAAGAAAAGCAGAAGCCAAGTGCAGTCAATTTAAGCAGTTGAGGAGCAAAGACACGTTTCAGTGGGAAACACCCGTAAGGTAAAGCAGAACTTTTTTTTCCGTTAACAAATACTCACAGATTAATTTAGAATACCAATGTGACAGGTCTCAAAGGTAAAGCTGACTGTGATTATTAATGTAAGATCATTCATAGCTGATTCTCTGCAGGACTTTGATTGAATTAGCAAAAGCAGGGGATATGGTTCTGCAAACCTTGTCACAGGCAGACCTCGTATAGAAACTGTTGCTGTGGGTATTTGAAGCGAGATGCCCAACACCAATCCATTTGAAGAGCTAATGCATGTTTGGATCCCCTGATGAATGGCACTGAGGTTCAGCAGTTTGCAAACTATTTTATGCCTTACAGAGCCCCAGCCATGAAATATGCCCACATGATTGCCGTTTTTAGGTTTCTAAGCACAATAAAAGCCTGTACATTTTATTAACGCAGATGGCGACGTTTTTAACGAGAATCCTGATCATTCATGAACATTGCCACTTCCCCCTCTCCCTCCCACTAATACTGCAGGCAATAGGGATCTAACTAACCCTGCAAAAATAACCTTAGAGAAGGATTGAAACAAAATTCCATCACTTTTTTTTTTAATAGCAGCAGTTGAAATCCGTACATGGTGTTGCTGCCACCTGATCCACGTATTGCAAATACCACATGCAAATCAGTAAGGTTTTTTTTATTTTCCAAACAAATCCTGAATGTTTAAAAAACACTCTAAAAATTAGTCCTGGTTCAACATTTAGCTTAACAAGTAGTATATTCTGTCATTTATTTTTGAACTAAATCCTCATTGTTTTATTGAGAACTCCTCAAGAAGTTTTGCTTTGTTGGACATTAATTCATTTCATCTTCCAGACAAACCAGTGCTCGTAGAACTTGACTAACTTGAGGTTGCTGCTGGAGCTCTTGGACTTCTCACAGGAAACACCCCTGTGTTTTATTGTCCTTGCCTTCCATTCTTCTTCCCAGCAGCCATCTGTGCTTTAAGTTATGGTAAACACTCTCCATGACCAACAAAACACCAGTAGTTCCAGTGCCAGTACTGGTTTCTGTTTGCAAGGTCATGACGTGGCACAGTGTGAATCTGACTGCCTGGTGTGCCACTGCAGATTTTTGAAACAAGCAGGACAAATGACATTTATGTTGGTTATATTCTGAAAGCAGTCATTTTATGTAAGAACTGCAACCTTTGAGCCACTTTGCAAAATGGCTAGAATGACATTGTGTGTTTCAGTCAGTTCTTCCATGAAGTGCCTAAGTGTTCAAGCATCTCTGCAAATGAACATTGCATTGCTGTTACATAGATTCTCTTGCTCTGAGTGCTCTGTCAAATGGGTTTTTGTCAATGTTTAATACTTTCATAGAAAAATCAGACCCGTGCACTTGAGAGGTCTCACAGATGTAGGGCTGTAGTTCCAGAACTACAGTTGCCTGCTTTAGGTATTCTCAGTGGCACCCTGCCACAGTTTTAGTATGAAAAACACAAGCTTTCATAGAACTCTAGTCCCTTTGCTTTTTTATTTACTTCTGAACAATTCACACAAATGCATCTGTGTGCTGTATCCAACTGCATATGGGACTCTTGCTAGGTGATTGTAATTCTGTGGTAAGCCCAGAGTGTGATTATTAACAAATAATAGCAAATGCTGTGTCATGATCAACAATAAACCAGTGGGCTTGAAAATGTGAGAAAACACGCTTCTGTTAATTTTCTGGAATGTAAAGTTCTCAGGTGAGTGGGAAGCCCTGGCTCACAGGAGCAGCAGAGCACTGCAGATTTATTCAATAGGTCTGTAATTTACACCCACTCCTACTTGACTCCCTGTTCTAATGTGTAATGTCTAATGTGTAACTTCCTCCTGGTTATTAAAATTGATTAATAGGCAAAATATGTTGTCAGGGGATGCAGAACTCATCTCGTTCATCTACCCCCAAATAGTCAAAATACTGTTCCTTTTGATGGAGAAACTAATGATTTTACATCTTCTAGTTTTGCATAAAAGTGCTGCATGGTTTGTCAAGGCTTTGCTGTTACATTAATTCCTCTGAGAATTGGTAGTGAGCTCTCAAGTCACTCTTCCTATGGGTCTGGGTTCAGAGCCTTGCACACAGAGAGCAGGAATGCTCCTCAGCCATGTGACTAAAGGAGAGACTGCTGGAGTGAAATGTGATCTATTCTGTTTTTCCTTGGGGAAAAATCACTGCAGTGATGGAATCTGATCAGGCCTACTAAAGGGAATTCCTCCTAGAGCATTCACACCTTCAGTGCGATGGAGACCCACAGAACAAAGGTTTATGCTCCCCTTTTATGGGAGACCAAGAAAGATAAGCATGTGGTTACAGTTCTCCAGTTTCTAGTTGTAGCTTTTTGAACTAATGTTTCTCTTAAGGCATTATATTCCTAGGGCTATTACTCTAAAATTTGAAATAACGACACAATTAGCTTGTGGCCTCATGATGACCAACACTTGCATTTGCTATTTTGCGTTTTTGTAGTTGAGATTAAACTGGGTGGGGAAAAACAGCTGATCTCAAAGGTGATTGGATACTAAACCTTGCAAAGCATTAATAATCTGCTGAAGCCCACAGTGCTTTCCCTTACATCTGACTTCTTGTCAAATGGTTACGCTCTTCCAGACATTGTCTAATTAGCCTCTCTCCATCTCCTTCTATCAGTTTCATTTCCCTGTGCTACACTTAACACTCACATTTCAAATCTTGTGTTTTTATGCTAAATGCTTCTGCTGCATAATTAATTTGTCTTAAAAGAGACTGTGTACAAATGAAAGAGATTAATATTCTTCCTAGTCTTTCACAGTTTAAATTTATTTTGGAAAATTATTAAGTAAGATCTTCTCACTCTATTCCTGTCCTTGAATATAATTCCCCAGGGTAAACTGAATCTTTTCTGTATAGAGGAGGGCAAAGATTTCAGTTGTTACTGCAAAGTCTCCTAAGGCAGCTCTATGCTGTGTAATTCCATGTTACCTACTTACTGCATGTTGAAAGGTTATGAACAGCATTTCTGCAAGAGCAGAGGAAGTGGAGTAGGAATTTTAGCTTTAAATAACAAAGGCAAAGCCAAGTGTGCATCTCACTTCTGTAGCTTCCCCTCTGCCTCAGTTTCATTCCAAGTTCTGCATAGAATAAAAGAACCATGTGAGTCTTGGCGTGAGGCCACTGAGGCAGAGTTTTCACTGCTTTCACTCATCTTGGCATTCACAAGATCCTATCAGCACACAAGATCAGACTTTGAAAGTAAGTCAAAACTCATGCTTGTCTGTGGTGTTACATTTCAATTAAATGGAATGCTCTACCATGAAGAAGGTGTGGAAATCACTTTCTGTTGTTTCATTTCTGATTTGTTTGTGTGAAAATTGCAGGTCCTCAAATTGGTCAGTGTCCTATTTGATCACCACATTTATCATTTGCAGGTGTTAAAGATGCCCTTTCCTAAAATGACTTTGTGTAGCAGTCAGCCTTTGGTCTGGGCTCAGTAACTGTGTGATTGACTCAAAAGGCTGTAATCATAGGACAGAAGAAGAGCAATTAAATATCAAAATTAATCAATTACTCTTAATGTAGGGATTTCCATGTTTTTTGTTGCATTGTGGTGCTTTAGAATATTTGATGACACTTGCACAGGCACAGAGTCTGTAACCCATAAAACAAGCAAAAGGCCTAATTGCTCTGTGCAGGGATTATTTAGAGCTGTGTGGTCTGTGAAGGAATAAGAGTCCATAAAAGAATGCCACTGAGTGTTAAAACCAATCTGCTTGCTGCATTTTAATTGGGAAGAGAGTCTTAGCTCTTAGATCTCAGAAACATTGCATTATGGATGTGGTGCTTGCATTCTAATTTTAAACAGAAATATGAGAAGTAAATATTGATTCAGGAGCTTTGTGTACCGGGGGTACAGTCACTCTATGACAGATGAAGCCATTAAACCTTGGGAGATTTCTGTCTCATTTGTTTGGAGGTTTAGCTCTATTAATTTACTTGGGAGGGGCAGGGAGAAGTTAGGATTTGTTCATAGAATTCCTGGGTCTACATATGGATTTGTGGAGGCATAACCAGGCATAACTCAGGTTATGAAAAAGTGTTTATGCCAGCCTTCCTCTCTTCCTGTTTATTTCCTTGATTCATTTGTTCTCTGCTCTCTCTTGCTGAACACATGGACCTGGACCTCTTGGGGCACACACTGAAGCTTCCTTCTGCTTCTCTCCTTGTCTGGAAGACAGCACAGGCTGCACCAGTGCATGGGTTTTGTACAACCAGCTTGGCACAGGATTTGTGTGAGGTTGGCAAATGGTGATGCCAGGAATGCAAAATAGATTTAATTTCATTGACTGTGTCAAATCATTTCCTCCTGAATTCCCTTAAGGGACACAATTCAGCCCAGAGTCAAGTTTTACATCCAAGCTGGTACAGAAATAGCAATAATTCAGTCACATAATGGCTCAAACAGCACTGCTATAGTGCACAATTAAAATCTGTCCCTGCAGTGGTACTAAAATCTGTTATCACTCTTGAAAGCTGCTCTAGATACCTGGCACTTAAACTGATCTATTGATCCATTAGTGCTCACCTTTTGCTAACCTATTGGTTACTCAGTCTCCTTTAATTTTCCCCTTTAGTGAAGCAATTCCACTGGTCTACATGTAATTATGGTCCAACATCCATGCCTTTGCAAAACTGCGTTTCGGGAAGCTTGTGCTGGTTTCTGTGTGGGTGGAATAAGGAAATGGCTGTTAACTATGATAACTGTCCAGAAAAGGAAAAGAAACCAAACCCCCCACAGCTGATGCACTCCATGTGTCTGATTTATTTTTCACATGAAATAACATTTGTTACCCATGCCTGAAGGGAAACAAACAAAAACTACAAATGATTAGAAGTTCACAACTGCAAGAGGTGTGAGTTGTGAAAATGAGTAGGAAAAAAATGGCTCTTGGAGTTGGATGAGATGTAACAGGACCAGGCTCGCTCTGATCTGAGACTGAGGAGTAACAGAAGAGATGAAGAGTAACCTAAGCACTCAAAGGTCAAGAAGGAATAATGTGTGTTATTTTCCTTAACAACACCTTTTGATTATGGCAGAAGATATATTCAGAAGTAACAACAAATCTGTGCCACATTCATTTTAACCATTTCCCATAGACTAGAAAATGAATGCAGTTTAATAAGGATAAAGGAGGGCAGAATTGGCATTTGAAACACTTTTCCTTTGTAAAGCAGGGGTTTTGTTAAAATATCTTAGAAAATAAAATACTGTTTCAGCAGAGTGTCCTAAAAATTACATAGTTGGCTAAATGTGTATATTCAAATAGCCGGTAACGGTATCCTTCCAAAGCTAATGGTGTTCTTGCTGGAAACACCAGGGAAGATAAAGACACTAAGTGGTTGTTTTGCTTGGAAAAATGTAATTCGGCTTCAGCAAGTTGTCTGCTGATACTGAGGATTCTCAAACAACACATACCTTCCCGTACCTTGTCTACCATGTGTCTTGAAGTCCCATTCCAGTGAGTTTCATTATCCTAAAAGTTAAGAGAAGCTGAAAACATAGACAAGGCTTAACAGTAATGATACATGTCAAGAGTGGTTATTTTTCAATTTTTCATTAAAAATGGGACAGGCTTTGAAAAGAAGCAAGCCCATGGGTTGTTTTGAAGCTAACTGCAGGATCAGTACCTTTTGTAGTACAATTGTTGCTGGGCACTGTTAGGTAGCAGCAGAACCCCTGGGGTCAACAGCTGTCAGTGAACAGGAGCTGCAGAATGCATTTTAGCTGGAATTATGAACAGCCTTGGTGTAGGTTTCAAAGAGACGAGACCTGCCACCATCAGCTCCTTCTGGTGTCCTGTCTGGGTGTTCCTTTAGGGTCTGGAGGTGGGGCAGGGAGCTGCTGCTTAGGAAGGCTTCAGTGTGCGTGGTGTGTGCTCATTGGCATCCCCAGCTTCATGGCATGTGACAGATCGATTTAGCTCTTCACTTACATCTCCTCTGGGAACCTAAATAAACATCATAGGGCTCATGGGAAACCCAGCTATTAATACTGCATCACTGGTGCCATGGCAGAGCTCAAATTGTTAAAGCAAGTCAACAACCCCCAGATCTAGTAAGCAAAAATTCTTTTTCATTTATATTCCCTTGCATTTGTGTTTCTGCCCTAAGAGTGTAGTGTGTTGTAGATGTTCAAGATGAAAGTTTGTCCCAGGTGATAAAATACACTTCAGTTTTCATAAGTCTTCATGTAAAAAACAGATCCTAAGCTGATGGGCTTGTACAATTTTATGATTCAGCCTTTGTCACTGGAGCTTAGGGAATACATTCCAGAAATGCCACGTTAGCAGCAGATTGTCGAGTCATTTCTGATTTAGCCCCTGACTCTAACCAGACTGTCCTGCTTTCTGTGCGAGTAATAAAAAGATAAGCCTTGAAGATAGATGTAGGGGGGAGAAAGAGCTCATCTGTATTCAGATGAGCTGTTCTTCCAGCCCCTCTCTTTTATCTTAGAAAAATTATCATAGATTCGATCAAAAGCAGAGAAATGGCACATAATCCAAAGACAGGTTAACAGCACAGTTTCTCATAATGATAACTCCAGCAGAAAACTGATGCACAGAAACCCATCTTTCCACCCACTGAAATCTGTGTACAGTGCATCCTGTTTTTGATCAGGAGTATTAGACGTGACACTGAAACGTCAAATAACTTCACAATGAGCTGAAATGCAGAGTTTCATCTTGATAAGGCTTCTCTGAAAAGGGGTCCCTTGGCTTTGATAACATTGCTAAGTTCCTTTTATGGCCACCATTGCAGAGGCATGCAAACCATTTTGCTAGGAACTCTATTCAAGGGATGTAGGGGTGTGTTCATAACACAGGTAGCATAGGATATCTTCAGCCATATAATCTGATAATGCTCCTGAAATAAAGCTACTAACTCAAGCCTATGGAGCAATCTGTTTGGAAATGTGTATTTTTAACCTGATGGTCGTGTCCTTACGTTCGTTTAGTTCAAATGAGGGCAGACCCTCAGCAGTATGAAGTCATGTTGATCCACTAACCCAAAACCACCAGGCAGGGCACTGACCAGTGCAGAATCCTGCTAGGATGCACACATGTAGAGCTCTCTCAGCCTTTTCCAAGGATCCCTTAGCCTGTGTAAATAAGGTTATAGGCCAGGATGTAAAATTTGGTGGCAGATAGAAAACACTGCTGTTTCTTCCTTTCTGATAGACTGTTCAGGGGCAAGTTGACTTGTGTAATGTTGTTTTGACCCAAGAAATAAAAGTGAAATTTAGCAAGTAAGTACCTCTGAGAAGACATAAACTCAGAATGCGGTTTTAAATGGCAGAGCATGTATTTTTCTTTTTTACGTTTTTGATTAACTGGTAAAAATGCTCCCATGTCCTTGTTCTGTATGAGATGCTTCCTCTCGTACAGACTGGGGAGGAGAAAGGACTGAACTGCTCTTGACTTTTGCCTGTGGAGGATTGCAGTTGTTGACTGAAACCTACCTCAGCCAAGCACTTTTTCAGTTTGTAGCAGCTTGTTCCATGAAGAATTTCTGTCTCTGGGCTGGATATTCAGCATCTGGAAGTGCAGAATCCTTCCTGGTACCATGGATCCTCGCCTTGTCCCTGGCAGCACCACTGGAATATTTTCCTTTCATTGTAAAGTGAGTGAGATTTTACTCAGGTGGAATTTTGTAGTGCTGGGAAATGAAGGTTTTTAGGCACCTTCAGAGTGAGCCTTTCATAAGGGCTTCGGTATTACACAGAGGCCACACGTGTTTGGGTCTGAAGATTGGTGCTGTTGTAATCACTTGAAAATGGAACCCCTTTGGTTTGTATGGAAGGCAGCCACTCTCCCTGTCACTGACTTTATAAAACAGTTTATGCAGGTTGAAGGAAAATCCCTCTTGGAGATAGTTGAGAAATTGCATCATGATGAGCACAGGGATGGATAAGACGACCATCAGCTTGCTCACACCATCAAACTTGAGGTCAATACGCGGGTCTGCAGTTATAATCTTAATCCACAATCATCTACAGACAATCCTTTATTATCTAAAAAAGTGAATAGTATCAACTTAGAAGCAAGTTGAGGTCGGAGGAGTTGGGTTCTTGAACGCTCTTGTTTACAGCAGGGTTGGAGAGCCTTTGGCTCTAATGACAGTTTTTAAACTTGTTGGTAATCCTGACCTAGGAAATACAAATTGGTGCCTGCATTGCTGCCCTGCCAGCAGGCACGTGACTCCAAAGTAGAAGTCCTTTGTTCTGACTTCTGTGGAAGCAGTGGCTGCAACTGCCATGAGAAGTGGTGGATGGCAGGACACTGGATGGATGCTGTTAGCCCACGGTCTAAAAGGACTTGGGAATATCAGTTATAGCCACATGAGAAGTCCATTTATGTAACTAAAAATCAGGTCCTGCACTGTCTGTACTGCTCTGTTTGGTGTCAGCTTGGTGACCAGGTAGATGAAACTGTCAGGGAAAAAAACTACTTAAATTTAAAGCAAGGAGTTGTTCCATTTTTGGTGATGAAGATAAACCTATGAGGCTATCAAATAAATCTTTCTTTGGCTTCCATGAATAACTTAAAACGGATAACAAATTTTTACTGAATAATCTGCTTTTATTGTATTTACTTTGAAGCATACACATATCACTGTATTAAATAACTGCAATATTTCACACATGCAATTTCACCCCCAAATGGCCACAGGACATGTGACAGCTTTTGTTTTCTGTTGCTTCTGTTTATTAATGCCTCAAGGTGTTTCTCTGTATTTGTACACAGCTCTCATGGCATTAGAAAGAGAATGTTCTAAAAACAGGAGTAAAAACCCCAGAGAGCTGCTCTTTGGGGTAGACACAGGGAACATTTGATCTGAATTGTTTTTGTAAAGCATCCTGATGGAGAGGCAGCTATCAGGAATGTCAGCTGCAGAGGATGTGTGGCTGCTCAGTTCCTCAGGCTGGGCTCAGGAAGGGCAGTGTTACTGAGAGGAAAGCCAAGAGCTTTCATCAGCCAAGCATGAGCCCCCAGACAGTCAGGGCCCACACTGCTGATCTGTACCAGGGGAAGGCAGGAATCAGGCTCATCTGCTAATGGAAATGCAAGTTAGAGCTTCAGCAGCCAAAGGATATGCAAATAAATGGCTTATGTGGATTGCAGAGTATTAAGCATAAAGTTTCTGTTTCACACAGTTGTTTGAAGGCAACGTGGGACTTCAGAGCTTGGTGTTGGAATTGCAACTTTAATTTCCTTATTTGCTGTTATTTAGACTGCTCGGAAGCAGTAAAGAGAATAAAAAAATGAAAGGAAATGTTACTTGACAGGCACTGTGGTAGGGCTTTCTTCACAGACTTGAAATGGTTTTAATTCATTAAAATCTCCATGTGAGGGGAAGATTGTATCCATTCCTCTCTTTTTAAACCAGATTTCCAAAGAAGTATCTAAAATTGCATTTGAAGGTTGTGGTGGGGGTTTTTTCCCTTCTTTCGTGTGCAATTTAAGAACTCCAATTATACAGGCCTATTTAACATTTGATCCATAAAAACCAGTCCTTTGCTTTGTATTTTGGAAACTCCTAATCTTGGGAAATTTGTAATTTTCTTGGGGCATTGAAGGTCAATCAAATGCTGCAGGTTTCATTCTCCCTTTAATATGGTTTATGTATTAGAGTTGACTCTTAGCCAGAGATATTTTCATTGGCAGCCTGGCAGCTCCACTGTGGAACTGTGTGCAGGTCAATTCCCTTGAGAACGATGGGTAAATCAGCTCCTGGGAGATGGGCACTGCCTGGCCCGATGCTGCAGCATGCCTGGGGTCAGGCTGGCTGTGTCTGGCTGTCTAGTAATAGTGCATAATAATGTAATTAAGTATTCATTTTAATTGGTGATAACTAAGATCTTTCAAGTTAAGTCTGTTTCATCAGTGACCTCCCTGACTGTAGCCTGAGCTTTCCAGTGCCTGCTGTTTTTATTTTCTCCCCTGCCCTGTTGAGAGGAAGTGCTGGTGGCTCAAGTGTGTGGCCAGCAAGGGCCAGGCCACCACAGCAACCCTGCACACTCAGCCTTGGAGATGCGATCAGGAATCTGCTGCTGCTTCTCAGCTTTCCATTGCAGAGTCTGCCGTGCTGCCATCACTGTGCTGTAACAGTGAGCTCTCATCTGCTTGGTCAAACTCAAAACCAGCCTTCATCTTAAGGAGCAATTCTTTGTGGATGGTGCTGTGAAGAATGTGGTGTTTACACTCTCATCATACTGGCAGTAGAGTAGAACAACTCACCATGATTTGGCAATCAAGATCTCGTTTTTTCTTCACTAAACCTGCCCTAGCAAAATTCCTAGGCTGGTGATAGCTATCCCTACAGTGAAAAATATTTATTGATGTTATTGACAATTTAATATACTTTGTCAAGCTTTGTTGTTGAGTTTCTATTGATCCTGAGACACCTGGGGCTACTTTTGCTTCCTAAGGCATTAAACTGGCAAGCACTTAGAATCCGATTTTTGGTGTATGGATGCAGAAGATTTTCTAATTCACTTCTGAAAAGCATAATAATGATGATGATGAATATTTCAGATAGAAATTATAGTCTTTAACAAAATAAGTGGAATTTTTATTATGTGATTTTTTTTTTTTAATTCCTGGGTAAATTGAATGAGGCTTTTGGAGAAAGCATGAGCTGGGTTTTATATTGAGTTTGATAACCTGTGATTCTGCTCTCCTTTCTCTTTCTGCTGGAACTTGTAGTGGACTTATTATGTCTAAGTATAATTTTGTAATAATTATCTTTCAATATGAGCCTTTCTCACTTGGTGTTCTGGAGGGAGGGGAATGGAGAAAAAACACCTACTGTACTGAATGCAATTTAAATTTCATACTGATGATTTGGCCCTTTCCAAGATTCCACTGAGCACTGGATCTGGTTGAAACTGAGGGGACTACTCATGACTCAGGTATGAAAACTGCATTTCGTTCCCTGTATTAGGAGTTTTCTCTTGCCCACAAAATAGTTAAGAAAAAAAAAAGAAAAGATAAATGGGTTTAAATTTTCCTGTGCAATGTTCAGTTTGCTCCTCTTTGTGGAGAAATCTTAGCAAATGTGGGACATCTGAAAAACTTGGAACTGTGTCTTTATTGTTGAGGCTCTGTTGAACATTGCTTCTGTTATGATGTTCTTGTGTCACTACTTTGAACTTGCCCGAGTAAGGTTGGTATCAGCAGCGACTCTGAGAAAGCTAAGCCTGCTAAATTAATAATGCATTCTTGATGAAACAAAGAATACATTTCTCCATGTATTTAATAACCTGATGAGTAGAAGACTGAATGAAGTCAATGCCAAGCAGATCTAAAGCAAAGCACTGTTTTTTAATGTGTTTCAGTGAAGGTTATGCACAAGGAAATAGACATTATTTTTAAGTTTCAGCTACCTTTAATTACTTACCCTATACATACTCAAATTCAGATTGATGAATGTTGAACCAAAAGCAGACCTAATTTAGTTAATTTATTTTTTCCTAATTCAGAGGCAAACTACTTTTATAGCTTTGAGTTTTTTGTTTTGTTTTTGTTTTTTGTTTGTTTTGTTGGGTTTTTTTTGTTGGTTTTTTTGCTCAGGAAATGGCAAGTATTTATTTATCCAGCTCCCTCCTCCCACTGTCCTTATTCCCAGTGATCCCTGCAGGGATAAGTGGTCCCTGACCCTCGCCAGGGTGAGCTGCAGGGGCCTTGCAGCCGTGCCTGTGATTTCTCACAGTGGCAGAACAACTGCAACAGCACAGGGACATTTTGATAAAAGCTCCTGTTTCTCCCAACAGGTTATTATCCAGGCAGAATAAAATGCTTTCTTAAGGACCAACCAAATCTTTTCTCTGCCTGAAAGGTCTCATTTGTTTGGATTTTTTTCTCTTATTTAGGTGAGAGATAAAAAAGTGAAGAGGAATCTCAGAGGAAATGCCGAACCTACCAACTGGCAGTACGTCTGTGTGAGTGTCTCCATTTACACCTCCAGCTTGCTCTTAGAGACCTTTGAGCCATATTTAAAAGGTATTTTGGTAGGTGGTGGCTGCTGACTATGTGCATTTCTTCTTCCTTTTCTTTTCTGTGCTCGTTTGGGATCACTGCTGAATGTGACCAATAAAGAAACTGGTGAGGAAGAGTTGAGGAACCAGCTTTTGAAATTGTCAAGCTGATCTGTAGGGTTCTTTTCCTATTGGATTTGTAAAAATGGGTACATCACCAGAGTTAACATTCTTCAGAAAACAGCAAGATTGTCCTCCTTGCAGTGAGGCATCTGTATTTTAACAGAGGTGTTTGATGGTGCTGTAAAGGAGCAAGATGCACAGTGACTCACAACGAAGTCGTTTAAGCTGGGAGTACATATGGCTGATTCCTAGAAATAAAATAACTAAGGTTTTGTTTTGTAGGAAAATCTAATCCCATTTTGCGGGTCAATAGGATAAATACCAAGAACTCAATACAGATGAATACCAAAACCCCAGAAAGGCAGGAAACAGGACTGGGCCTCTCGGGACTGATGGATGCCATAGCCCAGCAGCCCCTGGATGTATTTGCCTGCCTGAACTCAGCCCTTGCCTGGGCCCCAGGGTGGGCTGCTCTGGGTATCTCTCACAGCATTCCAGGGAGGATCCTGCTCCTTCCCAGAGTCCTGCAAGCACCTTCTGGGGGCACCCAGACACCTCCCAGGCCGTTAGGCCCCCCTGGCACAGTGCAGACAGGGATGGACTCCAAACTTCCTTGGAAGGCGGAGGCAGGAGAGCATCGCCCACCATCTTCTCTGCAGCTGCCCTCCGTGCTGGGCAGACCCTGCTGGGGCACTCAGGCTCTCGGTTCCAGGCAGGCTGGAGCTCCCGTGCAAACCCAGCACTCGCCGTGTCCCCTCTCGGATGAAATGTCAAGGAAAGGACACAGCACTGCGTGGAAAACGTGAACTTTATTCAGTTAACTATTCCTAAAATCTACAAAACAGGGGGACTAGAAGACTACGGGGTAAGACACTTATGCCTAAAATACTTGAACTTTGAGAAAGGAAACACCGAGGGAAATTTCAACTTCTTGTGGGAAAGGTGTCGGGGAATGGGGAATGCTATGACTAAGGCTGGGGTGTCTCTAACTCCTGAGGTGGGGATGTCGCAGTGCCCGGGCTGAGCGCTGGTCACACATCCCCGCAAGACTCCGCGCTGGGGCTGGAGGTGAGCGCTGAGGGAGGCGGGAGTCGGCTCCTGTGTCACCCGGCCCCTGTGCTGAGGGAGGCGGGAGTCTGCTCCTGTGTCACCCGGGCCCTGTGCTGAGGGAGGCGGGATCTGCTCCTGTCTCACAGGGCCCCCCGCGCTGCTCTCCTGGCCCGGGGCCGCTGCTGAGGGCGGTACCGCAGGCACAGCCGCAGCAGGGCGCGGTTTTGCCTCAGCAGCCGCAGCAGCTCCCTGGAGCAGCCGCATCCCCGGCGGCAGCAGCGGGGCCCTGCCCGGGCCGGGCGGCTCCGGCGCTTCTCCTGCAAGGCAAAGCACGGGGATCCCGATGGGAGGGGCGCAGCGGGGCCCGGGCCTCCGCCAGAGAATCTCGGGCCTGGCTGGGCTGCCTGGGGCGGAGGCTGCGGCGAGCGGAGCTGCGGCCGCCTCTCTCGGTGCCGTCCCTGGGCTCAGCCTCGGGCGCGGTTGCTGCCCAGAGGTTCCGCTCCCCTCTGCCACGGGGCCTTGGCCGAGGGGCTGCCCGAGAGGCCCGGCAGCCTCGGGCTCTGCCCCGTCCTGCCTGCCTGCCCCCCTCCCTCACCTCTCTCCAGCGTCTCCAGAGCCTCCTGCCAAGGTAGCATCCCAGGACAATGCCCATGATCAGGAGCTCCCCCAGGAAGCACGTCCAGGACACCAGCGCCATGTCCACCCACGGGGCGGCCTCAGGCTCCGTGTCCTGCAGCTCCAGCTCCTCGGGAAGCAGACCCGAGGCACCCATGTCCCGCTCAGGACGGCTGGAGGGGTCGAGCGGATGGACTAGGAGCATCAGCAGGTACACCTGCAGCGTCCAGGAGAAGCCCTGGCCGGCCATGGTGCTCTGCTCTGCGCAAGGAGCTGCCACCACCACGAGAGCTCTGGGTGTCGCTCCACACCGAGGTCTGCCCAGGTTCTGGGCACGGAGTGGCTGGGGACAGTTGCCAGCCACCGTGCTGTCCCCAGAGGCTGTGATGTCACAAATGGCAGAATGCGCTGGCTTGGAAGAGCCCTGCGAGGTCAAGTTCCGACCCATGGCCACCTGTGGCCACCATGGCAAGCAGACTGGAGCCTGAAGTGCTGCCGCCAGGTTTCCCTTGAACACCTCTGATGATGGTGACTCCACCAGCACCCCCAGGGCAGAGAATTCCCAAACCTGCTGCCCCTTTCTGGGCCAAAGTTCTTCCAAATGTCCAGTGTGAACCTCCCTTGGCACAGCTTCAAACCCTTGTTGGCATCTGCTCTCTCGTGTCCTCGCCCATCTCTGAGAAGGCTGGCGCTGCCGTGTTGGTGACTCGCTGGGTGTGGGAGAAGAGGCTGTGCCAGTGAGTGCTGCTCAGCTTTTAGCCACTCCAAGGAGCACTGGGTTGTGCCTGCAGTGGAAAGGAACATTCAAGCATGTTGCCGTTTCTTACAGGTTTTACCCCAGATTTTCATGAACAGCTGTCCTAGTGAGAGCAAGTCTGTTTGCATGAGTATTTGGAGGGTAATAGAACACAATGTTATCTCAGGGAAATTCTGCTGGTTGTGTTTTACTGAGGTTTTGAGATGAGTTGCAAATCCCAAACATTTTCTCCTTGGGGAGGTAGTAATTTCACAGTTTCGGTTGTGGAGATATTGATTACCCCATGTTGAGGACCTAATGTAGCTTTCAGCACCACAAACTTTAAACACCCAGTGATTGTCCTTGAACCAAAAACATTTCACCTCTTTTCTGTGGACAGGAATTGCTTCTGTGTTATGTCACATAATCCATTAAAAATTTCATGCCTGGAACAAGTCCATAGTGCTGTGTGATTTCCTTGGTACTGTTCTTTGGAATGGTTTTGCCCCCATTTTCTGAAGCTGCCCACGGACAGGTAACAGATGTGTGAGAAGTTCTGGAAGGCAAGCTGGTGTAGGTCTTTGCCTCCTGTTTAGAGGTCTGAGGTGAGTGTGAGTCACAGAGCTGATCTCACATGATGTTGAAAACACGATTTAACCTTTTTGCAGCAGGATGTGTTGATAGAATCAAAGCAGAGCATTGACACTAGTAAATGAATTAAAATGGGTATCTGGAATGTGTTTATTTGATTGTTATGCTAATATTGTGGTAATAATTATGATGTCTGAGCACTAACCAAGCTAACACCTGCTTTCTGTCTCTAATGTGGGGAATAGGTTTTAAGAATTATGTTTTCTCTCACAGCTGAGCAATGTGCTGTTCCCAGGCTGCATCTTAATATCACTTTGCTTTTGCAGCAGAGCAGTTTCACCTGAAGATGATTTTCCTTGCCCTCACTTGAATTTTTACTTGATGTGTTGTTGTCTGGCAGGTTGACCTTTTCAGATTCTGTGCTGCGAAATGTTGCTGCTAAGGAGAGTTGGTGCTTTTCTAGCTGTTATTTAAAATATTGAAAGATGAATGGTTTCTAATGAAGTTACAGAGCTGCACATTATCAGGAACTGAACTTGTTCCCTGCTTGTATCTAGAAAAACAGGTTGGTGCCAATTGAACTCCTGAAATATTATGCGGAGATCAGGAGCGGCCACCCCAAGTGGTATTCAATTCTGGGAAACATAATTTTTGTTAGAAATCATTTTTGCTTTAATAATGCCAGCCTATTACATCCCAAAACTGGCAAGCTGTGTCCTTGACCATCTGCAGTTGTGTTATATTAATCATGGGGTTTTGTGTTAACCATGGGCAGCTTGAGTTTCCTGCCTTGTTATCACTTCTTCCAACCCCAGGTTTATGCACTCGCTGGCTTGTTCTTTACATTTAAAGATGGTGTATCTTAGGCACGTGACTTGATGTTATTGTGAACTGTGAAAACAACACCTTTGGTCTGTCTTCATTTGGTTCAGGGATTCCTGGGAAAGGACTGGGGGATTTTGTGGTTTAAGGTGTGACAGAAGAAGTTCAGTAGCCTTGGCAGGTAAGTGTGCCAGCTGACACAATGAATATACACAGACACCCGTGCTTCAGCTGGAACGTGCACTGTTGGAGTTTGCTGCTGCTCTGGGCTGTTTGGTTTTGTTGGTCTGTGAATCCATGCTCTACACAGTATCATTTGTCAGAACTCCATTTCACTTTTACAGTCCCTCTGTTTTCCCACTTCTGAATTATGGTTTCCTCCGTGGCTTTTATATGGGGAATTCTTGGTGATAAAAATAATACATGGTCCATAGTGTTTTATGTTTCTGATTGGATTTTTTTTCTAGTTTTTTAATAATTACCTTTCCTTTTTATCCTGGGGCAAAGTGCATTTACAGTTTCAGTCGGTTTTTCCAATTGCTAATCCTACTCAAGCACTAAATAAGGAAAAAATATCCCCTAGTTTCATGGAAAATATTCTGTGTTCTTGGGTACCTTTAAATTAATTAAAATATGCTCATATTGCTCTCTGGTTAATTTCCTAACTTACTTTGGTAGAGTTTAGAAATCCCTTAATATGAAATAGGTAGTGAAGAGTGCCTGCCTTCCTGTGTTTAACTGCTGGGTGAGCATCCCAGGCGTAGTTCAGAGATTTGCTTTTAAACATCCCTTATTCCTTCTGAAATATCTCATTTTGCTTGTTTGTAGTTGTGTTAGAACATAAGGAGGAGGGGGATCATCCTGAAAAATTTTTCATCTAAACTGAATTTCACCCCAATAGTGACTGCTCGTTTGTTCTCTCAAGGCATGAAGGACACTGGGAATTTCTCAAGAGACTCTTTTTTTTTGGGACAGCAGCCATTTCTGTTTGGCTCCATGAGAAGCTTTGCACAGTCGTGCTGGAGCTCTGAAGGGCAGGGACATTCCACGAGGATGAGTAATAAATAATTCCTATACCTTGCACTGTTTCAAACCTAACTCAGCAGAAGGAATTGTTTCCCTGATTATCAGTTTGATGGTGCTCCTGCCAAGTTCTGCTGTTGAAGAGCACCAGCCTAGGATGTGTGAGGGGTTTCTGTGGAGGAGAAGCAGCTTTGGGACTGGACCTTTGTCTAGTGGGCAGCCCTGTGGTTTTAAGCAGGAGGGACCTGGAATTTCCTAAGGATTTGGAAGATGAGGAGGTTTGCTGCTAGAGGTGTGAGGGGGAAAAGTCTTCTGCATTCAGGGAGCAACGATGAGAGAAGGTACTGGAACACCCCTGAAGAGGGTGTTGCTGCTGCTGCACATGATTCTCCTGGAGCTCAGCTGATGCACACAGGATTTTTGACTAAAAGGATTGCAACTAAACGGAATGCAGTCATTTTTCTTGTCATTTAGTGAGGCATCTTTTGATCCACGATGAGCTGCGGGCTCACTGTGCAAGGCTGAAAGTAAATGAGATGCTCTAAAGAGATTTTGGTCTTTGTGGCTTATTGAAGGTGGATAGGACATAATTCCTTTGCTCATTGGGACTGCATAGTTTAGTTTTATCTGCTCTGTTTCTAAGCAGTGCTAAAAAATGCTATTTCCCTTCATTCTGATGGCAGCAGAGGGTCAGCTGATTAATATGGATCTAAGTAAGGTTTGTACAGTAAAATAAATAGTGTAGAAACCTGTTAGACAGCCCTACAGTCAATCTTAAGAGAAAAGAAAGAAGCTAAACTTCCATTTTAACTTTAGAGGTGATTCTTCTGTCCTGCCTGCTTTTCCCATACTGGGTATGTAACCATCACACCTCATTTTGATCCTTACCCCTGCCTGCACCTGCCTTCTGCTGCTCACCTTTGCTTTCCTGTCAGATGGAATCACTGAGATAGAGAAGATGGCCTTATTTAATTTACTGCATTAAAATGTCTTAGCAGTTTTTAAAATTTAAAATTTTAAATTTACAGTTTATCTTTGGCTGAATACTGGTGCTGGCTCATACCTAAGGTAGGAAATGTAGATGGAAATGCTATACTGAGCATAATTATGTTAGGAGGAGCAGTTATTGCTGCACTGCTAGGATAAAGATTAAATTGAGCCTGTGGGACAATCTGCCTGATTATACCAATTGGTGCTGTGCTTGTAACGCTCAGTTACTTTTTTTCCTCAGAACTGTGGAAGAGCACTCGGCCATCTGACGTGGCCAAGCCGTTACTGCAGCTTCACATTGCCGTGCTGGGGCGTGTGTGAGTGGCCAGTTCAGCCCTGAACTCCCCATTTATGCACGTGGCTCTTACAGCCCCTTGTTATGGTGATGTCCATTTGGGATGAGAACATATCCATCTCAGAAACGTCATTAGCAGCTGCTGATTGCAGGAGAATCAAAACCCACTAGTAACTTGTTAGGGTTAGTAATCTACCTGAGGAATACAGAAACAATGAACTGATCTGAAAGAATGCTGCTGTGTTAAAGGACTCATTCAGATATCATCAAATTGTGCCAAAGCCAACGTCCTTGGGTGTGAGAGACACTGAACATTTCCCTGCCCAGTGTAAGAAATTAAATTCTCTCCCAGAAAAGGGATGATCATCATTAGATTTCAAGAAAGCACCCAGGAAAAGGACATTTGGCATGGAGGGCAAGCGATCTTGTCTAAGACTGAGCCAGAGAAGTGATAGTCTAGTGAGGCCAGTTATTTATCTTCTCCCTGTAGCCCTGATGCCTTAGCAGGCGGAAAAACTTCACTTTTTCCCTACCTGACTTTGAAGACAATTTCCCAGCTGGTTGCCTGTAAAACTCCTGTCATCCTGGGCATCTGGCTTTGTGTGCATTTCTGTCTGGATGCTCTGAATCATTGGGAGGCACTCCAACTCCAACGTGGCTAGAAAGCAAGGGCAGAAGAGATTTACAAGTCTTGTGCAGCAGGATGCCGGCCTTGTTTCTAAGCATCTTTGTCCTTTTTTTTTTTCCACTGCATGTGTGATGGAAGTCAAAGTGTCCATTAGAAAAGGTTGCCTTTTAAAAACAAAGATTCATCCCTCAAAAGAGCCATACAAATGAAGAAACACAGCCCCAAACCCAAAGCAGATATTCTGAGAATATGATTGTTCTGATTGTTTCTTTGTTGAAATGTTACTTTTCCACTTACCATTTAAGGAAATAATACGAACCCTCCTCAAAACCAGGAAGCCTAGAGATCTTCAAGTAGGAGTAAATAGAGAGGGTGAGTGGATGAAGAAAGGCTGTTCAGAAAGGTTAAATGTAGTTAAAAGGAAGCAGCCAAAAAGATCTGGATTTTTATAGCAATTTTACTAAATGTTTACTGTGTCATTAGCAGATAAGTCTGTTAATCTCTCTATTGCATTATTTGATAGTGTTGACAGTCTGTGGCTATAGCAGTGTGCAATATTTGGGTCAGATTGTTTTTAAGCAGTTAATTGTCTGCCCAACTGAATGCTCAAGCATAATCAGGCTGATTATGTTCAAGCAGTTGAAAGTTCAATGTACAGTGAGAAATAGGATAGCAATTCTCTTCTAAATTCCTTTTTATGAGCCACAGGAGGTACTTTTGCTCAGGACTGGAATCCTGGATAATCTGTATCATCAACACAGTTCTGGTTTTAGTTCCTAACATGTTTTTGAGAAAAAAATCAGCCCGCAAATGATTGAAGTCAATTTTTATGTTAATCCTCAGGCAGCTATGAGTGGGAGACACCTGTGATTTCAGACTTGTAAAACAAAGAAAAGTTCTGTAGTTAAAATTCTGAGCCCTGAAAGTACAAGAGAACTGCTTCTTCCAGGTATTCACTAAAACCACATTCCAGCACAGCCCAAAGAAGGTGCCTGTGCATTAAAAGTATGGGATTACATGAGGCTTTTTAAACACTTTGTTTTATTGGCCTTTGAATATATGTGATATTTCAATATCTGGTGTATGTGTCATTGAAATCCCCACTATTTTGTCTTTTAAAATATGTTCTTAAGAAGGCTCTTTTCCAAGATGTATCTGGTGCAAGGAATATGCTCTCAGAATCAGTAATTTGATATGAAGAGTTATTCTCTTGGTTCTCTAGCAATGGTGTGCAGGCAGGTAAGTTGTGCAGTTTTTATGTCTGAAGGGAAATATTTCTTCCTCTGGGTTTTGGGCAAAGGTGTCTTACTGAACACCTGGGGCTGTTGTGTTTGGCCCTTCTGGCTGATGTCACACGGATTCCCTGAGCACAGCTGAGAACAACAGAAGGACAGCAGAGAATTTTTATTAACTTAACAGCATATCTGAAATACAGAATCAACTTCTGCTTCATCAGCTTCATGATGGGTGAATGTATTCAAATAACAAATATGTGTAAACATTATTTTTCTGAATCAGTTTGACTTCTTTTTCCAGGAGCTCTACACCTGTTGATTTAATCTAGTTGAAAGGTAATTTTTTCTTCTAATCAGAACTTTAAAAAGTTATTTTTTCCAGTTTCCTTGTAAAGCAATATTCCCTTCAAAAAGATAACACAAATGCTCTGAAGCACTGAGGTCCCTGTGCATTGGAATGAATCCAGTGGCATTCTCATTGCGTTGTTGGGTTGAATCACAGCCATGTGTTAATTTTATTTGGTTTGAACCACTTTGACCTGGTTCACTTGGAGTCTGACAGAATTCAGTTTTGACACAAAGCTCAGGTAAATTTAAAAGAAAAAGGAAATCCAGACTCTGCTTTTTGTCAATACGTCTTTATGATCTCTCCTCCACAAGAGGCTCATGCTCCTCTGATGTGGGATTATAGATAATGGGGAATTGTTCTGCTGCCGAGCTGATCACAGAAATGGGAGGAGATGAATGAAGTCATCAAACAGGTTTAAAACAGCAGCTTTTATTTCACAGCACCTTTAAGATGGTGCTTCAGAAAAACTGAAATCTTGCTGCAAAGCCTCACGGGACTGAAAAAGAAAACTGCTTGAGAGGTTTAAACCCAGCACTTGTTCTGTGTTTTCTAGACTGTTCCCTGTTTTCTGAATTCTCCCTGTTGATGGCAAGTGCCTTGGTAACAGCAGGTGATGGCTGGTTGTATGGAGTTTTCCCCTGAAATATTTAATTTCAACATTATCTGTGATAGACACAGACTCTTGCTGGTAGATATTATTTCAAGGCAGAGATCATATCCATCCTCAGCACCAAGTTTACTTGTTTTAATGGGGCATTCCTCTGCAATTTCCCATTATCTTAAGTTCTCCTTCCTCACCTACTTGTATTTCAGATGGGTCATCTTTCTTCCTAAAAATTAATTTCCCAGAGTCCTCTTATTATTTCTCCAACTTGGGGATCTCCTGAGCATAAATGACTGCTCTGACATGGGTGTTCCCCTCTGTTCCAAAGCTTTTTTTGGTTTTGGTTCAATGCAGGATTTATTCAGTGAGGAGGAAATACCCCTGAGAATCATTCAGGGCCCACCCCGGCACCTACAGAAAGAGCCCTCCCCTTGTGAGCTGGAAGGATCTCCCTTCCTTCCAAGAAAGCCCCATCTGAAATTGTTTCCCCACACAAACCTTGCCCTGCATTCTCCATCTCACTGGACAGGCTCCAGCACCTGCTGTGGGTGACACAAATGTGCTGAGAATACCAAGCACCCCCTGTCCTCAGTCACAAAGGCACTGTCAGAGACTAAATGGTCAAAAGAAAATTTGTTAAAACACGTTGAGAAGTAAAAAGCAACAATCATGAGGGCCAGATGGTGCTCACATAAAGCCTGAAAGAATTAATCACGGTGTTCTGTAGGCTGGTAGCAAGAATATGTTTGCTATATTTAAATGAAGATACTTTACGGAAGAGTTTCAGAGTAATGAGAATTTCCTTAAAACTCTGTGTCAAAATTACATGGAAAGAACTGTGGGCCAAATGCCTCAGACCAAAATACCTTGGTTCAAGCATTTAGGTGCTTAGCCCAAATGTCCTTCCCTTCCTTGTCTTTCCTGTTGAATATTTTAGCCCTTGTGGCTTCATCTGGTGAAGATTTTAATTTAAGTATCAAAGAAAAGAATAAAGGCACACTGTGCAGTAAGCTGCAAGCTAATATATTTTAGTACTTTATAAATTGCTGCTCTGAGCCCTGATCTCAGTGACATCCCCAATGGTTTCAGCTGAGCCGTGATTCTGAGCTTTGGAATGCTATTTGTTCACTGTTGCTTTCACTACCAGGTTACAGTTTAAGTGGCTGTGAAAAACTTCTTCATTCCTTAAGACAGCTTCCTGTGTTTCCACCTTTAAAGTATATTTAAAAACTCATTAAACAATTCTTTGAGAGTTCTGCTGCAATAATTTGGATGCTTTTGGTGCATTTTTGCTCCTGCCACATTTCCTCCTCTTTTAAAAAAATGCTGTCATTATTCATTCCATTGTCACATTTCCCATTGAAATCAGTGAACTCTGCAATGAACTCTGCATTTCTTGCAATTAAAAACAAAACCTAAACCAACCATCAGCAGCCAACTCCAACCATGCCACATCTTCCTTTCCATAAATGAAAGTGAGTTTCTCTAATTTACTCTTGAACAGCTTGCAGGGGGAAAGAACTAAAAGAAAAAAAGGCAATGGCTGATCTTCCTTCTTCCTTTTCCTCGAAGAGGAGGACAACAGGATTTCTGATAGATTTTCCCTTGGAAGACAAATGAGAACATTCCAAGCTTTGTGGATTGGAAATCAATGTGCATAAAGCAAGAAAAATGGGCAATGTTATCAAGCCCAGAGTTTGCACAGGCAGTGAACTCCAGAAAAAATGGGCCATTTTCCCATCTCTGTCTAAGCTGGCGTGCTCCAACAAAACTGGCTCCATCTGTGATTGCCCCTCCTGCCCCAGCCCACAGGGTTTGTGCTGCCTTAGGCTGACCCACCTGTGTCCTGAGAAAGTTCAGTGCAGTTTTTGCTATTATCCAGTGTTGTGGGGGGTTTTTAAAGGGTGGTCATCAACAGTGCTTTTCTTCTGTATATGAAATGGTTGCCCACACTTTGTCATATTTTATATATTTCTTTTCTAGAACTTACCCATAAATCCCCTCTCTTTGCGTCAGCGAAGTTCCATAATGGCAGCAGTATTAGGGAAAATATTTGTAGCCAAGAGCATCCACCTCAATCCAGTTGACTTCTGTGGTGATGCGTAAGTCCCACAAGCAATTTTAGGACGGAGCATTGATTGTTCTTTTCCATCAGGGACATAACATCAGCAAGGTTTTGCACCAATCTGTTGTGCTTTTGAAGTAAGAAAGTGGCTCTTGGAATTCTTACCCATTCTGTCCTGGCATATTCCATGTGTGGAATGTAATCAGGTTTATTTGGAGGACTCTCCAGAATGTCTGTCAAGGGACAGGGTGTGGGTGGAATCCTGGCCCTGTTGAAAGAGATGAGAAGTTTCCACTGGAATAAAGTTCCAGTTTTTACCTGGGGTTTTGTGCACATGAGATAAGCAGCAGGCAAAGTTCCTTGGTTGTGGATATTTCTTATCTCAGAGGGAAGTTGTCATAAGAAACGAAGCATTTAGAATCTTCTGACATGAACATTGTTGTCAATTCTCAGAGTGGCAAAAGAGCTACCACCTGAGTCAGTGAAAAATCTGGATAGTTGTAGCAAGCAGCAAGGGTCCATCTTTAGGAAATATTCCTTATTGTCAAACTGAGCAGGATTTCTTGGCACTGAAGCTCTCATTCTGCCTTGGAAAATGTGTTTCTTCATTTATATGAGATAAGAATTTAATGAAAATCTCTTTCCCTGGAGAGGAAGTTCTTTCATTAGTGCAGGAGTAACTGTAGGTTAATTTTCAAGGTTTTTGCAGTCAAATTATTCTAATCTGCCAGAAAATTTACCTGGATAGAGATGAAGACATTGCCTTTTGACATTCATTTGAATAACAGAAAGTCACACTATTTTCTTACTTAATCTGTGAAGCAATATTCAGTCTAAATCCCTAAAATTGCACTTCTGCCTTTAAATGTTAACATCATACAGGAAATCAGAGCTGGGGAAAGTTCTGGACTCTTCTCCATGGAAACAGCACCGGTCATTATCCCTGGGATAGGGAAGATTTTAAAGTTAAACCAAAGGAACTCTGCCCTCTTTCAGTATCCCAATAGGGCTGGAAAATTTAGGGGATAACGTATAGATAATCAGTCAATGTTATTTCTCTGCTTATAAATAATGCTACAATCAGCTCCACAAACTGAGTTCTATTCTCAGCCTCTCTTCTGTTGTCAAAAGAATTTAAAATCTGCCAAACTGAAAACAAGCAAGTAAAGCACACTTGGCTTATTCTGCCTTGAGTATGTCATAACTTTCCTCAGTCTGCTGGCTGTGCCACTCTGAAATGAATTACAGTTGTTTTTGCTGTATAGGAGAGTATCTGCTGATAGTATACCATCTTGTCATCCATTGCAAAAACACTTGTGGCTGCTGATAGCTCTGGAGTCTTGAATTTTGAACAAGGAATTCAATTTTGAAATGACTGCTTCCCACTTCTCTTAAATGTTCCATTACAAAATCCTTCAATGCAATTTGATTTTCATTTCCTTTATCCACCTTCACTGATTAAAGGTAAAAATGCAAATCAATCACTGAAGGTCATTTGGAAGGGAACAGAGATTATGAAATTACCTGTCCACATCTAGAACCCTGTGTGCAGTTCCAGTTTCTTTATCTCAAGAAGAGCATCAGAAGCAGGGAACAGTTTCTCCTGTGTATGTAGGACATGGATATGTGTCTATGTAAAGAGACTTTTACTGACATTGAGGGGAACAGGAGATGGGAAGCGAGCAAAGAACAGAACTGGAGTCAGGCTGGAGTGCAGAGTGGGGCTGGTGATTTGCCAAGTCCAGAAATGGGAGGTTGTGTTGTTAAATCAAGTCACATCTCTCCCAAAGGACAGTGAAAACAGAAGTGACCAAATTTTTGTAGCTTCCCATGAGTCAAAGAAAACAGATTTCCATCAAAGCATGCCTGTTCTTTCATGAGTGTGAGGTTGTAGCATGTCTCTCATTCCTGTTTGCTGCTTTGGTCAGTTTTGTGTATTTTGTTGCATATTTTGCTGCAATAATCTCAAGATGGAAATGGCAGAGATGGATCATCACTGCAAAGATGATCATCACAGCAGGCAGCTGCTAAGAGACAGCACTCAGGAATGAATAAGGAGCCCATTAATGATGAGGAGAAAAATAAAAAGTACCAGAGAAAAATACCAGCACACACAGTTCAAACCATGGGGACATCAAGGAGGAAAGCAAGTCCATGGATATTTTCCAGCTGTTGTTCTAATTTAATTCTCTTCACCACTGTGTATATGAAAATAGAGTATCTAGCACTTGCAGAAATTTCCTTTGCTTGTGTGAAACATTTGTGTAAAAAAGTAGTCAATATTTTATCTGGACTGTCTTGTACCAATTTTTAAAAAATAGATTTATTTTCTTGAAAGGGGAAAAGTTAGGTGATCAGACCAGTCTCGGTTATCAACATTGCTAAGAAAGGAATCAGTCTAAGCTGAATTTAGTGGTAAGGGAACCTAACAGTGTTGTTTCTCTGGTAACAGAAAAATTGTGCCAAGAGATCAATGTGTTCACAGTCAAGGCCATTAAAATTCTCTTTTTGCAGTATAGTTTTGCTTTGTTGCTGATATCTTTTTCTCTGCACTTCTCACTGGCTTTGTAAATTTTACTGAAAAATAATCTTCTTTTCTTTCTCAGATAAAATTATTTTTCAGCTGTGGACAAAGCCAGGATTTTTTCTAGATGAAATAGCCTGAAGTTTGTTGGTTTATTTGTAAATGCCACTTTGAGCTGTGCCTTTGGCCCGATCAATGCATTGCTGAGCCTCCAGCTCTGTGCTCCTGCATGGCCCCAGGTCCCTGTTTGTGGGACTGGATGTCAGCTTTGGGAAAAGCCCTGGCCTGGCACGGGGCTGAGGGGTGTGTGCCCTGTTTGGAGAGAAAAGCTGTTACTGATTTTTGTGCTTGTTTATGGCAATAGGAAATGAAATATTCCTGGATGGCAGAAAGAGCAACATGGAACCAGAATAACCTGTTAATGATGAGAAGGGTACTTGGATAAAGAGTCCCAGAAGGGTCACCAGGAAAAAGAGGCTGCTTTTTAATTCAAGGAGCAAAGTGGAGGCACTTGGTAAATTGATGACAACTACTGACTTGTTTATACTACTGCAAAAAGCAACACAGGGGAATAACATCCACAAGCACATCTTGAAGGTTTTGCATAGTACAGGGAAGGAAAATGGCAGTCAGAAAAGCATACAGAATCCAGATGAAGTATGAGTTGGTTCATTATAAGTGAGAGCTATAGGCAAGAACATGCCTGTGACTGAAGTTGTTGCTTTTAAGAGGACATATTTTGTTTCACAGGAGCTCTTAGTGTGCTGTCAATTGCTTGGATATAAACGGGGAAAGATTTAGAGTTAAAAGAGGGAAATCTATCACAAATGTATATAAAAAGTGTGGGAAAGGGGAGGAAAAGTATATAAAGAACTCTAAAAATATGAGACGTTTGTTTCCAGAAAAGTGCAGGATTGAATAAGAACTCCCAAAGACTAGAATGAATGGATTGATGAAGAAACACAGGGCTAAAACCACATCTGACAAAAGTAAAACAAAGTCAGATTTCACAAAGATGTTTAAACCATGTTTTCTGGTAGGCTTGGAGTGATTCTGACGGCAGCCTGCCCCACGATCCTCACCTTTCTGCCCCAATGGCCGCTGATCCTGAAGGCCCGGGCCGTGTGTGCGGGGCCGGGCCCGGGGCCTTGGGGCTCTCTGGGCGGGAGCTTTGGAAGCCTCAGGGCCCGGTGGCGCCGGGCGCTTCGGTTCGGCTCGGCCAGCTCGGGTTTATTGACCCGAGCAAAAAGCTTTTCCCTTCCCGGCTCCGAGGAGCTGCGGGAGCGATCTTCCAGCTGCCTGCGGGGAACTGAGGCCGCAGCAGCGGCACCGCCGGGAGCGCAGCCCCGCTCCGGCCCCGGGGCTCGGGCAGGGAAAGCGCAAGGGGGGAGAGAGGGAGAGGAGACAGGGAGAGGCTCCAGCCCCGCTGCTCCGCCCGCCCGGGCTGCCGGGGACAGGAGCTCGACGCCAGAGAGCCCCTGCAGGGGCTGGCTCGGGCTGGAGCTTCCCTCAGGGGGAAAAGGGAAGCTCCGTGGAAGCTCCATTTCCCCCAGGGGGAAAAGGGAAGCTCCATTTCCCTCAGAGGGAAAAGGGGAAGCACCGTGGAGGCTCCGTTTCCCTGAGGGGGAAAAGGGGAAGCTCCGTGGAAGCTCCATTTCCCTCAGAGCGAAAGCCGGCGCACCACGAGTGAGGAAGGGAGATTTCTTCAGCATCTGCCATATTCTCCGGCATGTTGCTGTTAATAAACTGGGTTTTTTTGGTTTTCTTTCCCCCACTTTATTAGCATTAATTTTCTGTTAGTGGAAGGAAATTGTTGAAACTCTTTAGAGAAGAGTACTCATTGCAGAGTGTTCTCTCTTACTTTTGTCCCAAAACTGAGACACCAGTGTGTTTTAATCTTGATAAAATAAAAAGATAATAAAATCTGGGACATTATCAAGTGGAAAATTAGCAAATCATTCAGAGACAACTGAATTATCTTCAAAACTAAAATACTGGGATTTATGAAACAAGGCAATATTTTCTTGATGACATGTAACAGGAATACATAAAGAGCTAAAGACGTGATTGTACCGTTCTGCCCGGGGGTTTCAAGCTGATCTGCTAAGCTCTCAACACCCCAACGTTACACACCAGAATAGCTCAGCATTCGTTAGGAGGCATAAAAGGAGCAGGAGGCTGATGTGACAGCGTCAGGAACAAAAAAGGTTTAATAAAGGCAAAATAACAAACTCGAACCGATCCAGGTGCCACAGGCTTGTGCTCCTGGTAAAGACACCTCACAAAAGCGATTTGGTTTCTTTGTTCTGTCCTTTTCTACTAAATGGCCCAGGCGGGACCTTTTGGCTTATGGCCAATGCTGTCCCCAAACTTGTGGTGGAGCCCCAAGGTCCTATCAGTGACTTTTCTACCTGATCACTGGGAGAAGGTTCTGGCTCTTTCCTTTATGGGGGACAGAGGAAAGTTCTGTCACTCTGTCCATGGGCATGGGGGGCACATTCCTACACACACTCACATCATACTGGCAGTAGAGTAGAACAACTTGCAACTGACTTGGCAATCAAGACCTTGTTTTTTCTTTACTAAACCTGCCCTAGCAAAATTCATAAGCTGGTGATAGCTATCCCTACAGTGGAAAATATTTATTGATGTTATTGACAATTTAATATACTTTGTTACTTTGTCAAGCCTTGTTGTTGAGTTTCTTTTGATCCTGAGACACCTGGGGCTACTTTTGCTTCCTAAGGAATTAAACTGGCAAGCACTTAGAATCCGATTTTGGGTGTGTTATGAATGAAATTGCCAATTTAATTTGTCAATAATTTGCAAGAGCCAAATTATGATATAAAAACAAAGTACAAAATTTATTTCGCGCAAATTGACAGAATTTCGGTAAGCCACGGATCGGACAGAGTCTAGCCCGGGAACAGACCCTGGGTGACGCGCTGAGCAACCCCAAGCACTGGCAGCTTCGGAGTGCGGCAGGCACACCGAGTTTCCTCCACACACGTTTTTATCCTATTTTTCTTGCCGCGGGCTAGGAAGTCCATTGTCCTTTTCATAACCAAACAAGTTCCAAAGGTTTCTCCGGTCTAGTAGAATGCTATCTGATGGAAGGTGGTCCTGTCCTCGATGTCTTCGGGAATAATTCATCGGCTTCTGGTCTTGTGCTAGACAGGACTAATCTTAACAATACACAGTCTCATCCTGAGAGAGAGATCCTTGTTATCACCCTGAATTCCCGATACTCAGCTCTTACTGGAAATCTCTTTTACAAACCGAGAGGCTTCCCAGAAGTGTTTTAAAATTCTAAATGGTGTGTTCTCCCCCCCTCCAGTCGGGAGTGTCCAGGTGTACTGCCGATGGCGTAATTCCCTGTGTAGTTGCAGTCTCGAAATCAAGGGTCCCTGTTGTGTTTCACATGTAAATGGAGTCTATCGGTATGGTATGTGTTGGGATTTTACTGCAGACTGATTTTTCTTGGTTTTTCCCTGAGAACATGTCCAGACGTAACTCTCCTTGTATCCCCTTTTACTTTAATATATATCTACTTTAATATTTTATATTATTCTGAATCTATCCCTCTATTCTAATAAATATGAATTTTGACATCTATTCATAACAGGTGTATGGATGCAGAAGATTTTATAATTCACTTCTGAAAAGCATAATAATAATAATAATTAAGATTTCAGATAGAAATTTTAGTCTTTAACAAGATAAGTGGAATTTTTATTATGTGATTTTTTTTTTTTTTTAATTCCTGGGTAAATTGAATGAGGCTTTTGGAGAAAGCATGAGCTGGGTTTTGTATTGAGTTTGATAAACTGTGATTCTGCTCTCCTTTCACTTTCTGCTGGAACTTGTAGTGGACTTATTATGTCTAAGTATAATTTTGTAATAATTATCTTTCAATATGAGCCTTTCTCACTTGCTGTTCTGGAGGGAGGGGAATGGAGAAAAAACACCTACTGTCCTGAATACAATTTAAATTTCATACTGATGATTTGGCCCTTTCCAAGATTCCACTGAGCACTGGATCTGGTTGAAACTGAGGGGACTACTCATGACTCAGGTATGAAAACTGCATTTCGTTCCCTGTATTAGGAGTTTTCTCTTGGCCACAAAATAGTTAAGAAAAAAAAAAAAAAGATTAAATGGGTTTAAATTTTCTTGTGCAATGTTCAGTTTGTTCCTCTTTGTGGAGAAATCTTAGCAAATGTGGGACATCTGAAAAACTTGGAACTGTGTCTTTATTGTTGAGGCTGTTGTGAGTGCGATTGCCAATTGAATTTTATCAATAATTTGCCAGAGCCAAATTATGATATAAAAACAAAGTACAAAATTTATTTCGCGCAAATTGACAAAATTTCGGTAAGCCACGGATCGGACAGGGTCTAGCCCGGGAAATAGACCCTGGGTGACGCCCTGAGCAACTCTAAGCACTGGCAGCTTCAGAGTGCGGCGAGCACACCAGCTTTCTCCATGTAGGTCTTTTTATCCCATTTTTTCTGCCGCGGGCTAGGAAGTCCATTGTCCTTTTCATAACCAAACAAGTTTCCAATGTTTCTCCGGTCCAGTAGAATGGTATCTGATGGAAGGTGGTCCTGTCCTCGATGTCTTCGGGAATAATTCATCGACTTTTGGTCTTGTGCTAGACAGGATTAATCTTAACAATACACAATCACATCCCGAGAGAGATATCCTTATCATCCGATACTCAGTTCTTACTGGAAATCTCTTTTGCAAACCGAAGTTTCCCAGAACTGTTTTAAAATTCTAGTGAGTTTCCCCCTTCAGTCAGGGGATTCAGGTGTGCTGCTGATGACATCATTCCCTGTGGGGCTGCAATTGTGAAACTGACTGTCTCTGTTGGGTTTTTACATGTAAATAGAGTCTATTGGTGTGGTAGGCGTTGGTGCTTTGCTGCACTGACTTTTCTGGTGTATTTCTTTGAGAACATGTCTAAATGTAACTCTCCTTCTACCTTACTCTATACTATTCTGAATCTATTCTTCTACCCTAATAAATATGAATTTTGACACTCATTCATAACATACCCCCACCTCTCAAGTTGCTATTCAAAATTCATATCTTAAATTTTTTTTCCTACTCAATCTATATTGGTAAAAAAATAAAAAGTAAAATTAAACAAAAAAGTCTGTTAAATCCTGTAACAGATCAATTGATTTCCCAATCTTCAAAGGGTACCCCTTTGTAAATCTGAAGGGTACTTCTAATATCCTTTGTCTGTTCCTCAAACCTTGTGAGAGCTTCGGTAGCAAAATCGTCTACCTCTGCTTCCTCTAATCTCATAATTTTGGATATTTGTCCGGGTTTTCCTGTTGCAGCCTCTGGATCTATGGGCATAGTGCTGAGTTGCATACCTTGTACGACTGAATGGATTAGCCTGATAAAACAGGGAATTAAACAGGGTAGAAACAGGATTCCTGTGATGGAACATAAGATGAAAAAAATCAGTTTTTTCCACCAAGCACCATTGAAGAGGTTGTCCCACCATCCCGATTGCAGAATTGAATTCCAAGTTTGTACAGGTACATGTGCTACCCGTTTAATTTCTGCGGCTAATCCTTGGATAGTTTCCCCATAATCGTCAATCTCAATGCAACACTCAGATTCATTAAATTTTCCACAAACCCCTCCTTCTTCTGCGAGCAGATAATCCAGTGCAATCCTGTTTTGATAAACAAAAGCCCTCATTTGAGTATGTTGTTTGGAAAGCAGTGCTAATGCGTCAGCCGTGTGATTGGATACAATCTCTACTACGGCCTGGAGTCGTATCAGTCTGTTTAGTAAATATATGGGAGTTCGGTATCCCCAACTGCCATCCTGTGCCCAGGTGGCTGGACCGTAGTATTCAATTATTCTTTCGGCTGGCCAGTCATCTCCACCCCAAGTTTGTTTCCCCCCAATCTCAGGGAATTTGTTTCTAAGGTCCCGCTTGTTTCTGTTTAGGGTCTCAAACAGTGGGACTCCTAAAGAACTGCTTTCCGTGCGTGGTATGGTAAAGAAAACAGGCCTTATGATCCCCAGAGTGCATGACCCCTTCCATCGAGGATGTAATTCACTATATGCCTTCCTTCCACATATCCAATAGAGCCCATCGGGGGCTTTCCACCTCATTTTGGCATTCCCTGGGTCCTCCCAATACACTTTTAGATCAGGTACCGCTTGGTAAGGGTTAATCCCAGAACCTTTGTTCCAACATAGTTCAAGCTGTTCGTTCTAATCACAATTGTTTCCCCTTATCTGACTCCAATACCCTGCTGGTGGCTCTGGCTGCCACATTGTAACTTTGTCCTTTGAATTTGTTGCCAGGGTGGAGACGCATGGGGTGTACCCCACAACCTCGGTGTATTCCGGGCCGTCTCGGCTAATACAATGAGTTCCAATGACTCTTTGTTCTAGCACCCACCCTTCGGGTCTTTGGATTGTTTTTGAGATTCTGGCAATTTTCCATTTTAGTATTTGTTCTGGGATTAAACTTTTCCCTTTCCAAGGCCAGGTTTCAGCTGATTTCAGTCCCCCGCAAATCCAGCAATTAGTCAATCCCAGTTCTGTGGCGATTTCTTGCATGAGATCTATAAATAAATTTTTATTAGAAGCCGGTAGTCCCATGTTATTATATTGCTTTTCCAGCTGATCGTACTGTTCACTCAAAGTTTTTAACCTTTCTTGTTCGATTCTTTTTCTCCTGAATTCAGCCTCCTGCCTCTTTCGTTCTAAGGTGACTTGTTTCAGTTTGCCCTCTGGATCTAACCCCTCTCTATTTCTTGAAAAACAAAACATTTTGTCATATTGAAAACACCGTCTGTTATCGGTTTCGCTTAAAAGGTCTAAAATGACTGGCTCATTATGTGAAATTGTACTCTCATCCTTTAGGTTTTGTCCCACCCAGTAAGTTTTGTCTCCTATTATACACATTTTGAGTCTCTCATTATCATAGCATAAGCGATTGACTTGTAGGTAAGCCACAAAAACAGATTCCTTTTTATCCCCAACCCAAACTGTTCGATTGCACATTGTGCAGACAGGTAAAGAAAGTATTTCTGTTTCCCTCTTATTTCTGTGATGGCTAAGATCCTCTGGTTGCCTTGCTGGATTGGTCACCTGGTCTGTTTTACTTTTTGATTGTTTTTCATACAGCCCCTCATGAGTGCCGCTTTTAGGGTAAAGTTGGTCTGGTTTTATTTGACCATTCCGTAGACTGGTCTGGCCTTTAGGATCTTCCGTAAGGGAACTGGGGAGGCCTGTTGCGATTCCTCCTGCCGCTTCGGTGATTATGATTAGGCTGAGGAGGACCACTCGGATTCGTATCCCTCTGCCTTGACCATCGCCCGTTGGGTTGCCACCAACGGCGTGGCAAACCATCTTCTCGGCAGCAGGTATATTCTCCCGGGTCCCCTCGCCGATATCTAGCCTCAAATCTCCGTTTGCAGGCCTCCCAATCTCTTTCCCTAATCGTCACTGACCAACAAGGTACTTTAATTCCTTGGCGACACTCTGTGGCAGTTATTTGAGCAGGCGAATTCAGTTTTCCCCTTATCCCGTTAATGTACCAATCATACCACTCTCGCGAATCTAATTCAATTACCCCCGCCCACGTGGCGACTGCCAGGAGGCAACCAGTTAATCTTTGCTCTGTTCTAAGACACCTCCTACACAATCCTTTCGGTCTGTCCCCGTTTAGGCAGTGAGTAACCCAAATTTCATTACAATATTCACACTTAAAATGTACAAAAGGATAACAAGAACATCCCGCGATCCCGCATCGGATTCTGTCCCCGTCGGTCATTTACTTGCTCGGTGTAGCTTAAGTTTGAGGTCCCCAGGGGAGGAGGTGATTCTCCACTCGGGGTGTTGTTCTCCCGCCTCGGCTTTCTTTATTCGCGAAGCGTGTGTCCACCCCTTTTCCGCTGTCCGCACTGCAGTATCTGTTGTTAGGAGGACAAGAAATGGACCTTCTCAGTGAGGGGAGAGGGTGGCCTCTCTCCAAGATTTCACGAAGACTTTATCTCCCGGTTGTATTTTATGAATTGCAAATCCTAATGGAGCACTCTGTGTTATAATCCCTTGTTTCCTTAAATCCAGTAAGTTTTTGCTTATGGCTATAAGGTATGGCTGAACCTGCCTATCTTCAACTAGCGGATGCCCTACCGGTATCCCACATTCATAAGGCATTCCATACATTAGCTCGAAGGGAGACAGCCCAGTTTCAGAATGTGGTTTCGTTCGAATATTTAATAGAGCTATCGGGAGGCATCTCAACCATGACATTTTTGTTTCTAACATTAATTTGGCCAATTGGGTTTTTAGAGTCTGGTTCATTCTCTCTACTTGCCCAGAGCTTTGGGGATGCCACGGTGTATGGTATTCCCATCTTATTCCTAGAGCCTCCGCAAGCTGTTTTATAATTTTGGAAGTAAAGCGTGTTCCTTGATCCGAATCAATGTAATTTACAATCCCAAATCGAGGTATTATTTCTTCTAATAGGTTTTTAGAAACCACTTGGGCTGTCGCCCGTGAACTGGGAAATGCCTCTACCCAACGAGTTAGTTTATCGACTACTACCAATAAATATTTGTATCTTCCTACCTTTGGAAGCTCGGTGAAGTCCACTTGGATCCTTTCGAAAGGCCGGTATGCAATCGGTCGACTTCCCCGTGCTAGTCGACGTCCCCCCGCTCTATTAAATTTCTGGCATGTAACGCAGCCCTGAGTCTCCTGCTTTGCCAACTCGTATATCCCTTTGCAGCCGTAAAATTTTAGGAAGTGTTCCGCGAGAGCCCAAGACCCCCAATGCGTTTGTTGGTGTAACCTCCTCAGGATCTGCCTTGTATATTCTCTAGGGAGGAGTTCCCTCCCATCGGGCAATTTCCATTTGCCGTTGTCTAATCGCCCCCCCATTTTCACATATTCCTCAGTTTCTTCAGGAGTAGGGTGGGGGACAGGGTCAGGTACCCCCTCCCCCTCTGTTGCAGGTACTTGTATCCTTAGTAGTGCGGCCCTTTTTGCTTCTTGGTCAGCTAGATTGTTTCCCTTACTGTGAAAATGTTCCCCCTTTTGATGTCCCTTAACGTGGACAATAGCTATTTCTGTGGGACCTCTTACTGCCTCCAGGATTTCTCTGATAATCTCACCATGTACCAGTTCCCGTCCTCGGGTGCTAATAAGTCCCCGTTCCTCCCAAATTCTTCCAAACGTATGTACTACTCCAAATGCATACTTGGAGTCTGTGTATATGGTGCCTGTTTTTCCTTTTAATCTTTTCAGAGCCTGTAAAACCGCATACAATTCACAGGCTTGGGCAGACCAGCTTCCATTCAGAGGTCCTGACTCAATTACATCTCCATTCTTATCGTTCACTATGGCATAACCTGATTTCTTCTTTCCCTCAATCACCCTAGCTGACCCATCAACAAACCACTTCTCACCTTCTTCTAGTTCTTCTTGTTCTAAGTTAGGCCGAATTTTTGTTTGTACTTCAACTACTTCTATACAGTCGTGAGTGAGAATCCCGGGTGACTCCCCAAATAAGAATTGAGCAGGATTAACCGCTGTGGTGATTCTTAACTCTAAGTCTGGTGAATGTATTAAAATGGCTTCATATTTGAGAAGTCTCGCGTCAGTCAACCATTTGTCTGCTGTCTGCTGCAAAATGCTACGGACGTTATGAGGTGTGAATACTGTCAGTGGAGCTCCAAAGGTTACTTTTTTCGCCTCCTCCACTAACAAAGCTGCTGCCACAATCGCTTGTAAGCAAGTAGGCCAGCCTCTGCTCACAGGGTCCAATAGCTTAGATAAGTACCCAACTGGTTTTCTGTCTCCTGCCCATTCTTGTGTTAATACTCCATGAGCAGTGTGTTCATTAACATTTACAAATAGATGGAAGGGTCTTTTTACATCAGGCAGACTTAACACAGGGGCTGAAATTAAGGTGTCTTTAATTACCGTGAATTTTCTCTCATCCTCTAAAGTCCATGTAATCCTGTCCTCCGTAAGTTTTTCGTATAAAAATTTTACTTTCTCACTGTACCCCTCAATCCATTGCCTGCAATATCCCAAAAGCCCCAGAATCTGCCTTACCTCCTTTTTGGTGACTGGAGGAGGTAAAGCAATTATTCTAGCAACCCGATTTGCATCTAGCTTTTTTTTTCCTTCCGTTAGCCAGTGCCCCAGATATTTCACTTCGGGTTCTGTGAACTGTAGTTTAGATTTGGAAACCTTTAATCCCTTTTCCCCAAGGAAATTTAGGAGGGATATAGTGCATTCCCTTACTGTTTCCTCCTTTTCCCCCGCTATTAGTAGATCATCCACGTATTGGAGCAGTTTAGTTCCTTCGGCAGGAGAAAATTCTGTTAATAGTTGCTCCAGAGCCTGACCAAACAAGTTTGGCGAGTCAACAAACCCCTGAGGCAATCGAGTCCACCTAAGCTGCTGTCTCCTATTTGTTACAGGGTCTTCCCATTGAAACGCAAAGTAATCGCGGCTTTCTTCAGCTAGTGGACAAGACCAGAAAGCATCCTTTAGATCTATGACACTATACCAGATATCTTTGGGGGAAATATTATTAAGTAAAGTATATGGATTAGGTACTGTGGGAAACAGGCTTTTAGTTCGGCTGTTCACGGCTCGTAAGTCCTGAACCAGTCGGTAACTCCCATCTGCTTTTCGGATTGCTAATATAGGGGTGTTATGTCGGGACATACACGGTTCTAATATCCCTTTCTCTATTAAGTCATCTATGACTGGCTTTAGTCCTTGTTTCCCTTCAAGGGGAATGGGGTATTGTTTGACCCTTATGGGGTCTTCAGGTCGTTCTATTGCAATGTTAATGGGCCTCATATCTAGTTTCCCTGCTTCCCCTTTGTCGTACCAAACCTTTGGGTCTATAGCTTCTTCATCACGGGCTGTCAATTTATATATACTAGCTACTATTTGAGAATCCTGTACTACTAAATTAATTCCTAATTTTACCATAAAATCCCTCCCCAGCAAATTTTGTTCCGCTTCTTTTACTAACAGTATGTCTCCTACACCGAATTTTGTGTCCGATTCCACCTCTACATTTTTAATTATAGACACACTGAAAGGTTCCCCTTTCGCTCCGATGACAGTCATAGAGTCCTTACTAGGAATGCACCCCGGTGGGAGCTGCCGTACTGTTGTCCGGTCTGCTCCCGTATCAATTAAAAAGGTTAATTCTTGCCTTTGGGGTCCCACTCTAAGTTTTATCAAGGGCTCTTTAGGTGTTACTGACCCCAAACTGAAAAGCCCCTGACATCCCTAATCCTCCTGAAACATTTTCTCATCTCTTATCCTTTTTCTGCAATCCCGTCGAATGTGTCCCTTCAGATGACAGTAAAAACACTCAGGAGGTTCTCTCGGGCTGGCGGATTTTTCTCTAGGGGTAGGATTTGGCTTCTTTGTATCTCCAGAAGCCGGGTTACTCTCCTTGTTCCCCTTAGAGGGTTTTTGAGCCTCCCGAACAGCAGCTACTAGAATTTGGGCTTGGGCTTTTTGCTGTTCGTTCTCCCTTCTCATATATACTTTCTGTGCCTCTCGGAGTAGGTCCTGCAGAGGCTTTTCTTGCCAATTGTCTATTTTTTCCAATTTCTTTCGTATATCTTCCCAAGATTTTGCCACAAATTGTGTTTTTAATAAAACCATCCCAACTGGGGTATCCGGATCCGTGCCCGAATACATTTGTAGACCTTTTCTTAGTCGGTCTAACCAATCGGAGGGAGTTTCATCCTTCCTTTGGCATTCTGCCAAAACTTTACTAATATTCTGCCCTTTGGGGACCGCCTCCCTCACCCCTTGAATTACAAGATTTCTTAGATCGATCATTCGGCCCCTCCCCTCCTCTGTCTGGGCGCTCCAGGAAGGTCGCTGGTCCGGCCACTTCTCCTCCCCCCTCCCCCCTTGTGGGTTTCTCCTCTCCCAGTCTTTAATTGCTGCCTGCCTGATTAGATCTCGTTCCTCCGCATTAAACAAAGTTCTTAGAATTGCCTGTATATCATCATATGTGTATATGCTATTTCCCAGGAATTCATTCAATCTCTCAGCTACTCCCAAAGGATCATCCATGAGTTTACCCATTTCCTTTTTAAATGCTCTCACATCCCCCGTGTTGATAGGAACATTTACGTATCCCAGAACGCCCGGGGCCGTTGGAACTTCTCGTAGTGGAAGTAGTTTAGGCAATTCCTTTTCCTCCCCCTCCTCCTCAGGTTTTGATTTCTTTATTTTTCCTCTTGTTCGGCTAGCTGGTGGTGAGTCTGCTTCCCCAGTAGGGGCCACCTGTGCTTCTTCCAAATTACTTTGTGCCGAACCGTCTGAGGGGAGGTTTGTTACCTCTCTTTTGGCTGCTGGTAAATTGCCAGCAGAGACGGCCCCCTACTGTGGTGGCTCCTCTGGCGGCGCTGATGCCTGAGCTGGAGGATACGGAGGCGGGAGATTTTCAAGTGGTTCCCAATCCTCCTCTTTCTTTTTGCATATTTTGATAGGATATAATCCTACTGTAGCATTTACCTAGAGTCTAGCCTACTCCTCTTCCTCATAGTTTGGGGCCCCTATATCACGCACATACTCACACAGAGCCCGACACACTCTTTTTTCAAAGGTCCCAAATACCGGCCAGATGACATTTCTCTTTATTTCTTTCCCTCCCCACACCTTAATGCAATAGTGTATCATTTTCCTCTTAGATTTCCACCTTCTGTCATAGTTCTCGTCCCACTTCTCCAGCATCCACCCTAAAGGGCTGTTAATGGGGATATTTAATTCTGGTTGAGTTTTCTCCCCCTCCCCCAGGGTCTTCTTAGCCTCTTTGCTTTTCTTTTGTTCCATACTTACGTTATTTGTTAGGTCGTTCCGCCTGTGCCTTTGGAAATGGTAATTTCCCTATTTCACTAGTGTTACTAGTCTTACGGTGAATCGTTCCGCAAGATTTTCTTCACTAGTGCTAATGCTCTCAGGTTTTTTTCTGGGGGGTTTTACCGTGAAGTACCCCCCTCCCGAGGTCTGGGTCCGCCCCTGATACCCCCTTCTTGGGCTAGCTTTCCCAAAACCTCCCGTGATCGACGTCTGAAACCGCCCGTGTGTCCCAGATTTGACGTGTGTGTTTATCACTCGCTTCCCCGTCGCCTGACCCCTTCCCTCGCGGGAGAGGGGAAATGCAAGCTAAGGGTCCGCTCTCGCTTCGTGATTAGATCACGTCTCACTCACACACACGCTCGACCACCCCACTCAACCATGCGATACTTACGATTCCTTTTCTCGCGTGGATTTCTTCGTGCACGTAGAATTTTTATGAGTGAAAAAAATTATCCGCGGTTCCTTTGGAGATCCTCTTCTCCAAAAGTACTGAGAGCTCTTGGTGACGGGCCCGTCCTATCCCTGAATCGTGGCTTAAATTTTGCAGTGTTCGTTTTGATCTAATTGGTCTTTTGGATTTACCTCGAGCCGGCAGGACCGCCAAGCGCTCGGGCTTGGCGGGGCGCCCCCCGCTAGGACAAGGTGTCTCCAAAGATCCGTATTAGATCACGTCGGGGTCACCATTTTGTTGTGAGTGCGATTGCCAATTGAATTTTATCAATAATTTGCCAGAGCCAAATTATGATATAAAAACAAAGTACAAAATTTATTTCGCGCAAATTGACAAAATTTCGGTAAGCCACGGATCGGACAGGGTCTAGCCCGAGAAATAGACCCTGGGTGACGCCCTGAGCAACTCTAAGCACTGGCAGCTTCAGAGTGCGGCGAGCACACCAGCTTTCTCCATGTAGGTCTTTTTATCCCATTTTTTCTGCCGCGGGCTAGGAAGTCCATTGTCCTTTTCATAACCAAACAAGTTTCCAATGTTTCTCCGGTCCAGTAGAATGGTATCTGATGGAAGGTGGTCCTGTCCTCGATGTCTTCGGGAATAATTCATCGACTTTTGGTCTTGTGCTAGACAGGATTAATCTTAACAATACACAATCACATCCCGAGAGAGATATCCTTATCATCCGATACTCAGTTCTTACTGGAAATCTCTTTTGCAAACCGAAGTTTCCCAGAACTGTTTTAAAATTCTAGTGAGTTTCCCCCTTCAGTCAGGGGATTCAGGTGTGCTGCTGATGACATCATTCCCTGTGGGGCTGCAATTGTGAAACTGACTGTCTCTGTTGGGTTTTTACATGTAAATAAAGTCTATTAGTGTAGTAGGCGTTGGTGCTTTGCTGCACTGACTTTTCTGGTGTATTTCTTTGAGAACATGTCTAAACGTAACTCTCCTTCTACCTTACTCTATACTATTCTGAATCTATTCTTCTACCCTAATAAATATGAATTTTGACACTCATTCATAACAAGGCTCTGTTGAACATTGCTTCTGTTATGATGTTCTTGTGTCACTACTTTGAACTTGCCCGAGTAAGGTTGGTATCAGCAGCGACTCTGAGAAAGCTAAGCCTGCTAAATTAATAATGCATTCTTGATGAAACAAAGAATACATTTCTCCATGTATTTAATAACCTGATGAGTAGAAGACTGAATGAAGTCAATGCCAAGCAGATCTAAAGCAAAGCACTGTTTTTTAATGTGTTTCAGTGTAGGTTATGCACAAGGAAATAGACATTATTTTTAAGTTTCAGCTACCTTTAATTACTTACCCTATACATACTCAAATTCAGATTGATGAATGTTGAACCAAAAGCAGACCTAATTTAGTTAATTTAAATTTTCCTAATTCAGAGGCAAACTACTTTTATAGCTTTGAGTTTTTTGTTTTGTTTTTGTTTTTTGTTTGTTTGTTTTGTTGGGTTTTTTTGTTGGTTTTTTTGCTCAGGAAATGGCAAGTATTTATTTATCCAGCTCCCTCCTCCCACTGTCCTTATTCCCAGTGATCCCTGCAGGGATAAGTGGTCCCTGACCCTCGCCAGGGTGAGCTGCAGGGGCCTTGCAGCCGTGCCTGTGATTTCTCACAGTGGCAGAACAACTGCAACAGCACAGGGACATTTTGATAAAAGCTCCTGTTTCTCCCAACAGGTTATTATCCAGGCAGAATAAAATGCTTTCTTAAGGACCAACCAAATCTTTTCTCTGCCTGAAAGGTCTCATTTGTTTGGATTTTTTTCTCTTATTTAGGTGAGAGATAAAAAAATGAAGAGGAATCTCAGAGGAAATGCCGAACCTACCAACTGGCAGTACGTCTGTGTGAGTGTCTCCATTTACACCTCCAGCTTGCTCTTAGAGACCTTTGAGCCATATTTAAAAGGTATTTTGGTAGGTGGTGGCTGCTGACTATGTGCATTTCTTCTTCCTTTTCTTTTCTGTGCTCGTTTGGGATCACTGCTGAATGTGACCAATAAAGAAACTGGTGAGGAAGAGTTGAGGAACCAGCTTTTGAAATTGTCAAGCTGATCTGTAGGGTTCTTTTCCTATTGGATTTGTAAAAATGGGTACATCACCAGAGTTAACATTCTTCAGAAAACAGCAAGATTGTCCTCCTTGCAGTGAGGCATCTGTATTTTAACAGAGGTGTTTGATGGTGCTGTAAAGGAGCAAGATGCACAGTGACTCACAACGAAGTCGTTTAAGCTGGGAGTACATATGGCTGATTCCTAGAAATAAAATAACTAAGGTTTTGTTTTGTAGGAAAATCTAATCCCATTTTGCGGGTCAATAGGATAAATACCAAGAACTCAATACAGATGAATACCAAAACCCCAGAAAGGCAGGAAACAGGACTGGGCCTCTCGGGACTGATGGATGCCATAGCCCAGCAGCCCCTGGATGTATTTGCCTGCCTGAACTCAGCCCTTGCCTGGGCCCCAGGGTGGGCTGCTCTGGGTATCTCTCACAGCATTCCAGGGAGGATCCTGCTCCTTCCCAGAGTCCTGCAAGCACCTTCTGGGGGCACCCAGACACCTCCCAGGCCGTTAGGCCCCCCTGGCACAGTGCAGACAGGGATGGACTCCAAACTTCCTTGGAAGGCGGAGGCAGGAGAGCATCGCCCACCATCTTCTCTGCAGCTGCCCTCCGTGCTGGGCAGACCCTGCTGGGGCACTCAGGCTCTCGGTTCCAGGCAGGCTGGAGCTCCCGTGCAAACCCAGCACTCGCCGTGTCCCCTCTCGGATGAAATGTCAAGGAAAGGACACAGCACTGCGTGGAAAACGTGAACTTTATTCAGTTAACTATTCCTAAAATCTACAAAACAGGGGGACTAGAAGACTACGGGGTAAGACACTTATGCCTAAAATACTTGAACTTTGAGAAAGGAAACACCGAGGGAAATTTCAACTTCTTGTGGGAAAGGTGTCGGGGAATGGGGAATGCTATGACTAAGGCTGGGGTGTCTCTAACTCCTGAGGTGGGGATGTCGCAGTGCCCGGGCTGAGCGCTGGTCACACATCCCCGCAAGACTCCGCGCTGGGGCTGGAGGTGAGCGCTGAGGGAGGCGGGAGTCGGCTCCTGTGTCACCCGGCCCCTGTGCTGAGGGAGGCGGGAGTCTGCTCCTGTGTCACCCGGGCCCTGTGCTGAGGGAGGCGGGATCTGCTCCTGTCTCACAGGGCCCCCCGCGCTGCTCTCCTGGCCCGGGGCCGCTGCTGAGGGCGGTACCGCAGGCACAGCCGCAGCAGGGCGCGGTTTTGCCTCAGCAGCCGCAGCAGCTCCCTGGAGCAGCCGCATCCCCGGCGGCAGCAGCGGGGCCCTGCCCGGGCCGGGCGGCTCCGGCGCTTCTCCTGCAAGGCAAAGCACGGGGATCCCGATGGGAGGGGCGCAGCGGGGCCCGGGCCTCCGCCAGAGAATCTCGGGCCTGGCTGGGCTGCCCGGGGCGGAGGCTGCGGCGAGCGGAGCTGCGGCCGCCTCTCTCGGTGCCGTCCCTGGGCTCAGCCTCGGGCGCGGTTGCTGCCCAGAGGTTCCGCTCCCCTCTGCCACGGGGCCTTGGCCGAGGGGCTGCCCGAGAGGCCCGGCAGCCTCGGGCTCTGCCCCGTCCTGCCTGCCTGCCCCCCTCCCTCACCTCTCTCCAGCGTCTCCAGAGCCTCCTGCCAAGGCAGCATCCCAGGACAATGCCCATGATCAGGAGCTCCCCCAGGAAGCACGTCCAGGACACCAGCGCCATGTCCACCCACGGGGCGGCCTCAGGCTCCGTGTCCTGCAGCTCCAGCTCCTCGGGAAGCAGACCCGAGGCACCCATGTCCCGCTCAGGACGGCTGGAGGGGTCGAGCGGATGGACTAGGAGCATCAGCAGGTACACCTGCAGCGTCCAGGAGAAGCCCTGGCCGGCCATGGTGCTCTGCGCAAGGAGCTGCCACCACCACGAGAGCTCTGGGTGTCGCTCCACACCGAGGTCTGCCCAGGTTCTGGGCACGGAGTGGCTGGGGACAGTTGCCAGCCACCGTGCTGTCCCCAGAGGCTGTGATGTCACAAATGGCAGAATGCGCTGGCTTGGAAGAGCCCTGCGAGGTCAAGTTCCGACCCATGGCCACCTGTGGCCACCATGGCAAGCAGACTGGAGCCTGAAGTGCTGCCGCCAGGTTTCCCTTGAACACCTCTGATGATGGTGACTCCACCAGCACCCCCAGGGCAGAGAATTCCCAAACCTGCTGCCCCTTTCTGGGCCAAAGTTCTTCCAAATGTCCAGTGTGAACCTCCCTTGGCACAGCTTCAAACCCTTGTTGGCATCTGCTCTCTCGTGTCCTCGCCCATCTCTGAGAAGGCTGGCGCTGCCGTGTTGGTGACTCGCTGGGTGTGGGAGAAGAGGCTGTGCCAGTGAGTGCTGCTCAGCTTTTAGCCACTCCAAGGAGCACTGGGTTGTGCCTGCAGTGGAAAGGAACATTCAAGCATGTTGCCGTTTCTTACAGGTTTTACCCCAGATTTTCATGAACAGCTGTCCTAGTGAGAGCAAGTCTGTTTGCATGAGTATTTGGAGGGTAATAGAACACAATGTTATCTCAGGGAAATTCTGCTGGTTGTGTTTTACTGAGGTTTTGAGATGAGTTGCAAATCCCAAACATTTTCTCCTTGGGGAGGTAGTAATTTCACAGTTTCGGTTGTGGAGATATTGATTACCCCATGTTGAGGACCTAATGTAGCTTTCAGCACCACAAACTTTAAACACCCAGTGATTGTCCTTGAACCAAAAACATTTCACCTCTTTTCTGTGGACAGGAATTGCTTCTGTGTTATGTCACATAATCCATTAAAAATTTCATGCCTGGAACAAGTCCATAGTGCTGTGTGATTTCCTTGGTACTGTTCTTTGGAATGGTTTTGCCCCCATTTTCTGAAGCTGCCCACGGACAGGTAACAGATGTGTGAGAAGTTCTGGAAGGCAA